>NC_060263.1:39435924-39752174 GCF_021901455.1 Neodiprion lecontei | reverse complement strand
ATAACAGCGTACTTATAGGCAGTTAAAAAGTACGTGAGAAGAATTCGAAGTGACTTCCTGCAGACTGTGGTCTTCCGTCTCTTCCTCTTCTTCTTCTTCTTCGAGAATCAAATACGTCGCCAGTCGCGTACCATCACAACTATAATACACTGCCACAAATCATCGTACTGTATAACCTACGCCATAACTGTCCCCACATCCCGTGGAATATGTAATAATATGTACGCTGGTACCTACGTCCAGCTCTAATGGTCTGTTACCGTAACTACCGCGAGTCAAGAGCCGGGCCCAAGGCTCTCCGAAAAGTTAGCTACAACACCGTGTAGTGACGACGATAATATAACCTACAGCTGATTATTATCGGCGTATACGTATTGCTGCAGGTATACGGTGAACTAATAACGGTATCGTCTATTTTTCCCCTCGTCATTCCTTACTTTTTCCGTATTATTATCATCGTGGAATATATGCCTCTTCAAAGTTTCTCGTAGCTGCGACGCAACGGAAACCGTGTCTCGACGTCTTTGACTAACCGAGTCGAAATTTAGCGCCTACATTTTACCCCACCAAGGTTTATATAAGCCTACTTTGAAGGAAACTGACCCTAGAAATTCTAAGTTGAACCTTCAACTCCTAAAAATTAAAATACCAGACCCTATTTTTCAATATCATCCGAAAATGAAGTATCGCATTTCAACTGTATTTATTCGACGTTATTACGAATACGAAAACCCTTTCAAGTGGTTCAATATAGAGGAAATACGATTGAACTCATACAGTGTAAGCCAATTCCTATTTGTTGGGATTTTAATTTGATTTCGTACGTTTTAATCGTATTTTTTGTATTTCAATGGTAATCACTCAGAATCCATGGACCTTTATCATCGGGTTAGGATTTCGAGCGTTAAAGGAGGGTTTCGGGCAAGCAGGTTTAACCTTACCTCTCAAGGTTTAACGGAGGTTCTAAACAGACCCTACTTTCAGCCTAAGCTTGGTTAATCGGAAAATTTCGGACATTTTTAGCGTCAAAGTAGGGTTTGATATTGCATTGAAACAGAACCTACTTTACCATCTTTAAACCCTACGTAGAGCTTAACGAAGGCGTTAAATTTCGACTCTGATCTGCATGTGTTGTACCGATAATCGTAAAAATATGTAAACTACACAGAGTAATTGCACAGAGGCTTATTACGTTTCAATTCAATGCTGGCGTATTGGGATCCCACACTAACATCCTGCAGGATTTTAACGATGTGATGAGAAAATCGTCATTTCTAATCTTCGTTCCAATCTCTGCAAAAAAAAAAAAGAAAAGAAAACACCGTACATACACCAAAGGTTTCAAAGAGACAAAATCATTTCGTCAGCTCAAAACAACTGGTGCAATAGTTTTAAATAGCGGTAGGTGAAAACTGGATTCGAACGAGCAGAACGTTGCTAAAGAGAAAGAAGGAGATAGAAGTGAACCAGAAACCGGGATCGTTTGGAAGGGTGGAACAGTTTTTCCGTTAATCTTAGTTTGATTGCGAACTCGATGCGGAGTAGAGGATCACCTTCAATGGCGTCGTTAAAATCGCATTAAATTTCAATGCGAACGTTGGCGATTTAATTTCAGTGCTCCCCGCGTACATGGAACACCCCGCGGAGTTTCCAAAAGCTCTTAACTTTCATGCCGAGACAAATATTGACTCTGCAGATTCGCACCAAGCTCGGCTAAAATATATCTTCGGACACCCTGCATACAAGCGAGTTTCAGACGCTGCGCAGATCGCTGTGTCGGATTAACCCAACCTATGGAATATAATAATCGTTAGCGTGTAGTTAATGCAACATATTATTATTAGGTTATCCACACGGCTCGTATTAGCTGGGATGCGGTGAAGTTGGCTGAGCATCGTATCGATATATCGACTGCGTTTCTTGCCTCCTTCCTCGACAGCAGTCTGTGCTGGTACAGCACGCGGCCACCTTCAGGACATACGCTGATAACAAGACTGTTTTACCAACGGCGCTGAATTACGGACATTAATTTAGGCTCAAACCGCACCCTTCTATAATACACACACGTGTCTACGGAGAGGACAGTTTGGGCGTTATACGCATATTATGCGCATTCGCGCCGTATTCCACCATGAAATTTCGCATGGATTTGCTAAATAAGGCACCAACCCCGATTCATCATATCCGTTATCTCCGGTCACCGCACCGTTTAATGTGAATAATATTTCTTTTGAAAACCAGTCCAGTTTTACACGCCTCTGCAGCGGTTGTTCCCCCTTCACCCGCCATTTCAGACCATTATTTTCAAAACTTTTTCGTCGTTTTGTCTCGCTCGAATGGTAAACAGAGTTAATCTATGGGTTACATTGTACATCAAGTTACAATATACACCGTACGCGTTTCGCAGAAAAATGTCTGATAATCGTTATACTTTTTTATACATCGTTCAACGAACGGTATTCGAAATTACTTATATTTGATTCCAACGACTTGCACAAACTGATGTTTTACTTTTTCATCTCTTTTCTAGCATGTATACACAGTATATATGTATAAGTAAAATATTCCCAACGTTTTTGTTTGCAGACATATGTTGTTACATACATATGTATAGGCCAACTCCCGGCTATCGTTATCTGTACTATATTTTTGCCACGTGGCTTATCTTTACCGACGGATCGTACCTGGAAACGCATGAAAATCACGCGGCAAAATGGCGGCGTTGAGGCTTCTTTACGAGATTACCATCAATTTCGCAACTATTTTGACAAATCTTACAAATCGAATTTACAAATTGTATCGCGGTGCTACTGATCACCGGGAATGCATGGGATTTTTCCTTTCAGTTTAACGAGATCGTATAATAAAGCTATAACATGGTGATTTCTAGAGGTACCGGCAATCCTTCCCCCCCCCCCCCCCCCCCCCCCCCTTCTGTAGCAGATGGTTTTGCACGGTTTGTGTCAATAGAAATGCGCGTTCGACCGTGTTTCGGTTACTGTTGCTGCATCAACGTTGCAACGGGTCTTCGATAATCGGTTACTCGCACTTTGCGATCGCACGGAAAGCGTATTGACCAGGAGTGCAGAGATCAAAGGACCAGGAGCTACTTTAAATAATTGCTCTCGCACCTCGTACTGAATAGACTGTGTGGCTCGTTTCATCCCGAATAATAGACGATACGCGTGTAGGTATATATAAAATACTTCTCTCGTGTAGAAATTCGCTTCCAACTAATACCTGTGTCTCTTATCCGTTGCATCAATCATTGCAGCACGTGCGAGAGATTCTTGTGGCGATATATACGCAACGCGACAATAGCTGTGTGAAATCGATTTTAATACCGAATTTTGACGTTGTCTGAATTGAATTAAACCGAATGGAGAATCTATGCGTGATGCCCGACGCACGCATCAACTTCACGCAGAGAGAAGAGTAAATGAATAAATAAATAAGTAACAGTGTGTAAGCGTCGTTTTTCCGCGAAGAGAATCAAAGTGTAATTCAAAGTATACAGCGAAGAGGAATGAATAGATTGGAATCAACTATCGTACGACACCCGATAAAGAATCCTGTTGAATTACAATGTCTAACCTGTAATTTATGACGACAATAAAAAAGGCAATTTACGAGTTGCAGCTTTCGTTTCTTTTCCTTCTTTTTCTCTCCTTTCCTTCCGCGATGATTTACCCAGTTTGGCGCCTGTCCGTCGACCAGTTCGAGGTGTTCAGATAGCCCTATATAGACAACGTTTACATTTACTTTATATACACTTCGTCTCGGCCGAGTGAACTGCCTTGAACCCGTGTCTGGTATACGCGGCAACTTCTGGCACGATGGAAAAAAAGAAGAAAAAAAAAAACGAATAAGCGTGCAACGAGAGCTGACAATTTCCCCACCTTCTTGAAATACCGTAATAGTTGTATTAGAAAACCCTGCATTCCGAACGCTTCAATAGTCTTGTAACGAGTGTTTGGGGAAATCCGACCAACACCCGATCAGGCCCTAGTCAGGAACCGGTAGGGAGGAAACCTTGTTGTGGAAGCCCGGACAAATCCCGACCAACAAAGTTCGACAGCACGTTATTAAATGTAGAATCACGATTTCACCTTCAAGCCCAGGGGAATCTTTATTTTCCTACTCTTTTAGAGCGTTTCCACGGATTTTCTCCAAACATTTTCATCGAACATCGCAATCGCAGCTCAAAAATCTGGTCATTTTTGTATTCCAGGGATAAGAGTCAGAGAAAGAAGTTGTAAAAGTTGCCTCGATTAGGAACCTCGGACAATCCCTGGAAACCCGTGATACGAAAATCGTTCGAAGCGAAGCGCGGATCCGAGGCATAGAAGACGTGCGACAGATAGGTAGAGCCTCAGGACGGGTTCAGCAGAGCGAGGCATGCCGGGACGGCAGCAGTCGCAACATTTACTTGGCTCCGCCTTCCGTTGGCCCGCGTTTCCGCGCAAGATGGCGTCTCTTCTGGATCCCTCCGGGTGTTTGATACCTGTGTGCGTGAGAGATCCGAGAGACGAGAGACGCGACACGCGGCAGCCAGGTAGGTAGGTAGGTAGGTAGGCTGGAAGGTACGTAATACAGTTCACTTCGCTCCTACCTAACCTCCTCGTGATGCCTACGTATCCCAAGCTGGTGGATCTCGGTAGGTGTTGCCATCGGCTCGTGGATGCCACCCATAGGCATTGGCTTGACTAGAACCGATCTAACCGGGTTCCGGTCGTTGAAAGAGCTACCAGCTTCTTCTCCGGACACCTCGGTCGAGGCGAAAGCCAAACTCATGGCACGATCGAAGACCAACGGAGAGCCCAAAGCTTTTCTGCAAGCGGCATTGTTATCGTGGGTCTGTGTCGTGATCCTTGGAATGGATGTTTCGTTGGATTAATGGATCCACGCGCATTGGTAGACACTTTGGTTGGTTAGTTCCGAAAATGAATTGCTGTAGAAACACTTTGTATGTTACGTTATATTACATGCCTACTACGAAACCAGATAAAGTTAGTTGGATAAAAGTGGTATAATATTACGTTAGAAACAGCGGGATAGATTATCATCAGTGAGTTTGATTCGAGGGTGGAGAATTTAAAATTCCAAAAACATGACGACGGTAATAATATCTCGAGTAAGAAAATTCATTAGAGTTTAACTTTCAGTTCTAACTTTTAGTTCTATCGCTATGTGTATGCTCGTACCTTGTATGTATATACACGTCAAGTTTCTAACTATCGGTAAAGGTATAATAGGTTGTCTTTATCATAGAGTAATCTATATCGATAACGCTCGGGACGACGGAGAGTCTAACAGAGATTTCTAATCATCGATCCAAGACGGTTATTACGGTATTTGTCGAAAGTCACCGATCATGTGGTCAAGTACATAAGTAGTTACAAATATACCTCATACCTAAATGGATGTATATTTTACGTGCATATAATGTTGCCGGTCATGAACCGCATATTGAGTACGTATCGACAGGGTCATTATGATAAAAGTTATCCAGACAGGTCTACAACTCGTAGAATCCATCCTGCGTCACACGTTCCTCAAGAATTAACGACCTCTAAGCGACTACAGTGGGTATAAAAATCTACGTCCATATACATATATTCCCATAGAATCTGTAAGTATTACACCAAAGCTCCGAACATCCTCCTCGTCATAAAACTCATGCAAGTGAGAAAAGTCTGTATAACATTAAAGATTCTAGAATCACTGCCACACTGTTTCTGATCCAACCGAAGGAAGGAAGGTCGGAAACAACATGAATGAAATTCTCTATTCTCCACAGTTTCGCATGTATAAAACATTATCAGATTTGTAAATGAATTCGTCAAGTCCACACCGCGTTTTCGATAATGAATTTCGAATCTCAAGTTAAAAATATCGTCACGCAGTCGCACGGCTGTTGGAACGAGGAACCGTAACACAATTTTTTCGCCGGTAGATTACACGAGTCCGGATCTATCTTACAAGTTATACGCTTATCCAAATATACATATCGGTTTGTAATATTTATACTGAACCAACGCGAGTGTAAGTCAGGGGAAGAAATGATGCGGTGGTGCGATTAGAGGAATGTTATTTCCCCCCCAATACGCATCTCGGGCCAACAGAGGGCCGCAGTATGATCCACGCACGTCGGCACGAATCAGGGATATCGCGTTCCTGGGACCCCAAGATCTGCCCGGCCGGATCAAGTTTCGTTCTCCTTATATACCGCAGCTTTTTGACCGTCCGTTGACTTGTTTTATCTCTTCAAGCCCTTTTTTATTCCTTCGCCCCCCCCCCCTTCTCGCTCTCTCTCTCTCTCTCTCTATATCTCTGTCTCTTTCCACGTAGCTTCTTTCTCTTGTGATTCTTGATACATTCTTATTCTTCTCGTTATGATATCTTTCGATCAACTCTTACATCCTTCTTATTACAGTTTGCTCTTTGATGTTATATTACAGATATCAAGACGTGCATAGTTCGTGATACAATTTTTTTTCTCTGTATATATACATATTATGTTGGTATACACCTTAATGTTCGTTAGGCTTACACTTTTTAGAAAAAACGCAGTTGGAAAAATTTTAATATATATATGTTCCAGCAGGTCCGCTTTATGTTTGTGTTATTTATTACATTTCTGTTAGTGAATATGAAACACATTTTTTTTCATTTTAACATGTAAATTTTCATATCAACATCTAATTTGTAGTGTACGTTTTTTTTTTTTTTTTGTTTTTCACATAGTAATACATTGAAAAATGGTTAAACCAACACAAAAAATTTTAGTGGACCTGCCGGGACATTTTTTTTCTAACCGTGCACATTTGTTATTCGTATATATGTATAACTGTGGGTCAATTTTGGTGACTTTGATATACTCAGCCTAAGAACTAAGATGCGTTTCTAGCTCGTAAAAAAACATGAGCAAATACAGAAATTTCTTGATTTTTCACTATTTTCTTATTCGAATAAAAGTCAAAAACCGCTTGACAGATAAAATCCAAAATTGATTTGTTTCCAAGCTTAGAAAAGCTGCGTCGATTCAGACTAAAATCATCGCGTTCCGTCGATCACTCTGGAGACAAAGTTTGAATAAAAAAAAAAAAATAAAAAATATTCGTCAATTGCGACCAAAATAATAATCCAAATCCGTTCATTCGTTCTCCAAAGAATATCGCCTGTCAAAAAATTGATCATACAGTAGTCTGTCGGAAGACGATCTAGACCTCGAAACGTCGTGATCTAGACTGTTAAAAACGGTTAAGAATCCACTACACGTTTACCGTTGTACAAAAGAGTTGTCAATTTACAAAATGAGGTTGCAGAGTAAGAAATTAAAAATTTTTGCTCACGCTAAAATTTATAGAAAAAAAAAAAAAAAAAAAAAAACACATAAATATACACCGAGAAAAATTTCGTTTGTTACAGTAAGTATATAAATTGCGTAAAACAGGTATCGTTAAAAAAAAACTGTTCTAGTATGAACAAAAAATTTCTCTCGGTGAAAAATGTTTGAAAAAAAAATAAATAAAAATGGCCAACTCCGCTCGGGGTACTCACTGTGGGCGTAGTGGGCGGCGGCGGCGTGCGCGGCGGCCGAGTGGTGAGGCGTCGGTGCAGCATGGGGGTAGTATCCCCTGTAGTCGGGCGTCGCGACGCCGGCCCCACCCGCAGCCAACGACCCGGAACCGGTCGGAGGTTCGAGGGATCCCCTGGGCGGCTCGTACCATCGGGTAGAGCTCGACTCGCTGCTCATGTCCATTATGTCCAGAATTTTCGTAGCTTTTATCCCTCGACTTTCGGGGTGAATCGAGAACTGGAGCTGCTCAGGACGACGGTATTCCAAGTAGCTCGGCGAATATTGGATCGCGACTGCGCCGATCGAGTTGAAGTGAAATTAGAGAGAGATATACGTGTGTATGTATATATTTATATATATATGTGTGTGTGTGCGTTTGTCCGTATACAGAAGTTTGATAGAAGATGAGAGAAAGATTGTTGTTGTTTTTTTTTTTTTTTATTTTTTATTTACTTTCTTTCTGTATTCTTTGGCTGGAGTACGGAGATGCGGGGAAGAGAATATTTTTTTTTTTTTTTTTTTTTTTTCTACCGTATACCGAGACGAAAGATATTATATGGATATCACACTGACGGAGTGTGGTGAAGAAAACAAAGGAAACGAAAAATAGAACCCGACTGTATTTGTTAAACGCGAATCTAATCCGATCCGTATTTTCTCTCCCGAGTTTCCTTACTTTTTTTTATATCTGAAACAAAAATGAGCATGCAGCGTTATTTGGTTTCTTTCGACGAATTTTTTGTTCATAGATAGTTTATGCATACATGTATAGCGTATAAACTGTGATTTAATGACAATAATAACAACAACAACAAGGAAAAAATGACAATTTTCGTTCAATAATATAATCAGTTGTTTATCTTGCATCGCTCTGATTCTATTTAAATGAGTAAATAAAGCGAGAATAGATGAAAGAATAAATAAAGTAAAATAAAATCGAGGGTCGACGTCTCGCGTCTTTTGCGAAAATTGTCCGCAAGCTGTGCAGTGAACAATGAAATGGAAAAGGCGTTTGTAAAAAAAAAAAATTAAAAAAAAAAAAAAAAAAAAAAAACAAATACGGGCGATAAAATTCATCGCTTCGTATAATAATACGAACAACGATTATTATCGCTATAATTCACGTAGGGCTGATATTATTAATACGTATCAATCTATCTCTCTCTCTCTCTCTTTCTCTCTCTCTACTTGTAATATTTACCAATGCTAAATTACAAACGAAGTATATACGTACATATGTATATAATATATGTATCGAATAACCGTATTACGAATGCGGTTCCATTAATCGGAAATGTTACAAGGAGGCGAGACTTCTTTATCGAGAACCGTTCGACGTTTCACGATGTAAAAACCAACACACAATCGTATCGACGGGAAAGCTGGAGGCCTAATTGATTGTGTAGCTACCGAGTAAATAAAAATAAGAAAAAAAAGAAAAAAAAAAAAAAAAAAAAAAAAAAACAAGAAAACAAAGAAAAACGAAAGAAAGAAAGAAACCCAGGGTGCATACCTGTGTATACGCATGATATAAACCCACATGCCATGCACCAAAGCCAACCTAGAGCTATATTAGCCCGCACCGAGATTTACCGATCCAGTATCGGTTCCTCTAAGAAAATAAGCTTCTATAGTGATCGATGATTGTCCGTATCACTCTGCTCGCCCAAGATCTAAATCATCTAAATCATCATCATCATCATCACCTGCACTGTGTATGTAATGTAGGTAAAAAAAAAAAAAAAAAGAAAAAAAAAGACGCACGCATATTATAATCGATATTTAGAATGAGAAAACTAATCCTTGCGTACATCGATTTATAGATACATTTTCTCTTGTTTGTTTATTTATTGAAAGTAGTTTTTTTTTTTTTTTGTTTTTTCTTCAATTTTGTTTCGTTTTTTTCTCTGTTCACTCGGCTAAGCTTAATTTTTTTTCTGTCCGTGTATACTTATTTTCTTCAAATTTATAAAACTATGTTACATCTGCCTTACGATTATAGAAACATTTTTGATTCCAGCTAATTTTTATTATCGTAGCCAAAAAAGCTAACCTTATGTTAGAGAAAAACTCGTGCGTGTTTTTTTTTTATTTCTGTATAAATATAAGCTGAAATTGCGGAATTTATGTGATTATACCTGTAATCGAGTAAATATTTTCACGGTAAATCAGAGTGTTTTAAAAGAGTGGAAATCGGGTGGAGCAACAAGGCTGATTGAAATTGTATCTTTATCGACGATATAATTTCGTACTTGGACGCATATATAATACAGCTTGCAAGGTCATCGCGGTAACGATGATAAAGAGAATAAGTAAGACAAAGCTTCGAATCTTAAATCGATATTGAACGTAGATGCATGCCTAGATATAATATATATATATATGCATTTAATAATACCTATACGAGATAGATAAAAATTAAACGATTTTCATGTAGCTTGAATATTTGATTTGAAAAACGTGTAAACTATAATATCTAAAATTGATAGAATATCTGTCAAATACACGATAAGCTACAATTTTTTTTCTAAATCTATCATCCGATATTAGATGTTTATTCTTTTCGTTGAAACAAGTTGTACATAGAAATTAATTCTTTTCACTTCATTCTTATAAATCTTCTTCGATTTAGTATATTTATGTGTATATACTTACACATGTATACATACCATGAATAGAAAAATAGAAAAACACAAAAAAAGGATGATTTGAAGGGAAAATAAAAAAAAATAAATAAAAAATTAACAATGTCAAATTTCACCACGTTATTATAACACTCAAAATTTGTGTTACATGTACACGTGTAGTTTAAAAAAAATAAATAAAATAGGAGCACAGTTTTGCTGCTATAAAACGCGACGACTAATCTTCCGCCTAGAATTAACTAAATATTGTTCACCGAGTAATCGAGACTTGCAAAAATTCGTTTTGACTCTCTCTCTCTCTCTCTCGTCGGGGCCACGGTTTAGGGCAAATAAAATACTTGAAAACAATAAAAGATAAGATATACGAAACGGTGTATATACCAGCTCAGCGGCGATAAGATTATGAAACACGAAACACAACCAGCAGCAGTTAATTAATTTGATAAGCAAAAAATATTGCCTTTGTTTTTTTCTTTTTTCTTTTTTTTTTTTTCTTTTGTTTTCTTGCCTCTCAAATTTTATTGTTCGCAAAATTACCAACAAATCGTATACGCTCCCTGTCTTTGCTCGGAATTATCTTTTTTTTTTATTTCTTTTTTTTTTTTTTTTTGCAACTCTTTCCCCAATGCGTAAATTTGAATTGAAAAATAATGTTAGAAAAAAAAAAAAAAATTGGCAAAACCCCGTTCGTTTTCAAGCGGATATTTGACCGATGTATTCCAACCGACTACAAAATATCGAAGTTTAGGAAGATGCGGGACAAAATTTATTATTTCCACGATATTATCGCGAACCAGAGGCGACGGCTCGAGTCCGCAAAAGGTGTATTAGGTATGTACCTAGGTAGAAAACTAATTAGCGAAATCAGAATGACAATCTTAGGTCTAGACCGCTAATGATCAAAATAGATATGTAATATACCTGTGCCTAGGTTTGCCTAATTACGCCGACATGGAAGATACGAATCTATCCGCAGCACTGCTTTCGATTACAATTAGCCGATATTCGTAAACACCACGTTGTTTCGTGTAAATGCAAACGGAACGGAGCGAAAATAAAAAAATAAAACAAAAAAAAAAAAAAAGGATCGAAACTTTTCTTTTTTTTTTTTTTCTCTTGTCAATTTTTTGTACATCATAAAACGTCACAGAAAACGTCTAGTGTCTCATCGTGTTTGACGGATAAAATTTTGCGTCTCTCGGATATAACACGAATTGTAAAATCAAAAACGTTGGTAATTGTCGGAACGGATTTTACGCTCTTAAAATATTACATTAATTCTATTGCAACGTAACTGCGTCACGTTGCACTTTTATTACATATTTTATATACACACACACACGCACACGCACACTTATCACTGACTAGCGGTTAAAACTTTTCCAAAGTTGGCTGTATTGGAACCAAAAAAAAAAGAAAAAGAAAGGAAAAGAAACTCGAATAAAAAATATCCAAATTTCAAACGGAAAGAGAAAGTGTGTGTTTATAAAATGAAAAATCGGGTCACCAAAAAAATCGAAGCGATTTCCGCAATTTCAACTTTACCATATAAACAGCACATAAATAACAATCGTACATACATATATATATATATATGTATCAATAATTGGCATAAGTGGTATAAAAAAAAATTTGCATCGAGTTGAACATGATAATATATTTTCACAATGTCCGCCGACCTAAATATCGCGTAGAGGAATAATAATCGACTTTGAGATTTTCACGAATCTTTTTAACTTCCGACGGGAAGGAGGATGATCGATGGATCGATGGATCGATGAATCGCGACAGAACGTGCATGTACAAAATCACGCACATTACACGATGATGTATGTAACAACATATGTGAGAAAATACATGGTATACACATGTGTATATATATATATATATATATATATATATATGTATGTATATATGTATGTATGTATGTACACGCATATGTGTAATATATTATAGCGTTGTGTCGTATGTACAATACTCACGTGAAATAATCGGCACGCGATGTTAGATTATGTATAATAACTGTATACAACCGACGAGTTTATACCGGAAGAGAATTAAAACTAAATTAAATCAGTGATTTGAAACGAGCATTTGGCTTTTTCTCCTTATCAATGATGGCCTGACGTAGAAGCCGATCTGCTCGACGTTATACGCACCCTCTTATCTAAGTTTCGAACCTACGACTCCACCTCCATCAAACCTTCGATATACGTGTGTGTGTGTGTGTATATTTTATATATATATATATATATATATTACATGTATCCACGATATAGATTTGATCACGTATTTCGTTTTATAAATCATTATCTTATCGATACAAGATTCGATGTGGGTATTATAATCTCCCGCTGCACGGGTGAATAAGAAGAAAAAAAATAAAAATAAAAAAATATTCTTACGCCTAGCGATAAAAATTAACTCCGCCGGACCGAGTAAATATATCGCGCGGGCACTTATACGGCCCGATTTATCACATACGTCATTGCCCACCAGTTACATATACTAATTATTATTAATAAGTATACAGATTAAACTGACGAATCATGTACGCGTGATTTGCATGCTTTGATACGTTTCCAAAAAATTACAACACAATTCCGTGAGATCTGTTTTGGAAAATTTAATCCGTCTATAAACCGTTTATTATACCGTGTAAAAATGATCAATGCGTCGATGTGTACGTATCCCCAATCGCGATGGAAAATTACCTTCAAGTACCTCATATCTCAAGATATCGATTACCCAAACCGCGGAACGTTTATACGTCTGTATATTTACGTGTGTGTGTGTGGTTACCCATCGCACGCGTGTTCGTCTTTAAATTTGTAAGTGCGCGCGTGTGTGTAGGTATCCTTCCGTGGGTGACCGATCGCCAAGGTGTTCGATTATACGCGTCAGTTGTCGAAGGAAGAGAAGAAGAATGACGATGATGAAGTACGATGTGCTGCGATTTTTCTTTTCTATTCTTTTTTTTTTTCAAAGTCGAAACGCTCGCTTCGTTTTTCCAAATCTTCGAAACTTTGGATGTCTTGTTATTTTACGGGAAGAAAATAGACAGCTCGAAACATGTTTCGCAATTACGTATTCTGATTTTTGTACACTGTGTTATATTTGATGGGGGAAAAGGCAGAAGAGTGTAAGAACTTTTGTACTTTGAACTATATTTCTCGATTCTGGTAAAAAAATGAAAATAGTTGAGGAGTTAGCGGTAACAGGAACTAAATATTTCTCTCAGTGAACAAGATATTGTCTGAAATTCTGGGAAACTTGCAACCGTAATTCGTTGAAAGTTACATTCCTAATTTGTGCAACAATGATTTTTTCCCTAAGGTCTCGTTACAGGTATTTATATGAACTTTTGATTTTTTTTTTTTTAGGCACTTGTTCACACTGATCGTGATTATCTTCAATTGTAATCGGTCGATTCATTTCGTAGCCGATCGGAAATCGCGGACACGATCGTCGTGTAATATTATAAGTGAGAATGTTTTGCAGTTTGCGATTTAGACCCGATTTTCAAATTACTCGCGTACGTTACAGACTTTGTCATTTTTTGTAACGTAACAGTATCAGGTAAACCGCAAAAATTTACAGGTGTACATATATATATATATATACACATAATTTTGAAACACTGGACAACAACGCGATAAAATAAATAGTGAAAGTTTATAATCTTGAGCTCATTGACCAATTATTGTGCCGAGTCAACTTTTATAACAAGGTATTATTCTATGATTTTTGGGATAGCTGATTACGAATCTGAAAGCAGATTTCAAAAATTAAAGATAGCGGACCAAGATTTCAAATTTGATCGAATACTGTAAAAAAAAAACTCTGTGCGGGGATTTTCGGTATCGCTGATTGGATTCGCGGTAGCGAATTTTCCAAATCTGATTTCAGATTCTGAAAGAGAGTTTTTTCTCCGGATTCGATAGAATTTGAAATTTTCCTCGGTCGTGTTGAACCCGTCATCTTGAATTTTTTAAATCCGATATCAGATTCGTAATCAGCTACACCAAAAATTTATAATTCATGTAAAACACGTTTATCTTCAATTTTCACAATTTCTTTCAATCAATTTCCTTCCAACGATAATAATTTACATTAGATACGAAATAATTAGTATTAAATCAAACTAACAACCCCGAAAACAAAAAAAAAAAAACGCTGAATTACGTATATTAAAAATCCGACTCCCTATCGAAATTAGTTTATAAAATTTCACTTCAACGATGATAATACGTTTCGTTTTCAACGTTAACAATTTTTACTATCCAGAGTCTCTGATAAAATAGTCGAGTGGTATAAAAGCTCTTGGGATTGGCAAAAAGTTGCATCCCCCTCGTCTTCGACAATTCTTTTTTCGTAAACTTTACGCACGATCAATCAACTTTTCGGCATTCCCATACATCCACACATCGTAGCCGGAATTCGCCGTTAGGCGCCAGGATCCAAACTTGTCAGACACCCCGAAGGGCCGTCGGTAATTTCCTCGAGGCTATCACGAGCGGCGCTCGAAACGAAGAATCAAGGTAACTAACTAAGCGGTCGGATATAAATAAGCAAGGATAATAGGTATTACCGATATTGTTCTTTAGAGCTCCTACACGGGCGAGTTTATAACTTCTAAGTACGATTATCGCAACAGGCGTGAGGCGCCTCTCCGGCAGGCGACACCGTGAAATCGCGCATTGGACGAAGAAACGTTGTAGGCACGTTAAATTATACCCATACCCACGTGAAAGAGCGGCCAGACAACTTTGGCGCCTCGTTCCGACGGCGATTTTAGTTTAGGCGTACACCGCAATTACATTGGTAAAGACACCGACAGTCTGAATACTCATTACCGCCTATTGCTTAATTGCTGCACTTGCAAACATGTATACATACGTGTTTATTCGTTTAGCAATACATCGAAGCGATAAATTTTAATGTCCGAAAACGAGGCGAACCGTTCTGAAAAATGGGCATCTTTTTAGTCAAGCGACCTCAAAATATAAACCGATTTAAACGAAACAGCAATTATTTCGCGTCCTTCTCTGATAACGTATTTGACGAGCAGCTTGAAAATTCGACGAAATGATATTTGTTTTTTTTTTTGTTTCGTCTTGGAACAGTCCGATATATACACCAAATCTCTACTCCTCATTTTTGTTCCGCGTCACGTAAATGAATGTAACTTAATAACCTGATATGTAATTTATTATAGACATGCGACGAAAGCTTGCATAACGTAAACTCGGCCCGGAATGTAGGTGCAAGTTGAATAACCTAAAATCGCCGGTAGACGGAGAAAAAAAGGATTGATCACCGGACGTGTACGTAATAGCTATGGAAATTAATTAATGCACAAATATCTCTGAAAGTTATTATATGTATTGCGATTAAATTAATTAAGATTCGACGTATGATATACAACGCAAGATTCATTATCAATCGTCAATAATAACAATAATAATAAATACATGAAAGTAACGAAAATTTATACATATATACAGAAGAACCGCAATTTTGATACAAGATCATAATACCAGATTTAAATGTAACAAGATCATTAATTGTACGAATGAGAAATAGACGAAAACTTTTCATTTGCTTATCGTTGTATGTCGATACGTTAAAAAAAAAAAAAAATTAACTCAACGGCAAAATACATAATAAATTGCTGATTTCATATTTTACATTATCGTATCTGCAGCTGGTACAATAAGACTGCAGTTATTTGATAAAAGAATTTAATCCGGGTGTAAAGAATAACCTACTGTGCGCGTATCGCGAATCCGGGAGCTTGAGTATAGATAAAATATGTGCGAGAAAAAAAATTGACGAAAAAAGAGAGGAGAAAAAAATTAAAAAAAAAAAAAAACCGGCGATCACGGTGAAACATTACAAATTTTGAAATGTTGCCGACCACACGCATTCGACTGTTAATAACCCCGTAAATACGCGTAGTATAGGATATATCGGTGAGGGAAGGGCGGGGGGGGGGGGGGGGAAGAAACGAGATTGAATAATAAAATGTGCAGGAGAGGTATGAAAAAAAAATTTAAAAAAAAAAAAAAACAAGAACATCGAAGAGCGATGGCATTGCTACGCGATATTTAAACTCTTGACGCAACGATGTTGGATCTTGATAATTTATAGCTGCACTATACTAGTTAATGCCTATTTATACGAATATATACATAGGCGCGTGTGTCGGTGTGCACGTAATATCCCGTAGGTATAAAACTGTCCAGGAAAACTCTAAATCATCGATTGATCATTGCCAAGTGCAATAATTTATACAGATATTAATAGTTTATGCACACATCGTATTTACGGCTGTGCAGAATCTTGTAGATATGCGATTCCGGATTTTAAATATACATATGTATTGTATATATATCTAATTCCCGGTAGTCACACATCGCCGTTTAACGAGCTAATGATAAATAATACAAGTAGCATAAACGACGTGTATGAACAGGATAAGAAGTACTTGGAATTACATATATATATATATATATATAATGAAATAAACTCGTTCCAACTGTATAATAAACGACAAACACCGTGAAACGAAGAAAAATAAAAAGAAAACTAGAAAGAAGTAAACAAAATAAAAAGAAAAGAAATTCAAGTTTTTCAATAACACGAACACCGCGATTCTAATAATAAGACATTAATGACTGTGAGTAATTCAACAAAATGTATTTTCATTGTATTATAGATAAAAATTTGTAACGGCAATAAGAGTGTGAAGACAGATTATACCGATATTGAAATATATTATTACATAAATCTTTACTATGTGCGTGAAAACCGGTTGTTAATGATTCAACATTCCGTCTCGAGATTCTACGACGATTCCGTGTGAAAAAAAAAAATCACCTTATCCAACCTATAGATCTCGTTACATGATTGTAACGTAGTTTCGTTCGATTATTACAATTATATGTGTCGCAGATGCATATTTATAACCGCTGCACTTCGTCAGCTCGTTTGATGAGATATTATACATATTCAAGCGTATGCGGAATAGGTAATTATTTATCTATCGTATCGCGTTCAGTCTCTTTCATCATTTTGTAACACATCGGGTATTACAGCATCCGCGAAATCGCAACTAATTATTTCACCTGTTCGATTGAGACGTTTCACGGAGGTTTGTTGTAATCGCTGTTTACTCCATCACGTATATTTATACCTTATACACGTTATACAGCCTGTATACAGTATTGTCTAGGTACGATCGATAATTATCGCGCGTTGTCGTGAAATCCAATGCAATATGCGTATCGAGGTGGGAGAACCTGACTTTAATTATTACATCGTAATACCGATATTGTGTATCGTGTATTGTTTTCTACCATTCTTGTATCATTCCCATAGCTACACGATTAAGTCGTTCGGTGAATTTTATGCCTGTAATATACACACGTACGTAAGTTTGTTAATTGCAATAACGTGTAACGTTGTAGATTCTATTTGCTCCATTTCGCGACCGGCGATAAGAATCGCCTTGTATTCAATAATCTGTATTCCTGTTTTTTTATACATATCCTCAAACGCCCGATCTCCGCTATTCGATACCGAACACGACACGATTGGTGGATAGATTTTAAATTGCAATAAGAGGATCCTTCCTTCGATCGAATTCATACTTTTTCATCTGATATATCAGGTGCGCCGTGACACTGCGCGTAACGGAACTCGTTGCAGGAAAATTAGCTTGTACACATATATTATTATAATCGCGAAACAGGTAATTGAAACTGATTTCGTAAATCGCTTCGGAGGCACTTTCAATAATTGCAATTATTACCCACCGCGATCTCTCTCCCTCTATACACATATACATAACGTATCGCATAATACCGTAGCATCAACTATATCCTTACAGACGATTTTCCGCAAAGTATACATAAGTGGTGTATAATTACGATATCAAGGTATACGGGTGTGGGTATAAAAGGTACCTTATCCAGTTTGGCCGGTCAATTTGCACGCTGCAGCGACGTTCCGTCGGCATATAAACTTACGAAGCCTAGGTTGCTTAATATATACCTGCCGATTCCTCTCTCTCTCTCTTTCTCTCTCGTACAATGCGAAGAGACTAATTGTAAGATTCGATTCTCTGTAACGCAGTTCATTATAAAATCTACAAGCTTTAGAAATGTACCCTTGCAAAGTTGAAATTACATCATCCCTCAATGTAGGTATTATACGTATGTATAAATATTTTACAACGGATATAATAATTCCAAAAGATCTTTCACGCGGATCTGTGCGAACCGACTGCGGTACAACTCAATATTATCATGTATGCACAGTTTTTTATCACCCGATCGTCCGTTATACACCGTACGATCTAAGCGCGAATCGATTATTTAATTTTTCGACATATAATCCTACAACGCGTGTAATAATTGATTCGACATAAATCGCGATCAATTATTTCACCTCTTGGACTATAGCGAAATAATCTACGCCGAGGTGAGGATTAAACCGAATGAATATCGAATGAATTTCATACAGACCTAGAAATAGTTAATACACTGTAAAACTACACCCCGAACAACAAGTCTCGTTATGTAACGTTTAAAACAATTAAAACCTACACAGACGATTAATCGCGACGCTGCCGCCCTCGTACGTAAATCTCGATAACCATATAATAATATAACATTATTATATTATGTATAATATATCTGATCGGGTAAATAAAAAGATAACGCTGCACACGTACGTATTCATATACAAACAAATTGGCATATACGTCCCGATAATAAACGATATTGTAACTAATATACGCGAGCGTGTGTGCGTTTATAAAAGAAGATAAAACGGCTATACGGAGCGATGCACAATACAGTGGATGAGTGGTTGATCCGACCCCTTCCTTACCTTATCTCGAAATAAGAAGGAAGCAATCCAGCGATAACGCGGCTAGGGGGGCGGGGGGGGGGAGGAGAGAGTTCGGCGGCCGATGGGGGAGGGGGAGTAGAGACAGATTGGCGGTCGAAGGGGGCGGGGGGGGGGCGGAGGGGCGTGGGTCGGGGGGGAGATAACAAGTTTGTACAAATGTTATCACTGTCGTTAGCACCAAAACACTTCACACCTGCACAACATATTATTATTACACACACTTTTCTCCCCGCCGACGATGCACGACCACATTTTTATATGATGTACGTTTATCGTGACGTGGGCACGTATTCGCGTATTATTATCGTTGTTGTACCTGGTCCGATAAGTTATTTTTATTATTATTATTGTTGTTGTTGTTGTTGTTGTTGTTGTTGTTATACAGTCCCGTATGGTACGTATGCGTGGGTACGTTATATCGCAGGCGTCATCTATCGGCAAACGATTTTTTTTTACGCACGGTTTGTTTTTCTGTTTTTTTTCTTTTTTTTTTTTTTGTTTTTTTTTATTTCACACACCTAAACTTGTTTTATACGTCCAACGCGTTGCACCGCGTGGCAGTAAAATTGTTCCACCACTTTGGCCGCGATTTGTAATGATCTTTTACGCCGTACATGTGGGTGGGTAATGTGATGATCGTTACATTTTAATAATCAAAACGTCGCACTGCGATTGATCGATGATGTACATGTACGATCTGTGATAATTTTATTTACTAGTCCGTGTTTTTTTTTTTTTTTTTTATTTGAAATATTTCTTCAATTGTTATCAATTATCTTTAAATCTCAACCTTTACGTAACATGAGAATTTTTGCGATCATCCTTTTACATTTCGTTGCGACGTTTCCTTTTTTTTTTTTTTTTTATTTTTAATATTATAAACTGAATCCCTCTGTATTCCCCGTGCGGGATATCGAATGAAATAATATATATGATTCAATCCGCCGTTTTAACGTGGAATAATATCGCAGGTCGTAGCGGAATCGAGATATATCGTATATATATAGTTTGAAACGCGCGCGCGCACGACTCGTCGATGCGGCTATCGTGGCATCCGGCGCGGAACTAAGGCGAACGAAAACACGGCTCGTAAGCTTCCCCACTTTCCACCGTTCGGAAGTTTCCGCTCGTGTTCGGGCCGCTCTGGCGACGCCTACAGAGGCTGGGCCCCACCCCCCCAAAGCGGGCGTTACTTATGCCCCCCACCACCCCTGTCAGCGCGTCCCGCAGCGGAGCTAAAAAGTGAGCTTCGAGACGAAACAAAAGCACCGAGCCCCCCTCCCTCTGTTCGCCCGGTAACTGGGCTGGATCCGAGTGTTGTACGAATTATAATACTAGATGTATAACGTACAACCGTCGAAAGAAAAATAATACCCGGCACGAAAATTGACAAGTAGAATTAGAGGAACGAGAAAGTTTTTTACGCTCGAAAATACGCTCAATTGACTCAGGATCCTACTTATACTGGAATGCAAGCGTTTAGGCATAGAATTTTCCGTCTATCTAGACGGGCGACTCGACCAATTTATAACTGGTTCGAACCACGAGCTTGTACGGATCGAAGAAGCGCCGAAAGAATCCTGCGGAAGTTGCGTCATCGAAGAATTTTCAAGACGGTTATCTCAATGGTGTTTCAAAGGTCTCGGGATATCAGAGAGAAGGAGACGAAACTCCATCCTGCGTGCCAGCGAAAACTGGGCCCATGGTATTTGCCGCGTTCCTGTTCTTCGGTCGTTCGAAATACGTAAGAAATATGGTCATTACTTAACAATGATAATATTTGAACGATCAAGGAAGACAGACGCAATGAGTGAAAAAAATCGGTATGTATAAGTACTAACTCAGCGCTGAAATCTGGCCCAACTTTGTACTCCGGAGTTTCGTCTCCATCTCTCTTACTTCCCAATGTGTCTCTTGTGGGATTACGGATTAAACGGCGCCCGCCGATAAAGAAATTTTTAGGGCCCTAGGCCCACTTACCGACCGAGACCGGTCGCGAAAATTCGCCCAGGTGTAACGGTCTTTAAATTCTTCCCTCAACTACGCGTCTGTTATTACACCGCGTTAAGCCGGACATTCGTAAATCGGGCTGTGCGCGTGTTTTCATGTGTGTATAACGAACGCGCCACGTGCCAAGTGCCGGCGTTGCCGCTCGCGAGAAGATTATGCCCGTAGATATAGGTACGTATGTATAGCTATAGAAGCAGCGCGCTCACTCGTCAGTTAATCTTGATGTATCCATCTAGATTAGATATGCCGATTTAGATAGAGGCCCGCCAATCTCTGATCTAACATCTAACAATCTAAAACCGAGATTTTAACACGCGGCTTCTCGCACTGTTCCGAAGTTAAACGCTATAATAGCTGATGTACAGTGCAGTTGTAACAGGTTGTTTTTCGTATCATATTCCTAGTATCATCAACGAATTAACTACGCAACCGCGCGCATTGCTGAAGTTTAAGGGAACTTTATCATCGGGTTATATTATACAACGACACGTGTAAACTAGCGATTTCTGTACAAGGTAGAATCTGTGATCAATGCTTTTTTTCACGCCTGCAGTTAAATTCTGCTAAATCAGGTATGATGTATGCCTACCGTGCGGAAATTACATGCTGAAAATGCATTCGCGGATAGATACGTTGCATAATCTGCGCAAATCTCCGTTCAATTTCACTCAAATTAAAACTCCGCACATAGTTGGAAATATAGACGTGGAATTATTTTTCGATTCTCGGTTATGGTACGATAATATTGACGTTTCGCTGCCTGCTTCCCCCGATGTGTAATATCAATCCATCAAATTTCGTTGGGGATGAAATTTTTCGTCGTAATATATATATATACACCAATCAGGCTTTATGATTATAAATCCTACAGAGTTTGAAAAATAACCAAACTTCGTCTCTGCAGCTTTCGCGTGGCAGCGAGGAAAATATTCCGGTCAACTTGTAAGCCTATAAATATCCGGTGTCGAATCAATTCTCATTACAGTTATCGGTTAACGATTTCAAGTAGTTTCAGGTTGTAGAAACATTTGGACTTTAATGTAACACCGCATGAGTAGGTAAGTATAATATTTAGCGTGAAACGAAATCTAAAACACAGAACGAGCTAACCTCAAAGTAATATACATATATTATATATATATATATGCGACAGAGGAGCGACGATAACAATGATCGTAACCGAATGTCCTCGGTTTTTAATTAAGGAATAAGATGAAGTTTCGCCTTTCGCGAAGAGGGGTTGCTGGTGCCCGTGTCTGTCAAGAAGGTGGTTTCATGCCCATTTCCTCTCCTCTCCTCTCTCCTCACCTCTCCTCTCCACTCCGCTCCACGGCTGGCCGCGCCTCGACGGCAGGTTATAACGCGGTTCTGGATCCGGCGGCTAAATCCCCCACCACCGTCGGATCTTCTTTATACGACTTCGGGGTGAAGCCTGCAGAGCTTTGGAGGAGTTGTCAGTGACGGTGGGGAGCGGCGAACGAGTACAACCGAACAATCTGTAGAAGCTTGTTCGGGACGAGAGAGCGAAGTCCGTAGATCAGCCAATCAGATAGGAATACTCCCTCTCGTCCATTGTCACAAAATGGCGGCTCTAAATCAGCCTGACTCCGCCTATTGCCTCACCCCCCTCCCCCCTGCCCCCTTCATCGCCGCGCCACACTAAAAGCGCCTCTTGCGGCGCGTCGTGGAAAAACTCCGCCTATCGATTTATTTTTAACCTTCTTGTTTCTCTCTCTCTCTCTCTCTCTGTCTCTCCGTGACTGTGTGTACCTCCTACGGTTTACGTCTGCTGTTCTCGAAAACGTGTAAGCTCTTCACGGAACCCCGCGATTAAAACAACGCTCGTTTCAATAGCCTAATTCGATTATAATTAAATACTCCAAATTTTAGACGCACCGTTGACCGCGTTTTGCACTTTACTTGGACGTATTTACGGAAACTCCACGACTTTTGTTTCTTTCAATGGTTTGTAGTATAACCTCAAATTCACCAGAGATTACAAGCCTGACTTATTCAGCGAATTACGTTTGCACCTCATTCAATAATTACTTGTACGTTACGTTAAAAATTACGTGTTTGGTTAACGATGTTCATTCGAATGCTCTTGAAGATGATTTTCCAGTCTTAGGTAACCTGTTTTCTTTGATAGTTTACAGTCAGGTTAGGTTGACTGGTAAACTTATTTGACTAAATCCGTTTAACTTGACCTATTGTTTCTGGTAACAGTACGATATTTGGCAAAAGTCGATAAGTTTTAATCTCGTTTCTTGTCCACTATTACAATTGTGGAGAATTTTCGAGACACCGTCGGTCAAAGAATAGCGATAGGTTAGAAATTTGGCGGGAAAAAAGTTGATCAACGAATGACGCGTAGTATCGATCATTACGGTACATCGTTCGCGTCAACGATTTTTTTCTACTTTCAAGTCTTGCCTGTATAAATTGAATATCGCGACGAGAATTGCTGCACATGTCACGCATCTGAATCTCGTTTCAAGTGAAAATATACGTGGTGGATATTTAGGTATGATGACATTGTTTTTGAAATTGAGAAGCGCATATTTCTGCCGACGCACCGACGGCCATTTTAAGATTGAAGATAGTTTCGATCGTACTTATATACATACAATACTGCAGCAACGACGCTGGTCGAGGTTCTTCTTCATTCACGTGAGAATTCTTTTTCCCCTCCCCCTTGACCATAAGAAGAAGGAAAGAATATAAGAGATAAGAAAGTCCCGCGGACATAAAGAAACGACTTCTGCAACGGAGGAGAAGAGGAGGTGGTCGAGGCAAAGTAAGGAAGTATAAAGCGCGAGTAGAGAAAGAGGAAGGAAAAGCGAGTCGGGCACAAATGGAGACCCCGAGCGGATTCTTCCACCCTCAATTCTCACCCCCAGCTCCTCCTCTCTTCTTCTAATGCAAGCTACACGGTCACCCTCCTCCCCCCCTCCCCGCCCCTTAGCCTCCGGCCTCAACTACCCCTGATAACATTCTTCTGTTTCTTCGACATACATATATATATATATAAATATACATATATATTCACCGCTCAGCGTTGAAACTCAAATTTCCCGCGATAATATAACTTTTATTTTATTTTACCGCGAGCGGTGACAACTTCTTTCCTTCATGCAGGCATGTACACCGGTTATAAGTATAATATTTGTGTATATACCTATATATGCATCGAGAAGACGAAAAAACAGTGATAAAAGTGTGAATTAAGAGAAGAAAAAAAAAGAGTAAATTTTATTCAATAGTTATAATTTCTCTTGTGATGTAGATGAAAGGAAGAAAAAAAATGTTGGTACTTTATCAAATGTGAGAAATGAAATACTTTTTTTTTTCTTCGATTCATTTGACAGCACCTGTAATTGCCGATTGTGTTTTTACCATGTTTCCGTCAAATAAATTGACGAGATTTTACTTAAATCGAAAAAAAGAAAAACGAATCCTCCGCCATATTTGATCGCGGCGACAAATCCTTTTGTTGTGTGATACTTAAATCGTTCTTACGAGAGAGATAAAAATCACGTAAACAAATGTAATAATTGTCATTCACACTGTTAAAAATTTCTCTATGGAACTTTTTACACTGTATTAGAAGTTTTATTCGGATACGAAACAGTGAATTCACCATAAATTTACCGCGTATTCAATTTACGAACACAATAAATTTATGAGAAAATTTAGTGAAATCAAATCACTTTTTTGTGTATTTCCTATAAATTTTAGTAAAATAAAAAATTTTCATTGTATATTTCAGACAAACGCGTATAGTAATTTACGTTGCTGCACTGAATTTGTAAATTTACACCACTTTTGTACAGTAAATTTGTAAGTAAATTCACAATAATTTCCGACAGTGCAGAGCAAATGAACTCTAAGAACATTGGAAAAGCATTAGAAAGTGGAACAACAATACACGCGGACTGTCAGAGCGTGGGTAAACAGTGTCTAATCGGCAAATACCATGAGCACGGTAGGATCGACGGGGGTTCTTTCCCTCTGGACAGATTACCGAGGGAAGTTAACCGGAGTCGTAGAATAGAAGGGAAAAATCAAGTAGCGGTACAACAGCAATCGGCAGAGTAAACATGGAAAATTAGCGATCCGCCTGCTGTACGGTTGTTTTTTTTTTTTCGGGATTTCCTGCTCATTCGGAGACACGCCCAGAGGGTGGAAGACCCTGGATTCGGAATAGGTTCGTCGGCAGCAAGGCTGGACCCACTGGCGTATTGTCGCAGAGTCTCTCGGGTGTTCCCCTCAGACCGAATTGATAGACACACGTCGTGACAACGACGACGGATGTCTACTCTTCCAAAGTTTCCAGCCGATTACTGATTACCACCATCCCAGCCTCGTCTGCAGGCAAACACCAGGCGAGCACCGAAACATCTTGACAAGGTCTTGGGTAAATATTGACTCTGGGATGAAACGGTGCCAAAAGCAGCTAGAAGCTGTTTTCAGCCTGCGGCTTCGGCTCTTGGATATTGTGATTTGCAACGCTGAGACCCTCGGCCACATGCTGTTGCAACGTGTTTGCAATCCCATAGGTATCATTTTTTTTTTTTTTTGTGGTATTGCTTGTATCCGTTAAAGTGGATAAAATAAATCGACTCTTTCGGAATGGAATTCGAACTTGACGTTACGTTGTAAAGATGCTTCAGCGTTAGCCCATAGCTCCAGTTTGTTCTCAAAACTTTACGACCTCTTGGGAGAAGTTCGCCGGTGAGAAGAGACAACGGTAGAGATTTAAAGCCCCTTGATAAATCGTTTGTAGCGATTAGAATTAATGCCGGATTAATTCCAACGACTCTGATAAATCCTTATCTCCAGCGCTAGCCTGGAAGAATTCTTAACGAGTATCTGTATTGCTGCACCTTTATATGTAATACCTATAATACTTATATACCTGCGCCCCTCTTCTCCCACCATTCAATGCGAGGATAATGGGGTACCAGGAAAACTTGTTACGCAATCCCCTTCCGGAGGATCGAAAGTAATATCGCAGAATGTAAAAAAATCACCCCGAGACCCATTGAACTCAATGCCGTCGTAACTCGTGAGGCGTGAGGCGTTGGAGTGCAGAGGATGTTTTGGGAGCAGAAAAATAAAATTCTTGCAACGTCAGAGCCACTTAGGGACGGATGGCCAAGACTTCGGCAGCCCGTGGCTGAGTAGTAGGTGGTTTTATTATACCCATAGACGCGTGTCAGGAACGTGTTCTGCCCTACGTCCCCTTCTGCTTCAGCATCTTCTTCTTCCCGGTGTAAAGAGACGTCGATCGCGACCTTGGCTCTCGAACCGTTCCTAAAAGGAAGAGGTGGGACCTCCCCGCATCCCTGTGATTACCTTAATGCACCGACGACCAAACGAGAAATCACCTACTGCTCCGTGACGGGCAAAGATGAAACCGGGCCGAGTTCCAGGCCCAAGAAGTCGGATCGAGAAGCGAGTTCATCCGAAGGTATCGCTGGAGGCACCAATCGCATGTCGCGAAGTCGGGAGGTCCGTTCGATTCGTTACGGACTCATCGTCAACATCCTCTTCTCTTCTCTTCTTCAGTCCGTTCCAGTGATTCGGTGACCGTCTTTCGGTGCTCTCGTTCCTAATTATCGAGAACGAATCATCGTCTCGAGTCCAAAGTCTCCGCAACCATACTCCGTAAGGCTTCCATCGGGTTTCACGTTTGACGACGGAAAGACGAGCGTCGTCGTATAAACGCACAATGTCTGAGGAGCACAAAGCCAGCAGTCTGAAGTTATCTTGATGAACCCTAAGTACTACAAGACCTATTCGGAGATGGGTCGGTCCTGGCCTGGCTGGAAAGTGAGTAAGTGTGTAAAACGCACGGAGGCCTGGGCACGCATAAATAGGTAAATACACACGCTGTCTTTCCATCTCACACTCGAGCATCTCCTCGGTCGAAGAGTGAGAAAGATTTTTGAAGCGCGGTCCCGATGATGCCATAGTGATAAGCTCGACTCGGTAGTTTTGCCAGTCGTCTTCTGTGTATGCGGAGCCGGGATTCGACGTACACGATGCGAAATGTACATGCATGCACGGGATGGATGTCTCGAACAATGGATTCGACCCAAAGACTACGTGATGCCGGCTCCTAGTTGCCGATGCACACCATTGCTGATACATTTCGTAAAAAGGCTCTCGAGTGTCTTTGTATATTACACTGGGCGGGAGAAGAAATTTGCCATTTTCTTTTCAGTGCGCAAGAAGAGGACTGGGCAAAGAACGAAAGCAAAGGAAGAGTAGAAAGGATTCTTGTACCCTTGACAATCGTGATATACCTACCGACGAGGGTGAAAGTTTCGAAACTGTGCTATATAGCATCAGCCCTTTGCGTGTCTCTCCGAGTTTTCGGTAATCGATTTACGGCTGGGGGTCAAAACTTTGAAAGGGTTCAAATACCATATTTCGAATAGTCATAGAAATTTCAAACATGCGCGAAAGATGAATAGTTGAAATCTTGATTTTTGAAACTGTCACTGATGTCCATAGTCATTGCTAATCGGTTATTTGTTACTTTTTTTTCATTTACGTTCGCATGTTCGAAATTCCGATATATCGACCGTTTGAAATATTGACCCCCCTCCCCACAAAGTTTTGATCCTCATCTCGATTTATGTCATTCCCGCTAATCTCAGTATCGATTTGCACAGGTACCTTTTGCTCAGGTAAACCATACATTAGCGCCAGCAAATTCTGTGTATTTTCTATGGGCATACGTGGTGTTAAAGAGGAAAGGGCATAAAAATTAGGCGTGATGTTTATTACCCTAACCTCGTTAACGCCCCGGATATAAATACAAAATACCCCGATTTCGGTAATGGTGAAGTACCTACCTGCGCAAGATGCCGATCTAAATCGAATCCACACTTAACCGGGAGCGATATAAATCAATTACTAAAAACTCGGGAGAGACAATACGCGAAGGGCGGATGCTTGCGCCTTGATCCTACAATTAACACAGCGATTAACGTTTTCTTGGAAGCCCCAAAGTTCCGGACGAATTGGACTCGTGTCCTGGGTCAAAGGGGCCCGGTTTTTAAAAACAGTTTCACCCTCTCGCACCGCGTGTCCTGGGCCAGCATAACTCGACCTCACCGCAGAACGGGCCTAATTAGCGGACTCCACATTAGCAGCACCGTGAGAGGCTCTTCGCAGTACTTCGAGTATAATCGGAATCGGAGGCAGTTAGGCATCGATGTCACGAAGGTAAACATCGCTAAGTGGAAGGACTAAGTGCAGGTTCGTAAATTTGTATATATATATATACATGTCCGGAATAGTCCGGTTTGCCAACCGACAAGGTTTGAAGAGTATATAGAGATTGCAACATTTGCAGCAACATGAACGACTTACCTGGGTCGGTGATCAGTGTTTTTACGAACACCGATGAATGGGTCGAATGGTGCGTCTTATGGCTTGGGGAAGGCGTGACGTTTAACATGCAGCCGAGAATTAGTCACGACAGGAATGACGGACGGACGGGTCGTCTTCGTCGAGTCCAACGGTGCGTCGCGACGCCGTTTCGAGTGTAGAATTACACCAGGAGTAGGTACACTAATATCCATCGACTCCGTTTTCCTCCGTCTAGCGCCAGGCGACTGAGACCGCATACTGCGGACAACGTTACGCTATAATCCGGAATTTTCTACAGTTTTCAAAACCGTGCTGCGGCAGCCGACGCGGAGAATATAGACACGATAAACACCCGAAACACACGCATGCATGGAAAAGCTGGATCAGATCATTTTTCGTATGAAGAGACATTTCGATTGATTAATATCAAAATTCATACACCTATGTATTGGGGTAACATTGAACTTGATTCTGATATCTTTTGTTTGGATGAATAATGATTTTTGAAGCTGCTACAGCAGATTTCCGGGAATATCTCTAAAAAAAGGCGTCTTGCGGTGAGCAAGATATCTCTGTATTGGATCATCCGAAATGAAAAAACAAAAAATATTTAGTTAATATGAGGTATAATCTGGTATTTAATCGAAGTAATAAGCAAAATACTAATTTTTAACAAAACGGTGGCTTCTCCAAAAAAAATTCGACTTTCCACAAAGATTTTCACATTAGTTTGTTTATAAAATGGAAAATATTTATAGGCGAGAAAAAGCCTTCGACGAAGGACTGACAAATATATTCATAAAGCTTGTGTAAAAATTTGAGACTGATCGGTTCGGCCGTTTCCTAGAAATCTTGCTCACCGACAAAAATGAAATTAGAAAAAAGAATAAAAAAAATCGATTTCGTAAAAATCCCAACTAGGCATAACCCGTGAATCGCTCATTTCGACGTCTCGATAAATCGTTCCGATCGATCGACCGACTCCTCAAGGTGTGAATCAGCGGCGTGATCGTTTGATCAGCCGCCACTCGTTTCGGTAAACAGTCAATATTGAGCGTCAGTAACCGATGACGTCAGATAACCGACGACCCGCGATTTTATCTCTCGGAGCATCAGCTATCATCCGAATGGTCCGCAGCACTTATCTAGTGGGGCACGGAGTTGGTGTCGGGGCGTGTCGAAGATAGCCGGAATGATTTTTTCCTCATTTGTTCCAGAAATCAAACTTTATCTACATGCCGCAACGCTGCCGCGAGCAGATGCGAAGCCTCTTCACGAGCGGTCAGCTTATCTTTTTAAGAGGTGTGGCTAACGCGTGTTGCGCATCCGCATCTGCAGCTACTCCGATAACCGAAAGCACTATACTCGTGTCCGATGACCTGCAGGTGGTCGCTATCTCCGAAAGCTGTTCCATCCAATTTCCTGATCTTGCATCTTCAGCGTTGATTGGATTCCTGCAGTATATGCAAAATTGAGGAGGTGTCTTAAAGTCACTCTAAACTGTCCTCTGGTTTTCCTTGATTTTCAAAAAACTGTAGGTACTCAAACTATGAATGACGTTGACACAGTCGTACTGTGAAGGTATCGCAATATATGCAATCTGTTGTTGTAGTAGACTAAAAACTAAGCTTTTATCTACCATTAAACATTTTGAAGGGGGAAATCACCCTCCGAAATATATAAGGCATGTTAAGCGACCATTTGGCAGTCTCACCCACAAGAACGTCATATATTTCAATCAATCCAACTGGAAACGTTTTCTCACAACGAGAAATGAAAATAGTACTTTTCGTATCCAGCGCGTAAAACAGGGTTTTACACCCCGAGTGTTCGGCACTTTATGCGAACAATATTTTTTGCCCTACGAGTCGCAAACTTGAAAAACATTGTACAAATATTGGAAAAAAGGCAGACAAAAAAAAGTCTTGTACATATAAGCGTGGAGCCCCTCCGAAGGAACAATAATAATTTGTTGTTAAAAAATATTTAAAATCATTAGAAGTAATAGTAATATAAATTTGTTGTTTCACCACAGAAAGGTTCTTAACTGAACAAAAAAAATTAGCTGAATTCAGATCCCCCTCTTAAAGAACAATAATATTTAATCGTTAAATAATGTTAAAGAACGATGATACGTTATTGTTAAAAAAATTTCAGAATCAGCTTGATCTGAATTACGAGTGCCAGATATTACGAATCAAAGAATTTATGTTCTTTTTCATTTTACACATACCGGTGCGTAAAATGGAATTTTACACTCGTAAAACGGTGCATAAAATACCATTTTACGCATACGTAGGGTGAAAATGTAAGTTTCCCTATGAGAAGAAAAAAAAAAAAAAAAAAACACCCTTACACACGTCTTACTTTGCAGACTGGTTTCAAAACCCCTTAAAGTGTTTAATGTCAGATATAAAGAAAAAAATGAATAAAAAATTCGCGTCGCTTAGTTTTCAGTCTACTGTAACATATTGGAAAAGAAATAAAATCGGATATATCGAGCTGGGATACCTTCCTTGTCCTCGGCTGTTTTCCATCCCTGCGGAAGAGTAGGTATGTGATCATTGATGCGGAGACGCGAGGATGATCACATAACCGCAACAAGGGAAGAAAACGTTGCCTCGAGTATCCCGGGGTAAGATCGTCGAGATTGTCGCAGGGCCGTTAGTTTGCGATGTTGAATTCCGTGTGACGCGGTTCTGTTCTTCGCAGCAGAGGGATGGAAGAAGAAGAGACTCGCCCATTCGCCGGCTATACACCCACGCTGCTTTCTCGCGCACCTGACGAGCTTTTCCCTGACGAAATCGAGTCTGGACCCCGGCTCGAATGCATACCTGAGTAGTCCCGGAGTCCGTCACGGGTTTTTGGGGATAAGCGACGAGGGGTTGTGTCTCGACTTATTGTGAGGAAGGCGCCAGGCCTCGTAACCTAGCTGCTCGTAGACGGGCGTGTGTCTCGATGTACGTTGCACGTACACACGGCCACGTGGCTCCGTTTACCGTTTTTGACAAAATCTTCTGAATCGGCCAGCGCGCGCTTTGAAAGTGAGGAAAACTAGACCGAAAATGGGATAAAATTCTGAGGAACTGAAACAACTTGTACGTACAATGCGTACGTACATTTTCTTTTTCACAATGTTTTTGTTCGAGTTTTGGCGATTAAATTCAGTTGCTGAACTGTCAAAAATGGAAATATTCGAGGTAGATATCGGCTGATCCCTTGTTGCAACGATTCTGAGTTAACGGTTACAGTTTTCGCCAATTTTAAAGCGCCATTCTCTTTGTGGGATGTTCCTCTATAGATTGAATCAAAAATTTGTGGAAAAATATAAAAATTAAACGAAATTGAGACGGAAAGTTGAAAAAATATCGATAAATGGACGAAATTTGTTCTTATAGTAACAACAATATACAATAACGAATTGATTGTTTTACATAGACGTGGGTCTCACTTTGCAGATAAAGTTGATATCTTCGTAAAAAAAAAAAAAAAAAAAAAAGGTGATATGCTTCGGATTTATTCTTGAGTCTCGCTCTAATACATGTTAATTGGAAGTAAGAAATCACTTTCGCCCAGGATTTTTTTAATAAAGAATAGGATACCAGATTTCGAATTAAACGTGAGTTTAATTCTAAACGAAACTACAAAGACGAGTCGAAGAAAAAACCTGAAGCGATGTAACTTTTTGACTATTATTCAAAATGAAATTCATTTCAGTCACTCCATACAAAAATAAAATCATATTTTTCGAATATCCAACCGAACGGAGACTCACCCAAGGCTGCGTCATGCCTGAAGGTCCATCTCCTAGGCAGTCCTGCCAGGAAGGTCAGGTAGAAGGATATTCCGTACTTTTGCTCTAAAATTTCGTAATGCGTTTGGACCCGCCACCGTTGTCCATATACACGGGATTTTGTTTAAGAGACACCCTGCCGTCACCAAAACTACGAAGCTTCTGTATCGGTGTAGGTTTCGTCCTTGCGCATGGTGGGTTTTATGGGCGCCATTGTGATTTATAGAAGAGGTCACGAGGCGTGGAAGGAGGAGGAGGAGGATGAAAAAAAATCGTAAAGTACGAAAATCTACGGGGATATTCGACCCGGGAGGGTGAGTGAGAGAAAAAAAAAAAAAGAAGGAAAGAAAAAGAAGAAGAAAAATCCCACCCCCGTACCTTTTTTAACGATTTTTTTTTTTTTTTTTTTCGTCTCCCCGTATTGTCTTCAAGTTGACAGTCGGTCGTTTCGTTTATTTTCATTCTTCTTATATATTCTTAATCATTGTGTTTTCCCGAAGCATAATCATCGCCCAACAACCTCCCTAAATCATTCCCCGTAATCGTTTTCCTTTACAGAGCTTCATCTTCGAGAAAAAGCTGCAAAACAATCGGCTCCGTTTATTTTTTATTTTTTTATTTTTTTTTTTTTTTTTACGACTCTTTGTGGTCCAACTTTTTCTCATATTATCTTTTACATTTACCGTCTTTCCAAGTCACTTCCCTTAATACCGTAATAATAAATCTCAGATGCCTAATTTCAATTTCCTCTCGATCCACACACGCTATATATATGCATATGCGATGCGCGTGTCTCAATCTATCAACCGTTTTTTGCCCCTCAACATTTGCTCTCTTGGATTTGACAGTTTTAACGTGTACGATTCGCATTCCATTGTAAATAAATCACCGTTCATTTTTCATTCCCGGTAAGTGATTTTAATTGTACATAATTTCGGGGTGATTATAAGCTGCGGCACGTGACGGAGAACCTTGAATTCCAACCTAATAATGATAAAAAAAAACCTCGTGTACACACGCATACGTGCATATATATAGACACATAGGCGCGTGTTTCCTCTGATTTTCCTCCTTCCTTTTTTTTTTCCCATCTCCCTCTCCTTCTCCAAGCCGAGACCTTTCCATCCCTCTCCTAATTCCACCACGAAACCCATCAAGAGATCTATTTGGCCGCAGCACCGCAATTATCCGGTAGCACATGCTCTCATCTCCTGGCTTCCGACTTTCCTACATATACATATAATAGTCACATAACAGTCGACTACTTGCATAGCCGTGGTGGTGCGTCATCGTCCTTTTTCTTTTTTTTCTTCTTTTTTTTTTTTTTTTTTTTAACCCATAAGTCTTCCAGACCCTTCATATACCCGCATGCTTACAACATTGTAGGCAATCCCCATGGGTTTGGAAAATAGTTTTGGAACCCTTGACGCGACCCTCGCTCGTTGCCTCGGAATATACAACGAAATTAACGGTTCCCGAGGATACAGGTACCCTCGATCCTGATCCCTCTTCTACGTTTATGCATTTGCTGAACGTAAGGTCGGGGGGTTGTTTTTATTTTTTTTATTTTCTTCTATTTCCTAAAAAAGATAGACTCCGACGTTCGAGAATTGCAGCTCTCGAAATTTCTTTACGTCAGGCTTCTTCGTACGGAAAAGAAAAAGGTAAAAAAAAAGGATATAAATAATACACGTACAGTATCATCGGTAAGAACTACCGCAGTAGCCGACTACTCGGTATAATGAGCGAGGGATTTTTATAGCCATTATTAATCAACAGCCACTTAACAATGGTATGAAAAGTTTTATACCGCTGTATGATATAACAGAGAACTGGGTATAAATGATAGTATATCAATGTATGGTTGTCGTAAAATAAATTTTTATGTACCTTATTTTCACCACTGACTTGCCCAATAAACTGACTTCTGACATAATTACTACTTTTTCACCCACAACTCTCGTGCTCACAGGTAAGTACCAAATGACTGTAAATCTTATGGGACGGTAGGGACGACGATTTGACTCTACGGCTGTATAACCATAAAAATTATACAACTCTAATACACCATCTAAATTTACCGATTTTCGTCGGGTGTATAATATCTGATGCGTGGAAAATCTTCAGATACTTCTGCAGAGGAAACGACTCGAGATTCCTGATGATAGTAAGTAACGGTACACTGCAAAAGAAATTTTGAGTTCCGGTTACCGCTCAGTCCTTAACTATTTTTATTTTTTACCACAATCGAAGAATATAGTTCTAGGTACAAAATGAAAATTAGTTTTCTAACTGATACCGTAAAATCTAGTATCCGTTACTATTCTTTCTCATTACGATCACTCTTACTATATTTTCTTGCAACCGTTGCGAAAATTTAACGCTCGTGCAACGATAAATTGACGTTAAAGCCTTGTTTAACTAAAAAAGTAGAGTAAACCTCAGAAACTGATTCTGCGTTGCAATAACCAAAAAAGAATCGACGATATCGCAAAATGTTTACGCGTACCTCGTTTTTCGTAATTCCAACGATATTCAAACAGTTTTTTTAACGATACCTGTTTTACTCAATTTTTCTAGTCACTGTAACAAATGAAATTTTTCTCTGAATGATCTGAACAAATATGAAGCTAACGACAAGATTTCCTTCGATTTCGAACCATTAAATCGTATCTCGAACTACCCTGCCTTCGAATTTCACGGATAATAAGTACGCAAGTGAGGCGAGAAATTGATTAGCGCGTGTACAATAAGAGGGAACCTTGTTATACCATATATACATATACACATGTATATGTACGTATATATATATATATGCCAGACGTCTCGCAACGACTCGGTCACGACTGAAACCATCCTGCAGCCGATCCTCCGTAGTTTTCGGAATCGTCGAAGAGGCCCCTCTGGGCCGTCAATAACGAGGAGGCGGGGCCCGTTAAGTCCTGGGTCTTAAAAGCGGACGCAGTTCTCGAGGCGAGGAGCTCGATCCGTCCGGGTACCGAGCGATTCGTACAGAATCACGAGCCTGATCGCCTTTCGAAAGAATGGAAAAATTTTTGTCTTTAAATCTGGAGGACTTCTAATAATATAATACTAATGCTTATGAACAATGGTTAATCAGACCACGATACGAAAAAAACAAACTAATATATATACCGGGACAATCTATTAAAACTTGAAAGTCAACCGCGCATGCGCCAAATAATTAAATCTCATTGGTCGGCGAAATCTTCCCGCAGCGATAATTTTGACTTGCGATGCAGGAGGGCCAACGTATACGCAAAATGTGTACGTTTGAATTTTCAAAGAGCGTAAGCATTAAATTCCGACCGTTCTTTGGAGAATCAACTTTCCGACCCGATATCAAATGCTTTCCAAACCTTTCCGAGGTCGCTACCTCGATTATTTGAGATTCTAACCTCGAAAATTCGTATCAACGACATCGCCGGCAGAAAGAGTTTTACAGCTGAAACCCGGGTTGGCCAGCCGATAAAACTCGCGCATGCGCGGTTTATTTTCAAGTTTCAAGAGATGGTCCCGGTACACAAGCCCGTAATGTTTAGGGATAAAAATAAATAAAAAATATGACAATAATCGGTAGCGACCTCTGAATATTTTTTTTTTTTTTCAGCATTTGTCGCAGATTTTTCGAATGGCACCTTGAGACAAGAAGAAAAAAAAACAAAAAGTTGAAAAACGAACCGCCCTGCTTGGTGTAAATGAGAGCGCGAGGAGGTTTGCAGGATGACGCGCATTAGCCTCTCGAGCCGGGTGCTCGTTACCTTGCCACTGCACGTAGATGTCGATAGGGCAGATCGGGTCCTCGTGGCGAAGACAAGAGAGCGAGAACCGAGAAGGTATCATCGTCCAAGGGCCGAGTGGTCGACGATGAAAATGGAGAACAGCTACTCCTCCACTACTTTCATTCCAACGACTTTCGACCGTTTCTCTTTGTCAAGTCACGGAGAAGGGAGAAAAGTTGTTCAACCGAACGGTATAATTATCCAACCACAGTTTCACCCACCCACATCTCGCCTTGGGTATAACCTTCTACCGTATTATCACACACCGTCATCACACCGTGCACAGTCACTTCGAGTGTGCAGGTTTGTAACTTTACCTCTCGCGAAGCTTGGCTCATGCCTCGGAAAGTGTGCTTCTACTATTGTTTCTTTCACGAAAATTGCACAACTTGACTTACGACAAATCAGCAAAAATTTCACAGCACGTCTTCGGATTTATAAAGCTGTTTCGAGGTACGTTATCGGCGCATGGAAATCAGACTAAAAGCTTAACAGCCGTTACTGTAACGATTCGAACGTACTCGCTGAGTAATCGAAACAAGGACTGATCAGAATTTGACTCATGGAGTTTTGGACACGTGGTACGTTTCTTTACCGGTTACGTCTAACTTTATAAGAGGCATGCTCTCTCTGCCAACAAATTGTAACCGGTCTTTCCCAGGTGAAACAAACATAATACTCGTTTGAGTGATCTTCGATAATGCAAGAAGAGATCTACCGACGATCTTTCGCACTAACTGGTAACCAAAATTTAAGTCACAATCAAGACAAATATTTAAAACGGACGAAGTAAAAAGTTCAACAAAAATATAGGAATTAAAGAGAGACAAGTTTACCGATTAAAAGGCAATTGGTATTTACAATTTTAACATCATACGCCTGTTTAAATAACCTAAATACGGAATGAACGAATGATGGAACGGATTAACGAATGAATCTTAAACTTAAGGACGGCTCATGTTCTGTATATTTGATACAAAATAAAAAGAAATCGTTGCCATGTTCGTCATAAATCCTAAAATACGCGTATAATTTGTTCTGAAAATAATTATGAAATCAAAATAATCTTATACCATACTGCAAGCCAACGATCGTTCCTCATCATCAGTGTCGGGCAAAATCTGTCCTCCTGGCATTCCCTCCATCGGACGAATTAATTCAGTGACGGATAGTGCGATAGACCGTCGCATAACTCTGCGAGGTGTTATCTGCGGCTTATCAACGTCACACGTCACGTCATACGTGGAGGGCAATTAGCCATGCAAGGAAAATTCTTATCCCGTATACCGAGTGCCCGGCGTCTGTATAATAGCCGCGTAAATATCATTCAATTATACCTGTTCGTACATCTGACATGCAGAGCTTTCGCTCTCGCCTCGAGCTTATCCTCCATACTTAATTGCTCGCAGTCTTCCCTTCTTCCTCTGTCTAGGCTGTTATCCACGTACATACATTTATGTCCGGCCATTGTCACGCATTGCAATTATCCACGAGCCATATCCTGCAAAATGTGCCACGCACGCGTGTGTTAATACATCCATTTTGGATAATTATACTCGCACACACTTTCACACCATGGTAAATGTATCACGATAAAAACTGCCGGTTAATTAATAAAAATAAAGCATACTTTGTGTACGTATATTACTCGCGGAATGGTTTTTGATGATATTTTATATTGTCTTGACCACCTTTGCTTTCGAATCATATTTCCCCAATGTGCAATTTTGGATGATATATTTTCTCGTATACTCGTGGGGGCAAACCTTTTTGAAAAATTAAAATAGTCAATCAAGTTTATTCCCGACTCAATCATTACAATGTCAAAGTTTTTCGCTTGAAAAAGCGGAAAAAAGCGGCATCTTATTCCCTCTTGGCATTTCTATCAATCTTCGACTTTATTCCCTTGTGACATAATGTACTAGAGTCACTTTTCTTTTACGTTATTTGTATGAGAAAAACTTTTACCGCATCGCATTTTCTATACCTGTGTAAAATTTGACCAAATTTTCATGTAATCGATCAAAGAGCTAAGCTCACGAAATCTGGATAGTTTTTCGAAATAAATTTGAGAGAAGCTTAGAACTGCAGCTCGCGTTGCGGAACGGACTTGTTATACGGTTTGAAAATTCTTGAAGCACGATTGAAATAAATTTTAACTTCACGATGTGATAAAATCTTTCCGGTAGTGGAATATAAGTTCAGCGGTGGCGTTCACTTGGCATTTGAATAATATATCGCGCACATCATGTGTCAGGATATCGCAGTGCGGTGTGCATACGTGCAGCGCAACGTCGCTGGAATAATAACCTATAGCCGAGCTTGACAGATCGACTTGTATATCGGTGGAGAGTAATGAAATGATATCGGCTCTATGTTATACGCCAGAACCCATTACCGAGGACGCGAAACCGCAGTTTCAATGAATTATGTCCGTCTGTAACGGAACGATTTCTGCTGCTGCTAAGCATGATGTGCATTAAACAGATCGCGAATTACGGACATCGATGGCAGTCGACAGTGTGGAAAACATCGACAATATTGCACAATCTGCGAATATTTACGTTATGGTATGCAATATTTGTCGGTAATGAATAAATTACCGGTGCAAGGTTGAAGATTCAGGCTTCTGTGGTATAGTCGATTTTCTCTTCGTTATTCTTATATATGTAAGGATATCGAGAAACGTTTGCAGGAAATACTGATATTAATATGGCCATTGTGTTTTCCAAATATTTGTCAAAGTTACGAAGGAAGAGATTCGATCTACGAGTCTCTGATGTTGAGTTAAAATCTTTTGAAATCATTAATCACGTAAATGTTAAGTACGAGTGACTTTATCCGAAAATAATAGTAACAGATGCTAGATTTGATTGACACATTTTATTATTTACGCTAAGAAAAAAATTACAAGAGCTGTAAAGAAATTGTACCTAGACGGAGTTTTCCAAAAATTGATTTTTTTTTTTTCTTTTAATACCATTTTTCTAATGTAGATATATTCATGTATATACACAGGATATTTCACGTCGACCCGACAAATATTCTCGAAGTTACACGCGCACATTTGCAAAGACGCCCCGGAGCGTTTGAAAGTGCCTTTGAAGCTTTGATCGCGTTTTTCTCAAATCTATGTTTTCAAGGTCGGTGAGCAAGATTTCTCGGCAATGGCCGAGCCAGTCGGTCTTAAATTATTACCCAAGCTCTATGCATATATATTTCACTCCTTGATCGAAGGCTTTTTACTCGCTGACAAATATTTTCCATTTTATAAACAAACTGAGGCGAAAATTTTTATAGAAAATCGAATTTTTTTTTGAGAAACCGCCGATTTGTTAAAAATTAATATTTTGTTTATTCCTTCGATTAAAGACCAGATTATACCTAATACTGTCTAAATCTTTTTTGTTTTTTCATTTCGGATGATCCAGTTCAGAGATCTCTCGCTCACCGCAAGACACTTTTTTTTAGAAATGCTCCCGAATCATTATTTTTACAGATAAAAAACGTCACAACGAAGTTCAACGTTACCCCAACATGTATATAAATTTCGGTATTAATAAATTGAAATGTCTGTTTAAAAAAAAATCCTTGAAAAGTGGCTTGTTTTCGGTCTCCTGACTGGTTATAACCCCACAAGAATTGTACAGTAACCCTAGAACCGCAAACGTTTCTCAACATGCCAACAACATTATTACGCCAATCGTCGACAATTTTCCCACAACAGTTTATTCAATCAACTAGAGTACCCAATTATGTAAATCTCGTATAATTGCCCCAATCAACACCTGTCTCCAATTCATTCATTAACCTCTGATATCTCGTATTTGAAAAAATTCTCAGTCAACCAGCCTCTGAACAGGCATACCTGATACGTACAAGCGCTTAATACCGCCGTTGGATGATTGGCCGTTATTAGAGAACCGGTAGGCGGTGTGGCTGTTACGTGTCGCGTCATTAGTCTGATTTGTCGCTTTATTAGATCTTAGTTTGCCGTCTGATTGCTGCGCGACTAGCCTGCTGGCCAATGTACTTTAGCACAAGTGTGTGTATCGGCATGTATATATACGTACGCATACCTGGTAGTGTAGACGTGGGAGCGACTGAGAGCCTGGTCCAGGACCAGGGAAGAAGAGAGAGAGGGTGAGAGAGGAGCGCGATTTGCAATTTGCGTAAATTAGACGATTGTGCCCCGTGGCTAATGGCGCGCGTAATCGCCAATAATTTGCATTCTCCCTTTGATTTATAATTGGCGCTATGCTAATTATTTCATTAATTCTACCGCTCATGCCGCACCGCGGACTCTCTCTCTCTCTCTCTCTCTCTCTCTCTCTGTGTGCCACATCGCTGCAATCGTAATGCTCCTGCAACTACACCTGTCACTGATTATTATTGTCGACGTTAATGCGAATGGCGCTGGGTGATTCGATATCGCAGGAGAGACACGTCTTCAAATGTGAACATTGCAATTCGAGAACCATGCAGTTTATACGTCATCGTTACACGGAACATTGATGTATATAGGTGATAGTATAGCGAAAGAAAATGTTTAACTTTTCTAAGATACTTGAATCGAAGTTTGACCTCTTCATTTTGAAATTGAGATATTGATACAATGTGCCGTTATTTGAGTAAAGAAACACTTTTTGGCAAGATTATCAGATGTTTTGGACATGTTGGAGAAATTGAGTTTGGCTCGCGAAGTAGTATAGCAAGGAGAGTTCTACACGCAGATTCCTGTTACCGACACTTACCGACATTCTCCCCAGACTCAAACCCTTTTCCGCGATGACGTCACAGACTTTGACCTTCGGTCGGCAAGATTGTCGGTAAAACAGTATGATTTTGCCCTTCTACCGATAAGAATTGCCGGCAAGGCAGTGCGATTTTTAACGTCGACCGATACAACTTTCGGTAAGGTTGCATTGTTTTGACCTCAAGCCGGTACGGCAGACTGTGACGTCATCGCGGAAAAGGGTTTGAGTCTGGGGAGAATGTCGGTAAGTGTCGGTAACAGGAATCCGCGTGTAGAACTCTCCTTCCTATACTACTTCGCGATCTGAGAATAATTGTAGACAATGAATAGCCACAATCAATTTTTATACTCGATAATTGTTTAATATGCAGTATATCTCAAGAAAGTTGTAAAAAACGAAAATCAATGGGGAACGCCTGAATTTGACCCTGCCAAGGTTCATATAAACCTACTTCGAAGGACAACCTCCAACTCCTAAAAATTAAAATATCAAGCCCTACTTTCAGGCTTTCGGTAGACGATTGAATCTGTTTTGACGCTGTTGGACTTTTAACTCCTCATCTATAGATATATTATTACAGCGACATGCAAATGTTCACAATGGCTAAATCCGAGGGCTATTTCGACATAATTTTAATAAGTTTCGATAACATTTGTAAAGTAAGTATCGCATTTCAATTGTATTTATTCGACGTTCTTACGAATACAAAAACCCTTTCAAGTGGTTGAATATAGAAGAAATACGATTGAACTCATACAGTGTAAGCCAATTCCTATTTGTTGGGATTTTAATTGGATTTCATACGTTTTAATCGTATTTTTTCTATTTCAATCATAATCGCTCAGAATCGATGGACCTTTATCGGCGGGTTAGAATTTCGAGCGTTGAAGGAGGGATTTGAGCAAACAGGTTTAACCCTACATCTGGAGGGTTGAAGGAGGTTCTAAACAGACCCTACTTTCAGCCTAAGCTTGGTTAATCGAGAAATTTCGGACGTTTTTAGAGTCAAAATGGGGTCTGATATCGCTTCGAAATAGAACCTACTTCACTATCTTTAAACCCTACGTAGTTGCTTTTACGTGGAGTTTAAAGAAGGCGCTAAATTTCGACTCTGCTACCGATAATCAGGATCCGCATGTACATACCTTGCAAGATGTTACAGCTGCGATCGATTCACCCTGTATAATACACAAAATCGAACCAAGAAACAAAAGTCAAGACAGAATGGACGAAAAAAAAGGAATATTAAAAATTTTCAGAGCTTCCCAAACCCCCCACAATACAAATTTCACAATTCTAAACTCTCTGTAACTTCACCTCTGATAAATGCGCTCATGTACAAAAGTACACAAAGCACAAATGCACCCATAAAATAATTTAGAGAAAAGAGCAACCAAGGGGTTGGGAAAATGCACGAATTGTAACTCTACGAGCTCGTATAAACGATGATGGTGTGCGGTTGCATAAACGGGATCCAAGCCATATGTCGGAGATCGAGCTTCGTGCATCCTGAGGCCTGAACCCCACGACTCAATTCCCGGTGTTGACATCGGAATTATTTTATTTAGTCCCCAGGGTGCGGTGACCGGAATTGTCGACATCTGCCGCTCTTACAGCTTCGGTTACCTACCACTTAATATCCGTTAAATTGGCAGGATCTGAATTGAAGTTGCGGTTTGAGATTGAGACGGCGGCTAATCGAGAGGAAAAGATTACGTCGGTTGTATCGATCGATTTCGGCTGTTATTGGGGGCAGAAAAAAGGATGACATGATCAAGCTGCGTCCTGCTAATCATCGGATAAACAAACGTGCTTGCAGCACATGAAACCAAGCCTAGTGTACCGATAATCGATGCATCGAATAATCGAGTAGAAAAAAATAATCGAAGACGACTCGATTGAATCGGTAAAAATGAATCGATTAATCCATTATTTTTTTTTTTTTTTTTCAAACGGTGCATTCGGAACCAAAATTTCGTAAATTTTAGTACGTAGTCTTAATTGCGGAAAAGTATTCCGATGATTCACAGTTTTATTGAAAAGATTTTTCAATTTTAGGTGAAAATATTCATTCATCTTTCACTTATTATATCAAATAGATATAACTTGGTAAGACAATGATGATAATAATTGATACTTTGATCACATAAATTGATATATGTATTTGCAAAGCGTCGTTCATGGGAGTAAAAAACAAAAACCGATCGTGAGGAAAAATAATCGTGTCAGTCGATTAATCGAGTTTGAGAAATAATCGATTATACTTGATTAATCGTGAAAAGATGATCGACTATTTTTTATCATTTTTACTGAAGCGACCCCTGACAATCGGAACTATCGAATTACAATTCGCAGAAAGGTGGAGAAAATGGGTCTCCCGTACGATGAAATGGGATTTTTAAAAATGTCAGTAACGGTTGAAATATATTTTTGTTCTAACGTTATATATATACCCCTATTGAAGGACTCATTTTGCCCCCATCTCTCCTACATCGATTGTCGTTTGTATTAAGAAACAAACAATATTAAGAAATTGATGCGATAAAAGTTGACGAGTGATCTAATTTCATAAATTTTTAACATTTGTCCATCAGTTTGTTTATTTTTAACATGAGTCGTCAGCCTCTCGAATTAAGATTTCTGTTTTCAAGATGGTAATCTGCTTTCTTCACTGTATAAGCCTCATCAGTTACCGATCGTAACACAACGTTGAAATTATCGCTGTAATTTTTTCAGTGTATATTTGTCAATATTAGTCAATAATTAGTAATTTTAAATCGCATATTTTTCACCACGTATCAAACGTTTACACCTCGTCATGGCTAACTACCATATATTATTAAACAAAGAACACGAATGCCGCCAAGCAAATTCATCCATTATCAAATTTAAACCAGTCGTAAATTACACATGAATTCCGTGCCGAATCATTTATGTATCATTGTAAAAGTTGAAACTACGACAAAGAAATAAATAGTCACATCGACCAACAATCGACGAAATAATCCATCGTACGAATTATATAATAAACTCTACCGGTATTGCAATAATACAATAATAAACGCGATATACAACTTGAGATATAAACTTTGGTGCGATAAACAAAGATCCTGAATATATCACGTGAAACGTGCACAAAGTCCTTACGATATAACATAAAATAAGAAAGGAAAAATCTCAAGTTCCTTATATTCGAAAAATCGGTACCCATATCCTTGCAAATGGAAAGGATTTCATCCCAAGGGAGACCTGAAGTTGAAATCGTCGTCCTATATCTCCGCATGCAGGACGGTTTCGCCGTAAATCAGGAGGTAGACGCCATACCGCGGTATAAAATGCTGGGGGGTGGGGATGGGGTGGGTTTTGCGGGTGGAGAGTAGAAGAGAAAAGGTCGACGGAATACAAAGCAGAAGAAGAATTACCATTTTGCGGAGGAGATCCGCGCGCCGCGGCGAGAGCTCGAAGCGACTATTTTCCAATAATTTACCCCGGGGGTGGTTTCGTTTCGGGGACGATTCGTGGCCACCGAGGAGACGGCGGGTGCAGCGGAGGAGAGAAGCGTAAGAGCCGGGGGCGAGGGTCGCGTACGACTGACACTATCAGGCCCATAAATACTGGAAGTCTCCGACGTCACCCGGGCAGAGCCCCCGATATTATACTTTATCTGTGAACTAATTCCAGCGACCAGATTTATTGCAAGAAAGGGTGAAAAAATACCGAACCCCACCCCCCCTGAAACTCGGCAACCTGCCGCCCTCCACCCCCTTTCGCCCCCCCCTTTGCCACGCCGAAACACCGCGCCAACTTATCTCGCTAATGTAAAAGTGCCCTCGCGAATCGAGATTCTGTGCGTGTGTTTTTTTTTCCAATTTTATTTTTTACTTCTACTTCTTCTTTTTCTTTTTCTTTTTTTTCACATTTTTGCGCCGCTTTTTACGCGATAACCCCTCCATATAACAACGAGTTATACGTGCATATGATGTATATGTAGGTATACGGACACGCATACTCTATGGAGAATATTTCCTGTAACTCGACTTTTAAAATATACTAGGTACATATTGTAACGTATGCTGTCCTGCGGGTTTACCAATTTTGCAAAGTAATGGCGGCACTGAGCTAGGAAAAGTCTTTGGTTTTTTTTTTTTTTCTCACAACTTTCACTGCGCAATGCCGATATTTCAATCTGTTGTAATACGTATTGTTATACAATGTTTTCGAAAAGAGTATAGTTTCATAAGATGTGGTGCGAATTTCTCTATGCGGTATACAAAATGGAAAAAAAAAAAAGAAAAAAAAAAAAAACACCACTCCTGGACTTACCGATCATGGATCATATCTGACGATAGAAATCTTGACAGCAAAAATTATCGTTCGGGTCACTTTTTTGTCGAATCGAATAATATTTATTCGAATTGATATGACTTTTTTCGTCATCTCTTTCTCCCTCTTGGAGTATCGTGTGTATTTCATGGAAAAATCTGGTTGTTTCGATTAGAAATTTCGAAAATTAAGGTATACAAGATCGCTTGAAGAACAACGATCCAGACTTGGATTATATATAATATCCGATTTGGCACGTAATCTGTACTTTCTTAATTATCGATTATTGAATCAACACGTCCGGATAAAATGATTTCAATTTCGCCCGGCAAAACTGTCACGTTACAACAATAACCGCCTGTGCTTCAATACATGTATAATACCTATAAGTATAATATCTACAGAGATGATAAATCGACCGCGGTGGAGGAAAAGTATTAAACGATACCTATTCGCACACATCTCGATATAAGGTTCATGTCCCACCATTTACATTACAGGATAGATATTTAATACCGTGATAACTTACGGGACAACTTGGCGAGAGTACGTGAGGTGCAAGAAAACTGCACGGACCGGTAGATACAGTTCCCATACCAATCCATTCGGAACATCGTAAAAACGTGCGAACTCTCCGACCAGCAACGTTCATATACATATAATACCTGCATAAGCGTAGAGAGAAGAAAATAATTGAAAGAAACTTATAGGTGTAACATATACATATATATATATACATATATACACGTATGCATGTACGTATGCATGGGTTGTACACATGTAATAAAAAGGAGTGAAAATTTATCATGCAAAACGTGTTCTTCCGTCGGACAGCAAAGTGCACGCAACATTTTACCCGGTGGTAGGTGTTACATTTCGTTATATATATGTATATATATGTATATATTACTAGGTACGAGTGTATATACGTATAGGCATTAGGTGTGCAATTAAAGCGTTTCGGAAATAGATAATTTACGATTTTTCACCGTGGAACACCCTAAAAAGTTTGATTGGGTCGAAAGAAAGATTATGTGAAAGGATGAGCGTTCTAGGTTGTGTGGAAGATCGAGCTCCTTTCGTTTTTCACTTATTCTAGAGATTTTTTTTTTTCTTTTTTTTGAATTTGTGAAGAAACACGCCGCAGAACTTCGATTATTGTTTCTTTCCTGACATTTGTATTCGACCCAAAGATGACGGTCCGTAACGCAACGATGTATCAATCCGGAACCTTGTTCTCCTGAATTAAAAGTTCGCGTTCAATTAAAACCATTGCATGATATTGAATTAATAATGAAAAAGTCGTCAGATAAATTTCTCAAACATCAACTGGTGACTTGATATTACCAAGCGCGGGTCTTCTTCGTGACGTGAATTGATATTACGAGCGATGTAAAGAATTTTTTTAAAAAAAAGTGTACAAAAGTGAAAAATCAAGTGAGAGCGACCTTCCACATAACATGGAACGCTCATCTTTTGACACAACCTTCCTTTCAACTTGAACAAAAATTTTTCAAGGGGTGTCACGGTGCACTGAGAAACATTTCAAAACTAATTTTCATTTTCTACCTAGAACCGTATTTTTCGATCGTGGTAAAAAATGAAAATAGTTGAAGACTGAGCGGTAACCGGAACCAAAAATTTCTCTCAGTGTGGAAAATGGCGAATTTATTTTTCCGCGTTCGCGTTCGTTAGTACTCCACAAGGTGAAGGTGAAATTCTTATTATTACAGTTACACGTTCTCTGTTTTTTTTTTCTTTTTTTTTTTTCTATATCTCTCGGCAATTAAACTTCGAGGCCGCCGCGTTGTTTTATAAATATATAGACGCCTTAATACATACCCCGCAAACTAAACTGACCGTATCTGTACATGTCGTTTCACTCTTTTCCCTGCGACCCCTTCCAAGCATCGGGCCTGGTGGTTGTGGTGGTGGTGCTGGTACGTTGGCTATAATATATCAGGGATATCAGTGCTATCTGAGCGAGATACCCCAACGCTCATACTTTTATAGATATATAACCAGGTATGTGTGGTTGGGCTTACACGCAAGTGTGTTATATGTGTACACGTGTGCACGTGCGCGATTACACGAGAAAAAGAAGTAATTTTTATGAAAAATGTTACACCTACGTATAGCGTTGAAACCGTCGCGACGACGCGAATATTGTACCTTCGTTGGTTCGTAATACGTGAGCTGTGTGATGGGAGAGGGTAACCAATGGCAGCCGTTCGCGATTTTAAACGAACTGTTTTATTGAGCCTCCATATTTTTGTCGGGAAAATCTAACGGCGTACAATTTTTTGATTCGCTTATTTGGTCCTCGTTGCTGATAAGTTTTGTTACCAATGCAGAGATCGATGTCGACTTTTAAATCCATTTTAAGAATTTTAGAACAACCCTCGGAGCCCCAAAATCGGGAACTTGGCGAGCGTATGGAGTAACCATCGCTTATACGGAGATTAGAATTTGACGCGTGTTTTATATATTTTATAGTATACACTCTGAGGGTTTTAAATCGCTCACAGCCCCGAAACCGAGAACTTAGCGAGCGTCTAGAGTAACTTACACGCTTACACAGAGATTGAAATTTGACGTATGGCTTCTGACTTTTACAGTAGACATTCTAAATATGTAAAATTGCTCACAGCCCCAAAACCGAGAACTTGGCGAACGTCCTTTAAAATTTACTTTTGCAATATACCGTAGGATGCACGAGGTTTCACGAGGCTCAAAGAAAGCAGCGAGGGTCTACACATTAGTATTTAAAGCGCTGCATGGCTCCGCGCGGTGGTATTTCACATTAAAAACATCCCCCGGCTACGTGGAGAATGGCGGAGTATGAGGAAAGGGAAAGAGGAAAAAGGATGAGGCAGGGAGGGTTGTTCCGAGTCCCCCGTGAACCCCGGCGAGCGAGCATATCTCTGGAAGGAATAAAACACGTTCGGAGGGTGGAAAGGGTGAAAAGGGTGGAGAGGGAAAGGGCGCGTTGCATCCCTTTGTATGCCGCGTATACCTACGTTCTATGGGATTCTATGGTGTACGTAGGTACGCCTACGTGAGGTTTTGTTTCGTTTTCCTCCTTCCCCCTATTTTCCTGTTTTATATACAGTACATGTATCCTTTTAAGCCGTTATTTTTCTCTGTTATTTTAATATTCCTTTTAACTTTTATCCTTTATTTTTGCCTTGTTTTGTTACATGTATACGTTCCAAGCACGATGGGACTGCGAGGTACGATTTAATTTAAAAAATAATTAAACCGCAAAATTAAACGGCACGATTTTTCATTCTTTCTCTCTAGCTCTCGTGTATCAGATAAAGCAGAAAGGCGAAATGGACTGACCAAAGTCACTGACATGCTAAAGTCACGCCGGAGGACCGCTTATTCGGGTTACATGCATAAACCGCGTATGGAAAATTCTGCCAACTAAAGGTTAGGTTGAAAAAATTAATCGATTTGTTTTTCCTACAGGAGTATTTGATCCTTTCAGGCGAAATGGGACGCTCAGCGTTCCGCCTCAAAAATTTCCATGTCGTAGCTTGATCATCCTTTGTTCACAACTTCAAATGATCTCTTTCACTTCGTACAACCCTAAAAAATCCCGAGTAATAAGTTTCGGTGACAATCGTCGAATTTTTATAGTTTCTTCGATCTTTCATCCGGCATATTGGGTCCGCCATCTTGGATTTGGAAACTCGCAAATTCCGACTTCAGATTCATGATCAGGGACTCCAAAAACCGCCGAGTAACAAAACTCGGGCCAAAATATTGAGTTGAAAAATGTGTGACTGAAAGGGTTAAGACTCGGGGGACTCTTATGACACAGTGCACGTGATGACATGTCACAATTGCAGCGAAATCGTTTACCCATTGCTATAAATAGCTGGTGGAATTCCTCACGTATAACACATCACGAGTATAATATTCAGTTACTGAACGTGAATCGTAAAACTGTGAAAGAAACTACTTACAATCGATCTTTTTTTCATCTGTTATATAATAGAACATTTTGACCTAAACAAATTTAATTTAAATTATTTGTGTTTTGAATTTATGTCCGTGTTTGATAATGTGAAACTATAAAAACTATTTTGTAGAAAAATATCCTGTAGAATATTAAATGCAGGATTATTTCCGATGCGAATCTCGAATTCCTTTCTGTTAGAAAAATACGATGTAGAACAATTCTTCCTCAGAATATTCAAGCAAGATTATTTCCAACGCGAATCTCGAATTCCTTTCTGCATGAAAATATTCCTTAGAGAAATATTTCTGTAGAAACGTGTCTGCGTAACATATTCCGTAGAACATTTTGCCCAGTAAAATCGATTTCTATAGAATCTTTCCTCCTCCGTTCCAAACCCCTGGTATCAGAATAAAAGAAGCAACGCTCACAGTCAAAGTGGCGGGAATGATGAGTTCCACCGGCACTGCAGAGACCTGAATTACTTACAGATGGAGATCGGCGCTTCTGTTCCGCTCCACATAACTATCGGGTAAGGACATCGCGAGACAGACGCCTCCTTCGTCCTGAACCGCTCTCAATATTTTAAACCGGTGATCTCCGATCCGGAGTACCGATAACTGCTGTCCGAGAGCTGTCGAACATTGTCTCAGGCATTGTTGAGGGTGCAGCGGTGGATTTTTAAGAGCAAATATGGGGTGGGAACGGGGGAGGGAGGGGGGGGGGGGATAATACTAAAAACCTCGAAGCCCCCTTTCGGCCCCCCGGAAGACTAAGACTGAAGCACCCGACCCGGATCAGAGCTTAAATCCTGCGCTGTGAACCAGAAGAGTTGACCCCGCTGTGCTGAGGCGCCCTGCCGGAATTATGGAAACACTCGGAATTACCGTGAGAGGTAAGAGCCTCGAGGAATGTAGTAATGCGAAACTATTGTCGACAACAATGAGGACAATCCTGCCCCCGCTGATCATCCCTGTAAACACCGGTGCCTTTTCCTCGCCTCGCTATAGTGAAGGGGCGGGGGGTTGAAATGCTCCACTTGTCCTAAGCTCGAGGAACATCTTCTCCCCGAGTGTTTCTTCTCTGATCTTCTACGTTTCGAAACTGTTGTTCGTTGGAAAGCGGTGTGAAAACAAATTTTCAACGAATATTTAGTACAATTGAAACGGTGGGGAAATTTTATAATCGAAGATGTGTTAGAGAATTAAATGCAATATTTGTTGATCGTCGGGTTGATCGAAATTTTACGAAGAAAAAATGCATAGGAATTTTTAGGTGAATCGAGAAAATTTAAGGCTTTCCAGCAGAAACTATGAAACTTTGAAACCGCAAGTACTTTATCGTCGAAAGTCATTCGCCAGAACGATTCAAACTACGTTACGTTATTTTTATACTTCAGGTTAACGATTTTTTAGTACACATCTCATTGTTAGGTTACTATTTCAATGATTAGGTATCAAAGAAGTTGTTAATTGATTATTATTTCAGTAATTAGCCGTCAGTACCGATTTTCACCACTCTGGATCTAATCACGAATGAAATCCAAATACGGTGTCTGCTTAAAAACACGAAAACAGAATTACCTAAAAAAATGATTTTGTCTCCAGGCAACGTAATTGTTTCATCCAAATTCCTTTAAACATGTATGTCCAAACTTGATCATTTGTGTGAATCTTTTTTTGCTTTCGTTTTTTACAGACGTCGTAAAAAATAGCTACAATTTTTTTCATCTGTAGATTTATATTTTTAGAATGAATATAACAAGTCGAGAACGATAACAACAAGTATTTCAAAATGCTGTTAAACGTTACCGATACGTGTTTCATGAAGAAAGATTTCTTTTTCAAATCGACTGAGAATAATATTTTATTTCCAAACTCAATCTTGTTGTTTCAACGATTTCTATGAAAAAGGAAGATCGTTCACTCATCGAATAAATTCGCCACGATTGCCCCAAAAACTCTGACGAGATTTTTCAAAAGTATTTCAATTCGATAGAAAAAAAGAATCCTCCCAGATTACCGGGTGTTTCGATAATATTAAAAAATTCGCTGTGATTTGCCGTATTTTTTCCTCACAAGAGGATAAAAAAGTTCCAAATAAATTCCTGACCTTCCCATGGGCTGAGAAAGTCTCCCGAAGTGCTAAAAATTTTTCCATCGATGGAAAAAGAAAATTCCCCAAGAATTCCAATTCAGATTTTACAACATATTTTCCAGAAAACGTACACCCGTTGTCAAAAATCCGTAGGCAATGAAAATATTCCTGGAAACTCGCGTACGAGGCACATCGTTTTTCGTAAAAGCTTGCACGTCACGACGTCACCGGAATATTTCACCTTAGCAGATGGTATCAAACCCCAAAGCTGTAAGCGGCGATAGATTATTTAGCAAGAAGCTCGAAGCGCCATGGTGTGTACAGATGGGCGAAGCAGCGAGATCCAGAAAGTTGCCCGAAGCGTTGAAATAAGCCATAAAGATACAGACATTCGATGTTTTATACCGCAGACTCACACCGAGGCCTGATCAAGGTATTTCCCTCCAAAGCAAGGTTCTACATACACACTTTCGCATATAACCGAGGTTCGCAAGACGTATAATTATAGACACGATCCACGCTCCGTAAAACTGTATAACAGATTCATCCCGAAGATATTCATTCGCATGCGCGTTTCGTTGGCCCCGCGGGACGTTTTTTCATTCCCTTTTACTCTCCCCGGTCTCACCGCAACTGGATTTCCCCCTTTTTTTTTTTTTTTTTGTCTTTTTTTCTTTTCCGTTTTTATTCTCTCTCGTTTGTTTGTTTTTTTTTTTCGTACAATATTCACCGGCAGTGTTTTTAACCGCTTTTACCCCTGCATATTCCGTTTTGTTCGGTTTTTAAATTGTTTGTCTGTTTGTTTGTTCGATTTTTACCGATCGCTGGACACCGTCCAATTTACAGTACCTACCACCCCAGGCCCCGGTGCACACGCCGCTTTATCTAAATATTAAAAATATCTACTCTGATTTTTATTATTATACTCGCGGCCCCGGCAGAAATTCACTGGATTCGTGTTTCGCATGGCATGCCGGCTGCGGTATGGATTCCTCTGATAAAACACACGCGACCGGAATCGTAACGTTCTTTGAGCTCCTCTTTGGTCGATCTGTTGGACAGACTTTTTTAAACAACGGTTTGAAAATTTGATCGAATAGTTATACAACCGTTTTTCATGTTAATACGGAACCTCTAAATCGGAAAAGGAAAGAGCTAATTGGTTTCAAGTCGTTAAAACTAAATTCGACCATTGAATTCTATCCATTCAAAGATTTTCTCGAGAAAAGAAGAGAATAAGACCAATTTTAAACTTCCTTCGATCATTTGGCGCTGCCTAATGGGCAGAGGAAGAGCGACGGGTTCCTCGAGATGAGAATTCTCATTCTGAAGTTGCCCGAGATGTTTTTCTCAATCACCGATTTGCTGTTTCCGGTGAATAACCAAAGAACGACGAAATAATTGAGACATTGACGATGGTTGGTCTACGATGAAACATCGAGAAAATACACGAATTTATATAATTTTCAGCTCTCGATTAATTCTTTCTTCTACGTAACTGATAAATGAAAAAATATTTTCATTAGATAAAGTTTGTTTGGTTTCGTACAAATGTAAAAAGAATTGATAAACAAAGTGTAAAAATGAATATTTTTCTTACTTCTATTTTCGTACGGGATTTCTCGTATCTAACCCCATACATAATTTCCCATCACGCTCTCATTATACTGCCTCTTGGTGAAAACGTTTTTCTTTTTTTTCTAAACAGGCACCCATATCAGCTAGATCAACCAAAAACTTCAAGACTTATTTATCAGCGTAAAAAAGAAAAAAACAAACTTTACAAGTGATAAATAAAGGTTTTCATTATTATTCGATTTATAGAAACGAAATTTATTTATCTCAATAGGACTTTCAATTTTTTTTTTTTAATTCATATCGACCTGTGTAATCGAATGAATTTAAATTGCATCGAAAATTGCGTTAAATTTCAGTCAAAGCGAAGGAATATAATTTTAACGGTTTGTCGTGACTCGATGAATTCTCTGTTGAATCCCGTCCATTAATTCCTCGCAATTTTCTACCGCACAGGTTATTGCTAATGACGGTAACTACGATTTACCGTTGATCTTAACAGCTTTTACACATTGACATTGTCACCGCTACCTAGCTGTTTGTGCATTCACGTACGAAGACGAATTTGGTGAGGCGACGCCAAGACGAGACGCTAGGTATTCAAGCAACGGATTATGGCGCTGGAATGACTTTGGGCAGCTCGCAATCAGACATCAAGGCGCCAGCAATTATGTCATTAGTCCGTTTTCCAAACGGGCTTTGCGCAGCTTTTCGGCTTTTCCAAACGAGCTGTAATAACAATAACCTAAGGGTAGCCAGTTTCAATTCGAAAAGAAAGTGGCGAGTTTTCCGACAGAATTGAAAATGGTATAAAAACTTGAGTGATCGATTTCATTGATAACTCTGGAATCGTTGAATTCAGGTAACAGTCTTTTGACATTTGATGCGAATGATGGTTAAATCCTACCGCTGTCACTTCAAACTATGTCGTACATCCGAAACATGGATAACGCATCTCAAAATCCGAAATATCGTTCTAGTATCAACAAAAACAAACTTTATCTAATAAAACTATTCTTTCATTTATTACTTACGTAGAAGAAATAAAAATTTGACGTCTAGAACCCAGACTCAAAATTCGCGTTGACCGGTGTAATTTTTAAACGTGACAAAACGCAGCTTATGAAATTCCCAGTTGTGGAACGCTTAAAGTTGGGTAATTCTTCTTCTTTGCTTAAGCGCAACCACCGTTAAAACTGCAGTAATGCCTACAGAAATTGCGTAAAAGTATAACAGACGTAATTCATCATGCCGACTGTCAGAGGTTTGTCTTATTGTTAGAAATCTTGACCTCGGTTCATCCTATCAGCCATTACTCGATATTTTCCAACGTAATTATCGAGTCCAGGTACAAAGCTCAATTAGGCTATGCCTGCTGCAGGTTAGAGCGTTCGAGCCGAAATATCCTTCCGGCATCTCAAATCCGCTCTACTTTTGCCCAATTCTGCAAGCACAGGTATAACACAGGTATACCTACTCCGGAGATGTCGAAGGAACGATTAACCAAGCTAACGACCGGCATCCCGATACGACTTGCCGCACTACTTCGGAACAGTAATTGTTTTTCCCTTCGAACTAATCGAGGCAAGAGTTCAAAGTCTAAGAATGTTGCAACTTTCATTCTTGAAAAGTATGTGAAGTATTTACTCGACCCCGTTAATGTCCACGAGAATAAACGACGCCCTTTCCAAGAACCTTCCAACGCAGACTGTTTGTGGTCAGGATATTGAAAGTGAGTTTCGGGATTCGGTTTGCGCCTCTTTCGGGTCCTGTTCACGACCTCGGGGACGTGAGCATCCGTTGAATACGGTTGGTATGACACTTATGTCAGGTTAAATTGAGAGGTGACACGACTGCCTACAAGTATATCGGAACCGCATCTCAGCTCCTTTTGGGCTGTTCGTTTTCGGCGACAAACGATTCGGAGATAGCACGAGATAATCTTCATCTAGGCCAAACAACGGGCAAGGCCAACCCTTGAGATAACGGAGATAGCATTGAGCCGATTCTTTGTCGATTCAATAAAGCGGTGAATGCACGCTTTGTCGAACGCCGAGTGCCAGGGGTCCCAAGGTCTGGGCAAGGCCCACCGGGCCGAAGTCGTGGATGCGGGAATCTGCATATGCCGCGTGATCCTGAATCACGGCCGCGGCGTGTGCGTACAATTTCTCAGCCTGGCATATAGGGGCGACTTTTTTTTCCACCACCAAAGACTCAAAGGGTAGATACGAGATCTGACATTCCCGCGATTCAACGACCGAACTCCGTGCACCGTTTTGCTCACCTTTGTTTCGCCTTCTCTCACGTTCCTGACACGCGTAATGTGCCCGCCTCTCCAAGAATTTTAGCATTGTAAGTGCCGCGGTGTAAAACTGCTCGAAATCGGCGCTCGAACACGAATCACTTCAAGTAAAGTTCGTGGTCTTCGATCAGACTTCATGCTTCCGAACGTGATGAGAGAAAATCGATACAGGGAAGCTTGCCTGAGTCGAAATTTAGCACCTACGTTTCACCCTACCAAGGTTCGTATAAAACTACTTTGAAGGAAACCGAACTTAGAAATCCTACATTGAACCTCCAACTCCTAAAAATTTAAGAACAAATCCTACATTGAACCTCTAACTTTGAAAATGAAAGTACCAAACCCTGCTTTCAGGCTTTCGGTAGACGATTGAATCTATTTTGACGCTATTCAATCTACAGCTCCGCCATTGGGCCTGTAACTCCTCGTCTATAGGTATATTAATACAGTGATACACAAATGTTCACAATGAATATTCCGAGGGCTATTCCGACATAATTTTTACAAGCTTCGATAACATTTGAAAATTAAGTATCGCTTTTCAACTATATTTATTCGACTCTGAACTTGGAATAATTCAGTTCCAACGATTCAAGTACTTCACTGCAATAGGGTTAAAAAAACATGACGAACCGGTACCTACTACTTCATATATAATCTTGACTTGATCATTTAATGAAATAATCTACGGTTTAGGAGTGGTTAACCACTTATTAGAAGATAAGGGGTGGATCTGTTCTGAAGTACCTCAACTGAAATGGGGTCGAGTTGACAGTGAATTGAACGAGGTTGTCGCGAGCGAAATCTGAGATAACTAAATCAGCGTGTACCGTACAGAGATTATCTATCAGTGATCTAAATCAACGGTAAATGATATTTGACCGGGCGTACGAATTTCGGCGCGGTGGCGCTGCGTGGTTCTAGGTACAGTTTAATTCCCGGCCCCGAAACTCGTACGCATTGCCGCAGGATTCTACACAAGCCGCGGGGTGTATATAACAACAACAACAACAAGAACAACAACAAGAACAACAACAACAATAATAATAATAATAATAATAATAATAACAACAACAACAACAACAACAACAACAACAACAACAACAATAATAATAGTAATAATAATGATGATGATGATGGAGAATACAGCGGGAAACTGCTGCGGAAGGGCGATGAGGGGGCGGGGGGAGGGGGGGAGGGGGGTGAAAAAACCGTGGACCAGGGTGCGCTGTAGCGTTTAAACGCACTATACGCGCTTATACGCGCTGCGTTGCAAAGCCCGGGATGCAGATGAGATTGTATCGCGCAGACCCGCAATCGCGATAGATCTGCTGTAGGCGCGGACAATACACGGTGTTCTCTTCTGTTCCCGAACACTTGAACGTACCGAGCGAGCCGCACAATGCCTTTAAATCAACGACAGCTGCCCTGCGCTTACGCCTGTATTCCGGTGACACGGCGAGCTCACCTCTCGCCAAATCCGATTGACGATTTCGGTGGGAAGAGAGTCGAGAGGAACCTATTTCTAAGGCTCCCTTATTTCCCGCCGAATTTCGTCGTCGAAATTTTTTTATAGGTTACGACGATGAACTCTGGGACGAATCGTCATCTCGCGTTGTGTAACGAGGAATATATCCGCCAGGTTTACCACTCTGGTAATTGACAACGTACCAACTCTATGGAAAAAAAAGTTACTAGATTGGTAGTAGAATGTACTAAATGAAAGTCAACTATTGTGAGGTTATGTTTTTGCTTCCAGACGGTGCTTTCGTTGTTTACGCACGTGTCAGTGAGGCGCGAAATAACCAGTTCATCGGAAGTAGTCTTGGGATAAATACAGTTTCAAGAATATAGTCTTTTCCATACTATAGATATTCTTGATCACGGAGTAGTACGCTAAATGCTAAAATATCTCTAAATGTACGGGAAACATTGTGAAGTGTACTAGCGTACCTAAAATGGTTGGAATGTACTGGAAAAGTACAATTATACTAAAAATAGCAACTCTGAATTATACGCGCCGACGATTGTCTAATTCCGAGTTTCGCGTGGCATGCCGGGAGAAAAGACGCGCGCCAACGGAAACAGGCGGGCCCCATGGGGCCCCATAAAAAGTGGAAATCCGCAGATCGGCGATTGGCGATAAGTGAAAATACAGCTGCCCCACAGTTTGTGGTCACCCGGTATAGATGGGAAGAGCTGATTGCGCCCCCACCTAGGACATATTTTGACTGAGCCAGCCGTAATTTGGTAAGCATTGTTGCAGCTTTCAAGGTGCAACAATGCCCTGAAATCGTGCGTCGTCTTCGTCCCGCCCTTCTGTGTCTATCATTGTTGTTATTATTGCTACAGCCATTCCTCTTCGTCTTCCCTGTTCTCATCCCTGTATCGAAATCTCGTGCGGGGTACTTTACTATTCTGTAAATTTGTTTGCAGTTGTTGTTACTCGGATCGTCACGGCCCCTTTCAAGAGATGAATACGCGTGGTTACAGTCTCTCTATTGAGATACTACAGAAGACGGTTTCATGTTCTCGCTCAAAAGGACGCGGAGTGAGTGCGCTTTTCCCAAAGTGACCCAACGCTAACTGATGCCAGACTGGCGATGGAGACTGCATGCGGAGCTTTATTTGAACGAACCTGAAAAGCTCGCCAAAAACAATCCGTCAACCTTGATGCCAGATTGAATTTTCTTCAAATTAAATTATAAAGTCACGATATAATTATGATGAGGCGTGTTTCAGCAGTCTATGGAAAGAAACTCATGTCAGAGTGAAGAGGCTACGTTCAACCACGAATATTTCTCATTATTCGACGATAAACGGAGAAGAAAAGACAAGCATGTGCTGTGCGCATGATCGTCAGATTAAGTCTGGGTGATATTTCAAACGAAACGTTGCTAGGATTCGGTGAAGAGGAATCACCTGCGCCGCAGCATAATCATTAAACTCGTTCTTTGTTCGAGGAAAAGGGACAATCACTTTCACGCCGGTCCGGGATGTTCGATGAATGTTCCAGAATCTATCATAACCGGGCGCGTTCCTCCTCACAGTGGTAGCCGGGAGCGACGGTAGGAGGTCCTGTCACGTCCTGGGGGGGCTGCGGACGCCCTGCAGCCGCAGGAATATCAATCTCACCACCACGGAGCGGATCCTCCCTCTACTCTGGAGCCCGTACAAGGTGTCGGGGCACTTATGGCTCAGCCGGCACCATCGGCCACCCAGATCCAGCCGATGTGACGCGATCGCTACTCGGAAAGCGTCCTGTTCTCCATTTCGCGCTGGTACGAGTGCACATCGAGGCGGTAAAGTTGGAGTCGATTTTTAATTGAGGTTCGTTCGCTATTCCAAGGATGAAATCAGTCGGATCTTGGATTGCCCGGGTGATAAATTAGAGAGACCCTTGTCACGTGAGTTTCGGGGTAGCTGACTACACGAGGCATGAATGACCCGCCCGAATTCGGGACTGGAATGTTTTAATAGGCCTCTCCGCGCGCTCTTGCCCAAAGCGGAAACCATTCAGAAACATTGGTGGAGGAATTCGGATTGATTGCTGTTAGCAGAAAACAGCGGCATGCTGTGACGGGGTGAACAGTGCGCTTAGGATAACTCGGAAAGTCCGGCAATGTGTCGTCAAATTAAACGAGTCTCGCAAACGGCGAAGGCTACGTGCTTCTCCCAAATTCTGTCAACTCGGTAATTATCTCTTTTCAGAGATTCGAACCGTCGAGCAAATTGATATTCTTAGAATCGTTTTTGAGTATGGTTTCTATATGTATAACGTGACCGCGCAGAGCGAGGCAAAACGTCGATGGGGTAGGAAAATTAAGATATTTATCTATTGGTCCGATCGAAAGCCATTTAGAGGTATACTGAGGTCGGAAGGTGACATTGATTAAATTTGTAAAAGATGTAGATGGCCTACGGTTTGGCTTGTTTATTTCTAAGGACAGGAAAAGGGTGTGCCGGGCAGTAGCCAAATGGGCCAGACTAAAATCCCTTGCGTTTTTCTAGAGAGATAGATAGAGGAATGGAGGGAGGGAGAGAGTTCAGATAGATCTGATTGGGGTAGGCGAGTTAGGATAGGTCAGGTCAGGCTGAGCTCAGCTGCGTTTAGTTTGTTTCTTTTAGTCTCGTTTCGTTTGGTCGAGGTCAGGATGAGGTTGGGTTTACTTTAAACATGGGTGTTCCCTGTGGATAACAGGATGTCCTCTGATTGCTCCCTTGTCCCAGAGATTATCTGCATAGAAGGAGACGCGTATTTCGGATTTTCGAATATTTGCATTTTTAATATCACCCCGTCAAGCAGCACCTTCAACTCCTGCTGCTGCACCCGGCGGCTCGTATACGGTAGCCGAAGATTCCACCAGAGATTTAAATCTTGTTACGATTTCAACGAATATAAGAGGATGTCAACATGAATACAAGACTAGGATCAGCGGATTATCATTTTATAATTTCAAATTCCCTCACCAAGACCCCAAGGCCAACTACACCACGCTCACGAACCTTGTTTCGAGTCGGTCTTATAAAACCCGGAATCGTTTCACTTCCACCCGTTTAAAGTAGAACAGTTAGAAATTCGCAAGGAGGTTAACAACAACCGACGAACGTTTCTCCTCGACAGTTGCTTCCAGTGGTCAAGATCCGTTCTCATGATCACAGATCGATCGCTAGCATGACCAAGAAATGAGACGTGAATCAATCAAAGTGTGAAAAGGAAGTGACTAGCTGGTTGAGAGTCTGACGTGTGAAGAAGATTTCACCTCTCGGTCCATCACCTTCCGGCCTCGATTTCATTTGGGTAATTGAAGGCTGAGAGTGCGGCACCTCCGGCTGCTCGACCAGAGGAAATGCGACGGAGCGAGTTTCGGCGGCATCAACGACGACGAGGAGACGAGGACGAGGATGAGAGTGGAGAGAGCAATTCGAGCGAGGAACAGCGAGACCTCTTGACCGCGTCAGCGTGCAGACGGACGGACAGGCGGTAGGGACTATGCAGATACGTGCCCGAGATACGCTTCAGAAGCAGTCTTGCCCCCATAGATAGAGCAGATATCATTCAGCTAGCCTCCTCACTAATTCCATTCACTCGGCAAGCCCGGTGGGGCTTACGTTTGCCCCAGGATCCGACGCTGTCACGAACCGGCGGGTCCCTCGCGACCCGGAGAAATAAGATATTGATGCTGTGGCACCAGAAAGGGCGCGGAGATCGTTGACTTTGAACTCATCGTTTCATCTTCCGTCGCTCTTGTCCGCTGGCCGTTCGTCTCCAACGCTAAACTTGGCACTACGTGCTGATTAATCACAGGAATTGAAGAAGACCAGCAAAACGACCCCCCCCCCCCCCCCCCCTTATTTCACGCATTCCGAAGTGACCTTCGGTTCATCTTCCACAGAGATTTCCCCGAAACTGCCGGCCATACGGGTTGAATCCCTTGAAGCCCTCGCGCGATTATGAACAGCCTCTTATCCTAACGAGTCAATTCCAAGTGAAACGTTCCGTCCCGTAGCGAGAGGCTGGGTGGAAACTGTCTATTACGGCTTAAAATCCGCGTGGCTGATCGTATCTGTCTAACGAACTCTAGGGTAACACCTTCGCCCGAGAGTACGAAGCGAGTGTAAGTCACCTGCCGGGCCAAAATCAGGTCGGGAAAGATCTCCGGGATGTGTAACGGAAGCGGAAACGATGCACCATGGTATTAGGAAATGGCGGGTCTCACTGGTTGCATGCATGGGGCTATTTCGATGGTACCGCAGATGTCCAAATGGCTTTTAAGACTCCACGGAGAGCTTGGGGACGATAAATACTACCGATGGATGACGGAGCTAGCGCAAAACAAAAGCACACTTGCAACTGTTGACACAGACCTTCAGGACTCGCAGATGTCTCCACGCAATTACGACGCAATTGAGCTGGTGCACGCCGCGGGTGTTCCGGTGTTTATAGCTCGATCCGTTCCTGACGCATTTGTTGACCAGAATAACACCCGTAATGGTTTCCAACCAATGTCACCCCTGAGAAGAATTGACACCATGGACCCCAGCCATCTGCGCGTGAATCGGTGAATCCGATTTGACGGAGAGCAACGAAGAGTTGACTGGAGTTATATGATCAATTAGAGAGTCGATGCTTCTCGGAAATAGTTGCATAGCTTCCCACGGTGTTTTGGAATCACCGCAAATCCGTTCTCGAGAGGAACGAGTGCGTCGAGAACATTTTCAGTATTCATCCTGACTGCTTTGGAAGAAGATTTATACCCAGAAGAGGAGGTAGAATAGACCCGGTGAGGTCAGAACGGTTCGGTGAACTCGTTTAGTAGGCTCATGTCGCGTACGCGGAAGTGGCGGTTTCATTGCGTGCTTTAGACACCGGGACGAGATCGGAGAGGATCCGTAGCTGTAGGTTGGTATGGTACATACAGGCATCTGGTCTGCGGGATGACTATCTGTCTCGGACGGGCTCAAAGGACGAAAGATGTTTCCAGCTACCTCCGTAAAAAACAGTTCAAAAGCGGCCAAAAATGGACAAGTCACCGCCCAGCACTTTGCCCGATAATACGCCCATCAGAAATACATGAATACATTATGAATTCATAACGCCCCAACCCACGCATCAAACGCTCTCTAATTACCGGTTACCTAAAACCGATTGTTTCCGTTCCCAGCGCCGTTGCATTGCGATACAAGTCTATGAGTGCGAGAGCTCGGGAGCAGAGGAAGAGTGGACTTCTTCTTGATTTTTCTTCTATAACTTTCATTTACGGAGAGGTTGAATCGAGGTGGTTCAAACCCTCGCCAAAGAGACCGAAACACTCTAATACCGTGAAATTCAATTGGAGAATGGGAGTTCTGTATCACGGTGAAAGTTTGCAAGCTTCGTTTCTGATCAAGTTCGGGGAAAGCTTTTTGGCGATAAGCCGTGGAACGTGTTGCTGGAGAGGTCTGGCCTGATTTCAACACACGCGGTTTAATTCGGCGTTACATATTTCAGGCTGCATAGATCCCGCGGTGTAGTCTCAAGTATATCGAAAACATATTCGAAAGTTAAACGAACCGTAAAGTATGCTCGATTTAGCTCCCCTCATAGACGTGCATGGGGGACGAATGGGTGCCTCGTTCCTCCCTCCTTTGGTCCACTGGCCACACTTTCCGACCACCCACCCCTCTTTGTGAAGCCAGTTTAGTCACACTGGATGCTAACAGTTATTTATACCAGTCACCCCCCGAATTTCGTTATACGCAGTTATAGGTGCAGTGTCTGCGCGTTTCTAGCACCTCCATTCGCCAGTGGCGTATTCGATCCCTCGGCACCCCGAACTTTTGGGCAGAAATGTCAGATTTTTAATTGTTCAAGCGGTATCTTTATCTCCCATCTTTCGTTCCAAATGCCTTGTCCTAACGTCACCGTAGAAAGATTCGCTGGGTCAAGCTGGTGGGGTTTCTTTTCCCAGAAAGAAAACTGGTCCACCAGTGCCTGAACGAGGCGTTTCGGGGTACATAATCGTTAGGGGCGAGGACGGCCCTGTCAACTGTATACATCCCCGTCCCCGCCCGTAAAGTAAGAATGCTGTTTTGAGGAGATAAGAGTTATCTGGCGAGTTCTGATACGATAGAGCCTGCGGCGTCACGGCGGAGGGTTCGGTATAGTCGGAGGGGGATGGGAAAGCAGTACTTTGACTCAGCTTTTGGGGTTCTCGATGTGTGAGACCGTGTGAGATGATCGTCGCGTAACGCGGCCCGAGCCGTGGGGGTAGTTTTTCTTCCATGGTAGGTATTACGGGGCCATTGTTGCCGGTGATGCATCGTCTCGTAAATATTATATCGGGTCTGAAAACCGCCGGCGTACCTATATAAGCGTCTGCAGACGCCCGCACGAGGTTACGAAGGTACCTGAAACCGCCGTAAAGACGGCGCCGATCCCGAGGGCGGTTTTTTTATTTATGTTTCACCATTGGATTCTTCCGACATTTTTCTTCGTTCCTCGAAAAGTAAAAACATGTCTGCAACCCTCCTGGTTTTATTGCGATCAAGGGAAAATTCTCAGCCGTATGCAAATTTTGAGATTACAGCTGTACCCACAGACTATTTTGGCGCGATATTTGCTTCTATGAAGCTCCATTTGTCGATAAGCTTGCTGCTGGGTTGGACAGGAATTTTCGCCATGGATTTCAAGCTTCGCATGGAGACTATAAACAGAAACGAGATACGGAAATCCATGTCGTTGCGGGTTTGATTGGCGAATTTAAAATACCATCGACTGGGCTACTTTATCTCATGAACCCGTTGTGAAGTCTTCGGTTTCCAAAAGTTTAATGGCACCGCGTGGTTCGAAGATCGCGGAAGAAGTAGCCTGCAGACCCAGACCAGCCTCCATAGATCTTATCTGTTCGGCTTAGACTGTAATTATACAAGATCTCCGAGCCACCGCGTTATTATTATTAATATATTTATATACCTTCAACGTGTATTTATATATAACGTAAAGAGTGCTGTGTGTGTCGAGCACAATGGCTGCCGCGAGCGAAGGCAGGACGACGGAGAAATCCTATTTGCATACCGAATCAGACCGACTGTACACAACTTCGAACGAGCGAGTCTTCTTCGTCCAGCTCCACTGAACCTCATAAAAATTTCGACGTACTTACGGTTTTCACGTCATGCACGAGTCGGGAGAAAATCTTTCCGATCGTAATTCATTCCACGAGTCTGAAACACTTCGGGTATTTTCTGAACGTGTAAAGTAACAGCGACGACAATAATAACCTAAGGAAAGTTTGAATGACTTGGTGATCTCCCCGTGTACGATGGGGGTTAGCGCGTCTATTCCTCAGCTCAGTGACCGCAGTTGAAGACCGAGATTTTGTACCAATAATAAAAGATATGCTGGCGGAGTGACAGATTCATTTTCAAACTCTCATCCTTCACTCAGGCGGGGTCGCGAAGGAGGATAAAAAACAGTTGAATGGAAGATATCAGACGAATAAATACCTCCACTGACTGCTCCTACCGTCTTCCGATTCAACCTAATCCTTCTCGAAGTTTCCAACCACTCAACCTTTTGCTTCTTCTTGCCGTACGCTAATTGCGTCGAGTGTTTCAATGATGGACGAAAGAGTCGGAGAACGAGTCTTCGATGTCGATAGGTTTTCACATCCGAGAAAAGTCGTGCTTATGGGAATCGGTGAAACCCAATCCGGAGGAAACCTAGCTTCGCTCCATTATGGATCAGAAGTCCGAAGGCGTTAAAGAGGAGGACGTTCGGTCTTTTGTGAATTAAGCGACGCGTCGCTACGGATCGTTACCCAGGAACGAGCCCATATTCGGTTACGTCTGAATGCGAGGTGGACGAGGGATGCTTTGATTGGGAGTCTTTGTCAAGGCATCGCAGCAGACCATTTTCTTTTTCAAGTTTACATAAAATTTCGTCACTCGTTTTGACGTTTCGCCTGCATTCCGTCTTCCCCATCGAATCGCGTTAAAAAGCTCTCTTTATCCGTAACGACCAAGCTCGCTAAACAAAACGCCCATGTTTCAGCATCACGAACTGACATCGCGATGATGCTTCCAGGATCGGATAGAAGCGGATCGAGAGAATATCTTGACCGACAGCCCGCGCCTTATAGTGTCAGAAATCACTTAGGCGATCAGGTAGCCGCACAATGACACACGCCCGAAAGACTGAGGACTCCATATACATCGAATACGTGTACATTGTGCGCGGCACCATGGGCTGCAGAATGGGGGCTGGTCGCCGAGACGAGCTCTCGATCTATTCAGGCTGTTGGTCCCCGGAGCAGACATTGACGGGAACAACAATGCGAAGACTAATCGAGCTCCGATATATATCGATTAGTATCGATACAGTCGGGACCGCCGGCCAGCGGAGGGACAGGATCCATTGTCCAGTGACGGACATTGTGCCGTTGCACAGCTCTCCGCTCTCCCTCTCTCTCTCTCTCTCTCTCTCTCTCTCTCTGCTTCGTGAGTATTATCGTCTGCTCACGGACCAGCCTACACGATTACATAAGATACCAGGCGTTAAGAATTCCACGACGAGGTTTCCCGCCAAATGGATCATGCGGACATCCAGCCGCTTCTCCACTGTGCATTGGGCACGAAGCTTTATTAATTCTTCGTTAACGCTCGTCCACCGCGCAGACGTCTGCCGGATCACAATAAGCCAATGACCCTCGAAACACGGCATGACTCACATTGAAGCCGTTTCGAAACGGCTCCGAATCGGTTGAAAGCAATTCACTATAGTACCGGCAGTAGTAACTGGTGGCCATTGTGTTCAGGAATCGATTGCACAAACTTTGACACACTCTGCAGGTACTTTCACACAAAAGTAAATCCGCTCAATCGGCGGATTTGGTCCAAAGAAGAACGTCGATCACTCAACAGTTCGTGGTGAAAAGTCACTCAAGTTCAATTTTCAGCTACGTTGGAAGTGCGGCTCGGTAATCAACTGCAAACACATTGACTGGGCTAGAATGACCATAATTATGGCAGTTAATTTCACGACTCATCCATCTGAGCCTATTGTACCCTATGAGAGAAATTCCTCTTATGATCGATAATTTTTGAAAATAGGTGGCCAAAATATTTCTTTCCAAACAAACGCGCTGAATGACCCCCGTTAAGGAAATAGTCAAAACAGGCCCGCTCCGCCCCCGACATAAGTTGACCAGCCGAACAGGCGTATCCCCCAAAGACCCCTGGCGATCGAGTCCCGTAACGCGTGTCTCTTGGGAAAAGAGGCTTCCCCCCATCAGATCTCGAGGATGCCGAGGGGACAGGGATACCCGGGAACGGCCCACCGTGACACCATCGAGTTATCCTGTTTTGTACACAGATTCGGCATGGCCAATATAATGCTATTTGCTGGGCAGGGCAATGCGAGAGGTGCCTTTGGTCTGTTGGCAATAAAATTATTCAAGGTACAACGTTATGATACACTTGGAATCGCGAATCTCCGGTAGCTTGGAGTCTAAAGGTCGCGGCAAGGGGATGAAACCCGGTTAGAGTTACGCCCTTACGAATCGTTCAGGGTCTGTCTGAGGCGGCCGCAGTTTCAATTACCTTTGCTCGTTATATTGGTAGATTGTTGCATGCCCGCTATTTCGTCTATAAATATGAGTTATATATTGGTGCAGCGGGACGCGAGAGATCAGGAGGCGTGTGAACATCTCGTTCGGGGAGATTATCTCTCACCCGTAAAACTAGTTTATGGTGATATGCTTTTAATTACTTTTCTCTTCCCGTGGTGCAGCCCGCGCAGAGTCTGTAGGCATACGTACCATAAGAGGAGAAAAAAGATCTCACTCGTAAATCGTCGGGAAACAATTACTTCGTACCTTGGCACAGATCATGAGGCACACGATGGTGAGGCTACTTGCACCTGTTATAATGAATTTTGGCGAGGGTCTGCGTGAACAAGAAGAAGAGAACCTGAAGGATAAATTTCTGATCGTGTATATTACGTACAATGCGCGGCATTCCAAGAGTATAGGACCGTGAGACGTCAGGAAAAAATCATAAGAATTGACGAGTGAGGAAATAATGGATCCTTGGAAGTTGGGACCGGGTTGACACAACAACAGTCTCCGAGCTTCGAGAGGTTTGTCGATTCTGGGAAATAGTAAAATCAATCAAAACTCCCGGCCGAGGGCTTCGCTGCGACGTCGCGAAGTGAAGAAAAAAAATGAAAATGAAAAAGGAAGAAAGAATGAAAATGGGGAAAACGAAACACGTGGGGCAGAGTCTTCGATGGGCTTCGAGCTGGTCTTCGGTCCGCCGTCCTCGCCGCGGGTTCCCATGGACGAAAACCATCGAAGAATCCACGAGGCACGGAGCAGGGCATGAAAAAGCTACGGTGGCAGGTTGGCCCACCCATGGCCATCTTGTCTCGACTCGACCTAGCCCAGACCATTCAACATACTGGCGAAGGAGGCGAGAGCACCTTATCCTCCGGCGCGGATAGAGTTCTTGGAGTTCTTGACAGCGGGGGCTTGACCCCCAACAACCGGAGGATATAATTCTTAACGTTTCTCGTTCATTGTTGGTTAAACTATAGATTATGCCATTGTTGCATTGTAACCGATCCTCTGGCACCTCGGCTCTTGTCTGGGTCAGCAAGAATCGCATTATGGGTCAGTGTGAACGTGCTGAAAACACTGTCGTTGTCGATGCACTTGACTTCTTCTCTCATCCATTGTACAGTAGTGCACAAAATCCATCCCTTATTGTACGTATACAGTTGTACCCATTGTAATGTATCGCAGACACAATACAGATATCCCGCCGACGCACAAAATACGCACTATTTACTGTAAGCGTCTACACTATCGTTCGAACTTTACCTTCAATGAGAGCCGACGAATAGTCGACGGAAAACCCGGCATCAATTTGCAGTACATCAGTAGTTTTTTGAGTGCTTCAGCTACGAGTGTATAAGTTTTGGCAAACTATGGTATGCTTACTTTCGAAATGCACTCTAAGCTTCAACCGTCTGGAGGTAATTATTAGTTTCTTCGAAGGGTCAGTTGCTACTCAAAGTGTCTAGAGTCGAAAGACGGTATAACCTTCTTTATCTTCAATCAACTCATCGGAAGCGGCAGAGACACAAAATTCTTTAAACTCTCCATCATTGTCATCACTTATCAGCTACAAAACCATAAAACAGGTCAACAAACGGATAACAGGATACTGTGGTAAAAAATTTTCTACAAATTCGCAGATTTTTTTAAAAACTGAGGTTCCACCGAATCGGACGCCGTTTAGCAAACTTGTTCAATTACACGTATGTCCAACAAAAAACACAATGGCATAAGTTGTGCTATTGACAGTGAGTTTAACGTCTCGGCGGGTAGTTTTAATCCGTCTATTTACTCGCGAATGACTTTTCATCATCCCCCAGTGTAATTTGGAGGGGGTTACCCGCTAAGCTGAGCTCAGGGTGTTTCGTCCCCCGAGGTTGAGTTCCAACGTAGCGCGAATCTGGCCTCGGTAAAATCCTCAGAACCCTCGGTCCAAACGCCTGCTGCACCCCAAAAAGTCATCGGAACCCGCGTCTGTTATCTGGCACGCGCATCGGATTGCGTATAACCTTATCGCAAAACTGCACTACTTTTACTCTTGCTGCGGCCGGGTCGCTTTCACGGGCCGAAGACCCTTCGTCGATTCCCTCCCTCGCCCCTCGACGCTTTACACCGAACTCGTAAACCATTGTCATTCGCGGATTTTAGCGCTTGGGAGGACAAACGATTCATTAAGCGTCGCCACGTACCACGCGAAATAAATGCGTGCAGGGGAGATGAAGAGAAAATAAAGGCGTTTCTGCATATTCCACAATAACGGGGGGGGGGGGGGGGGGGGGAAGCTTGTATGGTCTTAAATCATAACTATTTTTAGGAGTTTCGAAAAAAAAAGAAATGAAAACACTTGGAGCTTGTCATTTTAGACCGTCCAAGCTCAATTGCAACCCCCCCACCCTAAGGTCTCTACAAATCTGTGAGCATCAAGTTTTTCGTTCAGCTGTTAAAAAATCATAAACCCGCGAAGGAAAGGTGCAGGTTCTAAATTCAGAGAGGATTCCAGTCAATTCACGCGTATTACAAAGGTATGCAGTATGATATTTACCTTGGCAAGTCACAGTATATTAGTAGGAATAAAGCGATCGTTGTTGCACGGAGGGCCATAAGCTAGTGGAAATATTACATAAGTATAAACAGGCCCAAATGAACTTGAGTTTAAAGACGATAATCCAGACAAATCCTTTCTAAAGCAGTAGTTATACTGTCATATATTATACGCCGGGGAGTTTTTATGGCGCCCCTCTATGTGTTAACGTCTTACTTTTATTCTTCGAGGTCCATTCACTGCAGCAGTCGATGGGGTACGGGGCATGGGAAAAGAGGCAAAATAAGAGTAAAGGTAGAAAAGGTGACGTGCTGCCCGGTGCTACGCTATTATACTTTCCAGTCCATTATGTTGCAGCCCGGAGTGTATTAAACTGTTGATAAATAGTTTATAGGTGTGCCCTAGTGGCGAGCATGGTGTCCACAAAGAATAGACACGGATCAAATGTGACGCAGGTGACGAAAGAAGAAGTTGCAGAATCTTCCGCCAATCGGGAAACTTCACAATAAACAGACAAAACGCAAATCACCGAAGAATTGGAAGCCAAAATCAACTTGTCATTAGCGTCGACTCCTCTTCAACGATGAAATTCTGTAAGAAAAATTCTTACTACCGTCGGTGTTTCGAAACGGCGATGGCGAGGGTGAAACAACGTGTTTTTTTATGGCCTCATTTATCACCGGATCAAAATCTGCAGTCACGATACCACGAGGGAGTCAATTTTAAACCGTATTATGTACATAGTTACCAGTGAATATTCTCCAACAAGTAGAAGTGCAGTCGGTATAAGTTAAGGCGCAGGTAACTCTGTCTCGTTTTTCCTTTTATCCAGACTCGCGGTTCTTCTTTCTCCCCCTCTCTTTCTCTCTCTATCCTCTCGACGGTTTGACTGTTCTCGTTCTTTCCTATTGTGTGCATGTGTGTACGAAAAACGTATAAAAAAAAAAATAACCGAAACGAAAAAGAAAATGTCACCAGCCCTCCTGGAGTGATCTACAGGTTAACGGGGACGCGGGATGGCTCGTGACGTTTTTCATCTTTCCTCAGGGGCAGCGAAAAGTACGAGTCCAATCCAAACGTTTCTGCGATCAAATTTCGTGCGATCGATGTTCTGAGATCTTTCCGATCTCTGAGTAGCGATATACGATCCGAATAAAATTATCAGGATTAAATAAAGTGCGCGTTTTATATTTTTTTATAAGTGGGAAAACGAATGGGTCGGATGTAAATTTTGTGTTTTAGGTGCGCCCGGAACGGGACCATCGGTAAGAATGCGAGAAAAAAGCAGGTATACACGGAGAGGAAGAATAAGGTTGGTTATACCTGTCGCTAGACGGGGGAGGTAATGTATGGGGTAGCTAACTGCTTCGGACAGTGAAATCCCTCGATCCTAGCTGAGACTAGCACATCAGGTGCTCGGTGCCAGAGAAAGTTAATAAGTTACCCTCGCCACACAGCAGCAGCAGCGCCGGCAGCAGCCCGGGGTCATAAGTCACGGATTTTACGGTGGGTTTGTTTGGAAATCGGTGGAAAATTATGCAGAATTGTTATGGAAAACCCGTGCCGTAAATGTCATAGATATACTACACACGGTTGATGGATACCTCTCCGTTCTTGACCTGCGTTCGGCAAACGCCACGCACCGCGAAAGAAAAGTTAGTTCCTATCTCTCTTAATGTCTTTGCGTGAGAATTCACTCCAATGAAGTGAAAAATCACTAAGCGAGAGTGCAAACAACGCAAATCCAAATATAGTGAATAATTCCACTTCAACCGAGTGAAATATACTGTGAAATTATTCACTCCAAATAGATTTAGTCAGTACTTGCTTCATCCACCTTAGACATCAAAGTTTGATACTCATTCACAGCCGTTGGAATAGGTTGACTGAAACGAGTCAAGCCTTCGCGATTTTCGAGATGCTGACCCGACGATGATTCCACCGATTAGTAATCACTCGATGAAACTTTACCTGTAAAATTGAACGAAATAGTATCCAAACTTCTGGTTACCGAGGACTACTCGAATGATCTTACGAATCATGTCTCAAAAAGAATAATTTCTAAGCAATGTTTACAATAAAACGGAAGCGATTTACTCACAGAATATAAACGAACCGGGATGATGATCTAAACTTTCTCAGAATCAAGTTATAACAGCATTCGATGAGGAATGATTTTCTGTCGGTCGTGAAACTTAGGCATGTACCTAGCCGAGGTAATTTATCCGTACCTATACGCCGCCTATGTACCTTGTACCTGTAATAAATACAAGGGTGTATATATGCATATATGTATCTGTATGCACATACGCGGCTATACGGGGTTACGAGTTACGGGGCAGAACGTGATTGATAGACTGAGGCAGCGGGTATAATGCGAGATAATTTGTCCGCCTCTCCAAACACAATCAGACTTATTGCTGCGAACGGATGCACCACATTTGTAATCTTTTATGTCCCAGCGACTGCTCTCCCGGTTGCAGTAAACTCATGATATCCACACGTAAACGAAAGCGAGCCTCACACACGCCAAGGTAAAGGCTAACTAAGCACAAGCTGCATTCACGCACGGGCGCCTCCACATGCCCAATGAAAGTGTCTTGTTACCGGGAGATATTAATCCCGCCCATTAAAAACTGGACGAGTGAAAAATAGTGGAATAAAAAGGCCAAAACGACACTGCTACCTGTCTTGCTTCTCAGGCCTCCGGACCCGATGCGATGCAGCTAGAAACTTCACCTCCTGCAACTCTCTGGCTTCTAAGGTTTCGATGAAATAGTGCACAAGCAGGGATCCAGCTTCTTCGTTGTGGATTTCGCGTGGATTCATCGGCTCACAACAGTTCAGCGATTTTTGAAAACTCACGTGTCTTCATACCCGATGAGTCAACTAGCATTGGAATACCTTCTTCCTAGAATTGTTCCTTATTTTTGGCTCTCTTTCCTCAAACTTTATCCCCTCATGCGACTGTTCAGAATCGTTCTCAAGGAGCACGTTCAGGTGATCAACGATTTCCTTCGATTTGATATACTTTGGTTGTACCACGACCAGTCACGAGCCAGCGCAATTGAAAAATTATACGTAAGTAATATTCGGAAGCATCTACCAACTGCAAAATGTCTTTTTCATAAGTTACTGGAACCATATCTGAAGCTGCCCTGGTCACAATGAAACTTCAGTAGTTACAGCTAATTCATTAACACGTTTGAACATTATACTAATAACCTTATTCAAGCATCGAAGACAATAGAATCGAATGGAAACATGTTTAAAATAGTAATTCCAAAGTTACTTGGTACATTCTTCAAGAGTTTCTTTTAAGAATATTCATTTTTCTGTTACAAGAAGTACGGTAGTGACTTGAATTGATTTAAACATTACGGAACCCCGAAGCGGGACAGATGATGGATTCTGAACTTCAAGCCTGGGGAATCGGTTGATCACAACGATGGCGACTTATCGTTGTACGAATTGTCGCGTTGTGACGTTGTTAACCGGGCTGCTGTTCAGTTCTACCACGAGAGGTGTTCACGAGAACACAATGAAAGATCCACCTGACGTAATTGCGGCCAAAGTTGAACGTCACGAGGTATTTTCTGTGAGTGGAAGCTACCGCGGGAATAAAAGGCAGGCCACACTCTGGATTCCCGAGTCTATACGAAGCTGGCAGTAGACACCTAACACAGCGAGCGCATAATGTCCTCATCAGTCACAAGCTCGCCTTCCCTCGAGTCGGGCCCCGGGTCCGTTGCAGGTCTGGGGATCCGGGGCCCGGTGTACCAAGTTGGCTCCACGTGTAGGTACCATAGAGCATATTGGGGTGGTCCGAGCCACCGTAGCGAGTGACGCAGAGGAGCAGCAGCATCGACCAGCAAGTCAGAGACGACGCCACGCTGGGAGACGACGAGAACTCCTAATTGAAACGTTCTTTTTCATTTGTTATTGAGAATTCAACCAGAGATTTCATCTCACCCCCGGAGAGAGTCGAGCGAACCCCCGTAACCCGTGTCGCGGGAACTCGAGGACTCTTTTGCCGCCTCTCGTTCGTCGTCGTACTCTCGCGGTCTTTCCTGCCAAATCGTTATTTTAGCCTTCCTTCTACTCGATACTTACCGTTCAGTCAGTTACCAGCACCGAGTGCAGGGTGAATGATTGATCAAGCAAAGTGTATCGAGGGTGGAATGAAATCATATTGCTTGCATTTATTTGATGCAATGAACATTTTTTTCTCTCTTCTCAGCGGAATAAATCTTTACTCAAAACTATGAAATAAAGAATTATTTAGTTGGAATGAAAGAGTTTTATTCCATCCAAGGAAATGAATTCACAATGGGCTGTCAATTAAATATTTAGTCCATTTTACCTGGTGATGTAAAAGTGGAAATCGCAGAGTATTCACTTACCTCGGATAAATGCTGATCGCTTCAAATAAATTTTCGTTCTACATGTATGAATTTTCGTCTCGTATAGTATGTTCCGTTGGTAACCTGCAGATAATTCATAACTGTAGACGAAAGATCCTGATCCTGATGATCCAACGACATGATAATTCATGACTTCGTAGCTGAAAAAAAATATTTCATTATAAGGTGAAACGCGGTTCAGTAATAGAACGAATTGATAGTGTAAAGTATCAGGCGACGAATCGAAATCAAATTACTTGTCACTTCTATAAATCGGATAAAGTTTTTTCCTAATATGGTCAACACCGTTTCACCAGTTTTCGAGCAATCTTTAAAATAATAAAATATCCACATATAATGGTAAAAAGAAGAACCGCCTGCGGATGGCGGAGATTTTATAGTTTTGAAAAAGGGGGAGGAGGAGAAGGAGGTAGGGAACCAGGGAGGATTCTGACGAAAAGAATATCGTATCGCGGATATAACTCTCGGAGTATTGTGGCAGTAAAAGCAAACAGGGCGACATAAAAGCTGAGCGAGGGTGTGTCCGGTCGGTAGCAAGGGATGCTGGGAGTGACGTTAAAACCGCTCTGCCGTAGGGGATGAACAGATCTTATCTTGTAACCACCATCATGCTACCTTCCATTCTTTATTTGTATTAACCCGATACAACGATGTGGTGTAGGTATACCTCGTATAGGTATATGGCTATAAAATACCTAGTATGAACTCGACGGCTGGAAGGATTTTCAATTTCTTACTTCCGTTCGAGGATCCATGAAATATACGTCCAGAATTCTTGACATATGTATGAATAAGCATACAACACTTTTGCCCGTATAATAACCCAGGTCTGCTGGAAAATATTTTATTTAGCTCCATAGGATGTTTTTGGTAAATATTATGTTTTCGAGTGTCCTGAATCCAAGAATGACTTCCATTTCCCTCCATCGCATACGGTATTCTTGCAAAATACGAGGTGTTGGCATGAAAAAACATACCGCCTTATCACAATGAACTAAACATTGTTTTTCATAAAATTAAACAAATAATTACTTTATGATATTTATTTAACATTCCATGTTCATTCTTTTCGCCTATGAAACCTTTTCTTCTTCTCTTCGATACACCTCCGAACACGCTTCCGCTTTCCATTTTCTGTTTCCCTGTTCGTATTTATTCTTGAGTCTCGCTCTACTACATATTAAATGGAAGTAAGAAATCACTTTTGCATAGGATTTTTAGAATCAAGTATAGGATACCAGACTTCGAATTAAACGTGAATTTAAATCTAAACGAAACTACAAACACGAGTTGAAGAAAAAACCTGACGTAATGGAAGTTACTGATTGTGAGTAATTTTCTCTGTTTCAGTGAGTGAAAGTCTATAAGAAACAGTGTGAAAAAAGAAAACCTGTGCAGTTTTTTCGTTGCAGACCTGTGTAAACCGCAGAATATTGCTCTCGGCGTAGAACAAAGTTTATAAAAAAAAAAAAACCATAAGAAAACACGAATATTACCGTTTATAAAAAAATATAAAAATTTTTACCCGATATCATGCTATCTGCAACTATACTCGCGGTCATGTAATAGTTGCAATACATGCTGCGGTTATCCAACGCGAACCTGTAATTACAGCATAGGTACACACATAATCTCATTCCCTGCGATACCGGCATAGCTTATTATACGTATACATATACAAGACGTGAGGGAAAAGCGAGTGTGTTCAACGTGCCGGGTTAATTTTTCTTTAACAGATGATAATAATTTAGCGAGGTTCAACATCGCGTACAAGCGCGTGTGCGCCGCGGGTAAAACTTTATCGTATTATACGTGGGTACCCGGCGTCATGTTGGTCGCTTTTGTACATGTATATGTATGTATACATACACACCTCGTACACCACGTGAAAAATTATAAATTTTTTTATTACCATTATTCCCCTCCCTCTCTCTCACACTCATTTTTATCCCCCTCCTTGTACGCTCGCGCGATACAAAATGCCCCTCGCGCAGCATATATTATCTCGAACCCCTTATCAAGCTTTATGCTTTTGTGTTATACTTCGTATATACCCTGCACACTTTACCGCGAAAGCAATGCGCGTACACGCGAAGCTCGGTTTTCTAACGCCCCAGTTTTACGGACCACCTACAACAACCCCCCCCCCCGCCTCCCCTCTCGCTACTATCACCTTGCACGCGTGTTTTTACTCTTCTCCTGTCCCCCCCTCTCCCCCTCCTGCCCTTCTTCTCCACCATTTTTATTTACATTTTACACACCGCGTAACGTAACGCATGCGATTCTAATAGCAAACGTTTGTGTAGCGGTGGATTATTTTTCATCGTACGTGACATCGTGACGTTGAGAAAAAACTGCTCAAGGTTTAGAAATGTGATTAAAAAAAAATTAAAAAATTCCTCAGTCTCAAGGAAAAATAATTGTATTATGGATTGCACATGCACGACAAAGATGCGAAAATTGTACAGTGACGAAAATAACACCAAAAAAATGACAAAGAAAAAAAAACAAATAAGCGAACGGTTAAATGAGAAAAATATTCCTCCTGCACGAGCGTTAGTTTTATCGCGAGCACGTTCGTTGCCGTGTTAAAATGCCCTTCCTTTTCTCTCTCTCTCTCTCTCTCTCTCTCTCTCTCTGAGATCCTATCCGGGATAATTAAGTGCCACGGATAAAAAAACAAAAGATATTATTTTGCATCAGAATTGTAACGAGTACCAAAAAAATAAAGGGAGAAAGAAGAATATGAAAATAATTTTTAGATTAAAACAATTGCGTATTTTGCTTGGACGTATATACGAGTTAAATCGGATCCATCGCCAATTTTAGTTGTATAATTCTTCTGGTAATTTAGCGAGACGTAACGAACAGAGAACGTACGATGTAAAAACTGCCGACACAGGCTAAACGCGGGATGAAAGGCGAGTATAATGAGAGAGAACCGCAGAAGAAGCAGAGCAGCCGAATTCAATGAGGTGGATTTCGATCGTTGCAGGTGTGATTTAAAATTCGCGGGAATAAGATGGTGTGTAATATAAGAGAGGGGGGGGGGGATCGAGTTGGCGAGATTCGAGACGCGCCTCTGCACGAGAGAAGACGTGTAGTCTGTAATACAACTGCTAATTAACAGTCTCTTCGGCAGTTAATTTGAATACAAGCTGCCGTCGGAGGCCAAGGCGTAGGTATAAGATATAGATTCTCAATTCCTGGTGCGCCCGGGACGCCTGCAACACCGAGCGACTAATTTAAATACACATGTCGATGCGTGCGAAGATTGCCTGCACTTATAGCGCGCCTCGGCTCGACTCCGAAGACTCCGAGCCGCAACCGCCTCGACTCGCCTTTTCTACCATCTGCGGAACGCGATTACATGCACCCAGTTATTCTAATGCTGTGCGTATACGCGAATCCTCCTCCCCACGCGTTCGAATATAATTCACTCAGTCCGCTGCGACGATCTCGATGGTCGAATTATTTTTCAAATATTTCTCCTCTCCTTACTTCGTGTTTATAATCAGCACGGTGTTCGTTTCACGAATTTGTCGTTTTTTGTTTTTATCAACGATGCAAAATGCAACAGCTTTTTTCAACCTATGTATTCCTGGCATCGTTTAAATGGTAGTCTTTTTTTTTCAAACTTCCCGCCTTCTCGTCGTCTCGCTTCGCTGTTGGTTACTGGCAAGTGACGTCACTGATCGCAGCGCCTCTGACGGATTTTCGCTGCGTCAAACCTTCTCGGGGCGCTGTATAATACGATGATACGCATTTTATCGCTCGATTCGAGCGGGACAGAGATTCTAGATCAAATTCATCACTGAAATGCGTTCAGAACGAAATGGAGAAAATATTTCTGGAGTTGCTTGACTGATTTTTTCTAACTAAAACCAAGTGAGAGCTGTTTCAACACAAAAAATAATTTCATGATCACGCTAAAGTTTCATATCCAAGAGAAGAAACGGCTGTATCAAATTTTTTCAACAAATTTTATGATTTCAGAACATCTGCTGCAGTAAAAGAAATTCATAACGATTCGTTGCTGTTAATTATAGGTTTGATTTATCAAAAAAGCCGTTCCACTCCTCGCTGGCTTCCTTTACCGTCGCTTGCGGCGTGTCCCGAATTATTAAGTAGACTATACGCGCATATTGCGTATGTGAAAAATAACACCTGTCGTATCTTCGTAAAAAATGTATTATCGTCAATAAAAATATCGTTACTGTTGTTATTATTAACATTATTATTATCATCATCGTTATATTATCACTATCATCAACGTTTCCATTTTTAATATCATTATTGCTGTTATTATTATTTTCGGTAAATCCGGTCTGCAGTAACGATCATTCTCCCTAGATAGGTAGTTAAATAAAGTTTTCTCACGTGTACGTGTACAAATATATCTCGATCGTCGTTAATAATGTAAAAAAATAATAACATACATATGAAATAAAAAAACGACGATGATAGAATTGTGGGTGAAAACACGAGAACGGAACAAGAAATAGTAACACGAAACGGTTTATACGTGTAATCTTGTGATCTTGATCTTGAATCGATTAGGTACATCCGACTTTAAGGGTATACCTAATTATACACGTTATTCTGCCAAATGGTGAAAATATCACTGTTTACAACGCATTATCTGCACAGTATCCCGGAGTCCTTTCAGGAGCGGAGATAACGAAACGGAAGGATGCCCTGCAAGGGGATGACTTGAACAAGATGCCGGCAGTAAAATGGCGCGTTGATCAGTCTCACAATAAAATCCTGGATTCTGAGGATATAAATATCATAGAATAAATTGAATATGATCCTGTATAAACTGTATCAGAATAATCAAATGTTTGAATTTTTTTTTCAAAATTTTAGTCGAAAATATTGTTACAAAATTTTTTCAAAGTTCTTAAATAACTTTTTAGAGATTAGATTTATCATAAAATAACAACAGACCTTTTTCGTAGAGCGTTCAATTCCCTACAAAAGTACGTTATTGTATTATCAGTACACTGATACGTTGATGAGTTATGAAATTTCAAAGATTAAAAAAATAAAGAATTCTCATGCCATTTAAATAGGATATACAAAAACGCAACTATTCACATCTGAATATTAATATTAATAGCGGAAACATGGACGCCACCTTTTTGTTCGTCATTTTGAACAATATTGTTGACTTGAATTTTGAAAACAACAAAAAAATAAATAAAGGAAACGTTAATTTTTTTGATACAATCTAATGCACACCGTACATTCCACCATTAATTTTTCAGGGTTGAATAATTTCGCCCAAATATTTCCGTACCACATCATCCGTGTGTTTGGCGATCTCTTCGGTGTTAATGATCGCGGCCTATCATCCAACTGCGAAGCGAAAGACGCGAATTAAAGCTGATTCCACCTCCACCCCCCCCCCCCCCCCTCCTCCCCCCCGGCGTTGTGCAAAGGATCACTGGCTCCGTCAACAAAGGGTGGAAAAGGGGAGTTTGGGGGGGTGGGGGTGGGGGTGGGGAGAGGGTCGGTAGGTAGTCGAGATGCTGTCTGCAGCAGTAGAGATGCGATCAATATTATACTCCTCTTCTCTTCTCCGCACTTTCCCTCGGCCGCGGCGGTCGGCAGTCCTGTGACGTCACTATCGTGGGACGCCATCTTGCCATCAGACAACCAATCCCTCCGTTATCACGAAAACCTCTCCCACCCCCCTACCTCCGCACACCTCTCAGCCCTCGCCTTGGGTTATTCTCGCGGTCTCATCCCCTGCACCTGCAGGAAACCCCGAAGTCTCCCCAGTAGCTCCAAAATACACAACGCAAATTTAATCGTCAAACTGAACTAAACTGAATTCAAACGACGGTTTTCTCGTCGATGATGTTGGGAAATTTTCATAATGATAAAGACTTTTGGTTTTTTTTTTGCATTTATCGTGTTCTGCATATTATAGTGTGAAATTTTTGGACTTTTAACTAGGAAGCTTGCCGGTACTTGATTCGGTCCTCTGGAAATCTTTGCATACGTTAGTGTAACCGTAATAAGTCGGATCGACAGAACGTGGTTAGCGAAAAATTCTGGCAATCGTGTTATGGTTGGAAAGTATACGAAAAAGGTGTTCTCATAGGTTTCAGGAGGAATTATTCAGAATTGTATACAGTTTTATTCTTTTCGTTATACACTGGTTCGAGTTGCTTGATTTTATAACAGGACGACTAAAAAGTAATTAAGTATAATCTTCCAGCAACTATCTAAACAACTTTGTTTGTCTAAATTTTTAACTCGCCAAATTTCGTGACAAACTTTTTTTTTCTCAAACCGAAACAATTCAACGGAGTTAAATTTCAACACGCGATTATAACTAAAGCGGATTGAGGAAAAACTATGTAGATATATGCAATTCATCACACCTAGTTACATATGTTGTCAAATTGAGCAAATAAAAAAAATTTACGTACAAAGACTTGAAAAAACTCAGCCGATAAATGCAAGACATTTATCGAGGTTGAGAGTAACATGAAAAGCAAAATTTGTGACTCTCATAATTATCGAAATATTGAATATTCTGAAAATTGTAATAAATTTGAATATCGAAAATTTGAATATACATATATTATTGATATTTTTTTTTTAATAGATGGTATCGATAAAATATTGCGATTTACCGATTATCAGCCCTTAAAAATTTATCCTTTGGGAGGTGAGAATTTATTTTCGAAAAATCGAGAAAAATTCATATCTTTTGAATGACTCACCTATTTGGCTGAAATTTTGATATGTTGTAGATGTCACTTTAGTGCATTTGTAAAAAATTGCCAACTCGGAAAAAAATTTATAACCTCAAAAACGAGAACATCTTATTTTTCTTTTTCTTGTTTTTTTATCAACTTTCGATTTTAGTACAACCACCAAAATTTATTCACACGTGTCTTAGATTATTTTAAATAATGTATAATATTCTCGGCATTTTTTTCCTGCTGTATCACAGTTGAAAAGAAATAAAATATGTAAGAGTGTATTCTTTTTTTTTTTTTTTTGAGGTTATGTTCATTGTAAAATTACAAAAAAATTTGTACATATATCGAACTCTATTCGACACGATATATAATTATTTCAGAATTCTTGTTCCGGGTGCATCATAGATAAAATAAAAAGTATAAAAATATCCCGCTGTTTCCCAAACCAAAACTGATTGTTTAGATATTGTTAAAACATCGTCATAGTTGAAGAAAAGTGCCAAAAATGTCGAGAAAAAAGTCTTTACTTCGGATGAGGAGTGGTCCTCTTCCATGGCTAAGGGACTTTACGAGGGGTGTGAAAAATGTTTGGGTCGGAATTCACCCCAAGTGATCTACTTAGGGTTACGTTAAAAAACACTAATTGTTCCAACCGCTTATTTCCCATATCCGATGACACTTCTTCGAATAAAAAATAAACCATTTCCTACTCCTGTTAATTTGCTTATAAATCGAACAAATCCTCCCGATGTGCGAAAAGCGGCGCAGCCGTTCCGACAGGCGGTAAAAAAGGGCTCTGCAAAGGATGTTAAGGATTCTTAGGGGTGGTCCGTCGAGCCGCTGCTGCGGTTCTCGGCACGCGGTGAAACAATGGAGTTTAACTAGCGCGGCACTCGAATGGTCCACTCGAGTCATCCGTGGAGTGCGTTTTGTGAGGACACGCGCCCCGGGCCGAAGGTGAGCGGCACCCGCCCTCCGTGGTTAACCCGATCAACGGTTGTTACACTTCGAGGGCGAAGATCCAAGCGCCCGGGGGGCGTCGATCCGTGAACCGGTGAACCGGGCTCGAGTAACGCCGTCTACCGAGTGTCCCCCTCACTCCCGGTGGTCCCGTTTCACCTATTCGAGTCTTCGTTATCGAGCTCGATTTCACCCCATGTACCGTGTACACTGAGAGAAATTTTTAGTTCCGGTTCCGCTCAGTCTGAAACTGTTTTCATTTTTTTGCCACAAGCGACAAAATATGGTTCTAGGTACAACATGAAAATTAGTTTTGTACCTGTTACCGGAAAGTATGGTATCCGTTACTATTCTTTCTCATTGCGATCGCTGTTGCTATATTTTCTTGCAACTGTTGCGAAAATTTAATGCTTGTGCAACGATAAATTGATGTTAAAGCCTTGTTTAACTAAAAAAGTAGAGTAAACCTGACAAACTGATTTTGCGTTGCAGTTACCAAAAAAGGATCGACGATAGCGCAAAATGGTTACGCGTATCTCGTTTCTCGTAATTCCAACAATATGCAAACAGTTTTTTTTAACGATACCTCTTTTACTGAATTTTTTCTAGTTACTACAACAAACGAAACTTTTTCTCAGTGTATCTCACTGAGTTTGAATTGGATCAGTTTTTAGTACGATGTTCCGATCAACCGAAAAAAGAGTATCGGGAATTTTTTCAAATTTTTGTCAGCCACTGGTGAAATTTATACAAAATCGCAAAAGCAATTACGAAAAAGCCATTTTTTTTAATCTTAGAAAATTCAAACCGATTCTATGATTCGAAATTTGATTTTCGAGCAACACACGATAACGGGATATCAACATTTACTAATTTTTAAATAAGTTTTTAATATCTCCATGTCGGAATTCTTTTCACTTTTTTATTTATTTATTTTTTTTGTGCCTCGATCCAGATAAATTGCAGAATCACATTATTTTCCCGTGGCTCCGTGGTTTTATATTTGGATAAACTAAAAACTTAGGAAAAAAATAGTAAATATTGAGATCCCATTACCGTGTGACGCTTGAAAATCAAATTTCCAATCATAGAATCGGTGTGAATTTTTCCAGATTTTTAAAAATGGCGTATTTCGAATTGGTTTTTCCACTTTTTTCAAACTTCACCGGTGGCTAAAAAAAATCTGATAAAAAGTCAGAAACTTTTTTAAATCGGTACCAACATCATACTAAAAAATGATTAAAATCATATTATAATCATTTATTTTTCTGGATACAAGAAAATTCTCCTTTTTTCATTCGTATTTTATTGTTACCATTCAACTAATTCGACGTCATTTCGTATAGTCGTTATAAAAGGGAATATTACCCAGGTTCAAACAAGGCTCAAGATTTTAACTAGTTGAAAATGAGTTAATGTACTACGAATAGTAAGAGAGAGAGAAATAAGCGGACATCATTCTCGTTGAAGTATAAAAACAGGACTTCCCAATTTACGGAAAAACAGAAATAACAGCTAATTGATGACTCGAGGAAATGAAGGAACAAACGCCGCGTGGCTATGAATTAATTAGATATTGGGAATACCGAGTTTGATACAGTGAGATTACACAGTACGCGTGAACTGGAATCCATAATCGTTGAATCGGAGTGAAAAAAATTTTACAGTAAAGACGTGGCGACGAATAATGCACGTAACACGATAAATTTTTCAACATATCAGATAATTCGTCATTGCGTTAATTGTTTGGGACCAATTCAAGCCCGAACAAAAATTTAAAAAATACGAACCGCACTGCAAAACAATTGAATTTCTAAATTTCGTGACGATCGAAACAAGATCGACGTACCGAGTGATGGTTAAGGAATCGGGGACCGATAGCGTATTGGCTGATCATAGATCGGCCGATAAAACAGGACATCCACGCATACATCACCGCACCGCATCGTCACAAAATAAATTACGGTTGTGTGCAAGGACAGGTGATTAAAAACCGACCGCACCGCAGTTTCGTAAACGATGCAAGTCGCACCTGCGTAATTCGAAGAGATGATAACACGAAAATTTGAATATTATTACGGGGAAAAATTATCACCGAACGGTGTATCGATCGATAATCTCCGGCTATAACGAACGTGTAACATTACAACACACAACCACCTCTATCGCGACAAGTGCGCGTGTTAAAATATTTTTTTTTTTCGCCGAACCGAAGGGCCTTGTCCCCCCCCCCCCCCCCCCCCCACTACGATTTCCTTCTTTTTTTCTGTCTCCCTGTTATTCTCTCTAAATTCTTTCCTCTTGCTCAACTGATTCGAAACATATGTGGCGAACTCTCGAGTCTCGAATGCAGGGGCGGAACGGGGAGGCAGATCTGTAGGGTCCGCGCGTGTCGAACAATGCACACTTCTCTCTAGAGCTCTTCCAACTTCTCTCTGCAGCTTGTATTGTTATGATTATAGGTAACCTCCGGCCTCAGCTCCGCGACTAGAAGGCCCCCCCGGGAGACCGCCGGATGATCGGACCACACGAGATGCTGCCGCGACACCGATATTAACCCTTCTTTTAACCACCCCTAAATTACAACCCTAACGAGGCATTGAATTTGAATTTTTCCGGATACTCATTACGACCGTTTCACCAGTCTGAAATATCTTTTGAATGGGGTTTCCGGTTATGGGCCTTAAGATTTCTGCATCTACAGTTTTAAATGAAAACTGTAACTGAGATAAAAATGTCAAAATAGTTTTTTCTACGTTATTGGATTCTTTGAATACGCATTTTTTTAATAAAAAATCAGTGATACTTTGAGAAATGTTTCGACGAGCATTTTCTGTACACCTCTTTAGATTCTCCAAATGCGTTTTATTCATTTACTTATTTTTGTGTCGCAAATTTTATATCTAGAAACAATGATTATTTTTCATAATGAGAAAGTGGGACTGAGCTGGTAATATTTTTATTTTTTTTTTATGACTTGTATTTTCAATTCGAAAAATTTAATGGGATCGAAGAAAATGAAGAAAGAGGAAAATTCCTATAAAGCTAGTAAAGAAATGGAATTAAAAAAAACTTTGAATGCGGTTCAAAGAAATAAAAAAAAAACAAAGACAAAATCGCATTTAGAGAATGGAAAGAAGAACAAAAATGCTCGTTGAAACATTTCTCCTAGAGTTATAGTTTAAGGGAGCTTTCCAGTGTGACAGCCCCAAAAATCGCTGTTTTTCGCGATTTTTTTTTTTAAAGAAAAAATAGTCTAATCGGTCTGGTTTTTTTTTTGTATATTAATTGGGTATTGAAGAATACAAAACAATTTTTTAAAGATCGATTTATTTATTAATTAATATCTATAAAAATGATGAAACAATTGTTGCAGAAAATGCACTTGGATGTGGTGTCCACGTTGGGGGTCACAATTTTGATCTGAAACAAAAAACACAAAAAGATTATTGATCGGTATATAATTGGCTTTCGTGCTATGGAGGCTTTTTTCTTTTTTTTTTTTTTTGCAAAAATGGCGCCGGTTTGAAAAAAAAGTATCGATTTTAGCATTTTTTTTGGCAGTTTTTTTTACAAAAAAATAGGAAGATGTCAAAAAAAAAAAAAAAGCTTCCATAGCACGATAAACAATGACGTTAAGAATATTGTGTAAAAAATTCAACTCGATAGCTTTAAAACTCTGCCCTCCAAGTTGGACACCGTTTTGAAAAATGCTGTTTCGCGAAAACCGCGTTCAAAGTTTCAAGTGAGGAAATTTTAGGTAAATCGTTTACTTACGGTCAATCAGCGATGCCAGGTCCATGCAATATCCCTTCTGCTTCTTCAAAAAGATCGTGCTCAATGGATTGTTCAGTCCGACGAGCTGTCCTCGCCTCTTTGCTATCCAGAGACGCCCGGCGCGGCGGTTTGCTTGGGTGATGCGCGCATTCTTGTACTTAGCGGCGAAATCTGCGGCGCTCGGCCCTAACGTGCATCCCATCGTCTCCAAAATTTTTAAAATTGGGTAGTAACCTTCATTGAAGGTGCACAAAGCACACTGCGTAGCGATTTCTACTATCTGCTTGCCGCAGAATACGTACTTTGGGTCTAGTTGCCACACGCAGTGATTGATTGATTTTCAAGAATTTAGCACTCCAACCGCTTTTTTTTTGAAAATTGAGTGCGACAAAAAAATGAGTCGCGCGACTAATTTACGGCTAATTAACGCCAAATTATGCAATAGTCCGAATTCACATTTTCGACAATTGGCGAGCCAAGTTCATGTACGTGCAGGTAGGAACGAGACAATAGAAATAACGGTCGCACGGGCAGCTGTAGCGCTCCGTTGCCGTCTTCCAAGAAATGCTGTACAGTAACCGAAAAAATCTGAATTTCGGCATGAAAATTTCAGGGAATGTTCGGAAGAGTGTATACTATTCGATAAAGCAAAAAAAAAAAAATCGATTTTTTGAAAATTTCACACTGGAAAGCTCCCTTAAGGTTTACTGCGATCCAACGTCCTAAAATTGCAATAAAACTCCTCAAATTGAGACGAAATTTTTATTTGTCGATAGTGCATGTAACGTTAATTTGAAGATTTTTTTTACGAATATACTTCCGGTACATACTGTTTGTTTAATTAAAAGACTGTGTGGTTAATATCTTTACTTACCTCAGGAAGTAAGCTAACAATAATATACGTATTCGAAGTAGGTACTTACTTTTTAATAAAAAGAAAAGTTAAAAGTTTCATCGAATGATACTCGATGTTTAATTTAGCTAGTTTTGTTAGAAAGAAGTGTAAGTAATTAAAAATCTTATTTAAACAAGACTGAATAAATAATAAATGCCGATGATTATTAATAAGCTCGATTTTATTTGGCAATTAATTTACAATTTCATGATTTCTTGAAAGTTTAAAAAACTTCTCGGAAATTCGATAATTCCCGGGAATTCCTAGTCAAGAATTCTCGAGTAGCGAAAAAAAAAAAAAATTAAGTTGAGAAATCAGAAGCCCTACTCGTTTGCCTTTCGCCCAGAAGCTATCAATCCTTATCACTGCGCGTATAAAATTTAAAAAACTTAATTCGAATCGCAAAAAGTTTCTCATATTGCGAGGTAACTATTCACACGTATAAAAATGTGAGAAATTTTTCTTTTCGCAGAACAAATTAATCAGGATTCCAAGCACACAGTTCGAGTGTTGAATAAAAATTTTTTTATATATTTTATATTAAAAAACCGCAATTCGACGCTAGAGTTGCGCAGATATTAACATAGACAGGTTCGTTCTGCCGTTGCTGAAGCGTGACGTTTATCGGCGGACACGTCCGAGCACGATAATTGGGACGTTAATCGGGTAATTAATTAAGATACCGCAGCAGCAACAGCGGACGATTGGATTCCACGAGTGTCAAACCGGTGATGAATTTACGCCTACTCTGGAGTTGATTTCTGCATTACAGTGGAGAAGATGAGAGAGACGGAGGCGCAGATCACTGCCGCATTTTAGCACTGATATATACTGTCTGTATATATAATGCAACATGCAAGCAACGGTCAACCTGCTTTTCTCCATTGTAAGATTACACTCGGTGATTACCACCAGATTTATGGTGCACCCATAGCCGAGCTCTGCCACGCATGCACAACGTAACCTGCATGAGTTGGCACATGCAGGTAGATTACCTGGTGAAAATGATTTCTACGATTATCTTAGAATTTTTATAAAAAACTTTAGAGATTTTCGTGAAAATTTGTATTTATTTTTCATTTGAAAATATCTACAAGCCTGTAACGATTTTTCATTATTCTAAATTCTACGCGATAAAATCAGACAAAGACACGAAGACAGAAAATCAGACACCAACAGAAATTGAGTATTTTATATAATTTTGGGAACTTCTATTTTTTATCTCTATCATTTATCTACACTCTCTTAAATTCGTTCTTTCATTTTTACTGCATAAAAGGTACCCTACGCGTCGCGGGAATAAAAAACCTAGCCTGTTAGTTTAAACACACACGTAATGGACAAGAAAGAATACACAGATATGAATAAATAGATAAAACGACGAGTGAGAATGTGATTAGAAATAATACATAACAGAGGGAATACTACCGAGCCTTCGCTGTTCTTGACTTCAGCTTGTCACTCCCTTCCTCTCTCTTTCTCTTTTCTCCAATTTCAAATATAAATCGTCGCAAGCTACTTTCCAATTTTCAAAAAAAATTAACAATTCTTTACGAAAAACTATCTATGCATATTCACAATTTCGTACGAAATAATACGAAAGATTCTAATTTTCCTAAAAATTCGCAGTAGTAGAAATTTTCACCAAGAATTGTCTGCTGTGGTGGTTTCGGTTGTTAGAAAAACTCGACCAGTTTTTCGCGTCATGACGCCTAGGAGTCGAGATATATTCACAAGTACAAGATGATACGGAAATGTTGTAAAAGGAATGTTGACGGTGGAAATGGAACGAAGAAAACATCGACATGAAGGAGGAAAAAACCATCAAGCAAAAGAAGACGATAATGCAGCAGCTAAAAAATATCTGAGAGTGAATTAATGGACGAAGGTGAGACTAGGTGTAAAAAAAAATGAAATTGACAGACATCCCGGATGCGTGAGCGGGGGCGTTGCGTTCCTTGCGCCCGATGGTGAACCGCCAATGGGAATACTGGATAGCCTTGCGTGACTTTCGACTGTTTTCCATGGGTTCAAGACGAGAGCCTCTCTCTGGTGCAGAACTCTGATTGTTATAGTAGTATAGGTACCATAACTACGACGCGGTGTCACCCTCCGATTCTAAGGCGGCCATTTTTTATCCGCAATTATTTTCCGCTGTCTCGCCTGAAAGCTTTTAGTTTTTCACCATGGGGTTACGAAATTTATAAACTGACCGAAGGCTTGACTCGACAGCATACCGTACTGCAATATTGAAGAATCCTTCATCTTGTCCAAATACAGAAGAATAGAAAGAAAAAACATGTTTGGCACGTGATGAATGGTGTTCGATTCTCAAGTTACAGAAATATTCTGCTATAATAACACCATAAGGTATAGGTAATAATGATATTGAGCACGATGGTGGTCAGAGTGTGATGCAAGTACCTGTAGGTGTATCTGTGTATGTACATGATGTACATATTTTGGACAGAGAAAACAAAATTGAGTAGCGGAATGCAGTTCTAGCGTATCAATAGGACCGTGGGTTGAGTGAGTTCGGAATGGCATGCAACCCGTCGACAAGAACAATCAATAACTGGCTGCACTGAGCGGTTTGTAAGCTGCTTTTATATATCAGTAGATAACGAAATCATTTATAAACCAGCACATAGCGACAACTCGACTGTCAACCGGACCGACTGCAGACTAATGGCTACGAACCTGACAGATTGATTGCCGTCTTCAGAAGCCAAATTAATTTAAATACAGAGCGCAGGATGCAGCCTGGACTTGAGGATTGAGGTACCTTACACTCGTCATGCTGTACCGATCGACTGCGGATCCCTGCTATCGGAATACGCCAAGCTGGATTGATCTTCTTCCGAATAAGCGGTAGGTACTGCTGAATCTGCAAAAGTGAATTTCTCTGACAAAAGAAGACCGTGGCAGTTGTCAAAAGTCTTTGATGAAGAACTTGAATCGATCAAGAAACGTCTTTTAGCAGCCTCGTTCTCGTTTTAAGGGAGGGTTCGGTTAGGTTAGGTTGAGTTATGTACATTTTGGGCGATTGAAAATCGTTCCTATTTTTAGGAATTATTTATTTTAAAGACACTGAAAATACTTAGAGCAATTTGAGTTTGAGGGCTTTGTTATCTATACTTTCAAAAACAATTTCGAATTTTTTCATTTAAATTAATAACAAAATGGCGGAATGGTGCATATGCGTAGCGAACAACCACGTTTTCAATCCGGCGGCGCAGATTCCTCGCTCAATTTTTATCCGATCGACTTGAAATTTTGACACAATCTTTAAAACTTGGCTAACATTTCGAACTCGTTGCTAGATTTTTTAATTTCAAACCTGCATTTTTTTATACAAATTTTTTTAACAATTTTTATTCGAAAAACGAAATATTTTGTTCATAATCGTATATATTTGAATTTTTGACTTTTCAACTCGAAGCCGAAGAGGTGTTTTTAACTCGAAAAATCTTTTCTATCTGTTATAAGTTCGACCAGTAATGTCAGGAGATGCGCCATCGCAAAAGATCTTAAAATAGGTATGATTTTAGACAATCCAAGCTGTAACACCCCCCTCCCTTAATATTTCAACAGATTGAAAAGGCATTTCACTTCTGCCTGTAATGTGTGGGTAGTAAAGTGAACCTTTCAATAGACATGGACGTGGTAATGTTCGATATCGGTTAAAAGTATGGGTGGAGTTATTTACACGCTCACCTACAAGTGTATAAGATAATTTACCGAGCCGCACCATTGCAGGGCAGCAGACGTTCGGGTTTAATTAATTTCCACAGTACAAGACGCGGGCGCGTGGTATACTTCAGGTTGGAATATTATTCCGAACGCGGGTTGCACCGCACAGCAGCAACAGCAGCAGCAGCTTATACCTACATATAACGCGGAGGCTTGAGATAGTAGCCGTATAGAGTGTGTTCCCACATTGTTAACTGTTAGAGCTTAGGTGGCAGCTAAAGTTGGAGTGGTTCTGTCTCTTGGTTTGATAAATGGTCCCATGTTTCGCTTCCGAAGAGAGCTAGTTAAGAACTGCGGTGGCCAATATAATAACACGACGATATTATATATGCGACCGGGTCTATAACCACCCAGAGAACGTACCCACGTATACTCTTAAAGACGGATGCACACGTCTGTAGGACACCTCGTGTAATGTAATAGTTATATAGGCAGAGGAATTGACCACAAACGCGTTCCACCGGCGTGTCCGCATGGATCTACAACGCGGGTACCTTATACATCTGTGTAACTCAACACGATGGTGGATATCATGGGTACCTACTTCTGCGCTCACTAATTGGGCATCCGAAGGTACGCCACACCCTGTAAGAAAACTTATGTGTACCGTGCATATCTAGTCTGGAGTTACAGAAGCGGTCAGCTGCTCCGCGCCACAGCGTGTTCGAGATAACCATTCAAATCGTCCAATAAATAAATTAAAACAAGCGTGCGGCAGCCAGGCGTTACTCGAGGTACCGGAGACACCGGTCAACCGGTAACCCTTCTTCCTCCTTCGGCAAATCCATCCTTACTTCGTGTTGATTACAGTAGTCGCTCGTCGTACCCGAAGTAGGTATCAGCCTTCGTTGGAACATCATCGGACCAACTGAGAAATTCTTCGTATTCTAGATCCTTTAACCAAGAGTTTGAAGTTTCGTTCATAGAACAGTTCGCAAAATTGAGTACACCAGCGCGTATATGAACCATTCCGATCTCCGATGCGTGGTTAATGGAAGTCGATAAGCTGAAACTGTTAAGTATGCTCCACGTAAATATGCGCGGTAAATATGTAGGTATGCCAGAGTAGGTGTGTATGTATGTATCGGTCACTTCCCATGCATCACTGATAAGATCGATCTTGAAGCGTGCATTCGTAGCCTCTGGTCCCATTTAAAATAACCATACCAGCCCCATTTGTTTGAAATAATGGGAGCTCAAGGGACACTCGATGGGTGTCGCATGATTGAAAGGTTCGCTGCAACCTGATCCTTTATCTATCGATATGATTCCGTTTTGGTTCAACGCCCATCGAAGATACGCTATACACTATACGTATGGGACGAAACTCTGTTTCAAAACCGAACCGAGCCAAACCCGCGACTAGTCTAGCGAGAGTTGCGCGCTGAAGAGAAGTTTGAGATTCGTCACGAGATTGGGGAAGGCAGGTTCTCCTCGTTCCGTAGATCGCTCAGCCGAAGATAACGATACTCAGGATATTGGTGCCCGGCTGAAGCTAAGGTCAACGATTCCGAAAATCCATACTCAGCTGACTTAGAATCCTGTCGTTACGGGCCCGAAATTCAAGAGTTCACGATCACGAATTGCGCAATTTATTAAGCATCTCTCTCCTGGGGTATTTCTACAGACACGCGCGGGCAGCTGAATGATAATTAATATGAACCTTATCCATGAATAAGTATTCCGGTACAGAGAGAAACACACACACACGGAGTTCAGGCGGGCGTTGCAAAAGCGATCAAAAAATAATCCGGCCATTAGGGTGACTTTACGTGCCGTGTACCGAGGGTCGAAGAAGGCGGTCTGTTGGCCCCCTTGCGAAAAGCTAGCCCAGTCATAATGCCTCGATACATCAAGCTTTGCATGCGTGATATGGGAACCCGTGAGTTAACTGTTAAGTCACAGGATTAGCTAGCACCGATGTCAAACTTTGTCTGAGCCGGGAAAGTCGCACGTTTGTGGGAAAAAACTGTCTCTTGGAATACGGAAAATCATTTTCAATTTCTCAGTCAAGTTCCTTATAACACATAGAATTGGCATTTTTTTTACCCAACGATAAGTAATGTGATGGGATACATTTTCAAGACGAAGCAGTGAGAATCTAACAATAGAAAAAGAAACTCTATACGGTCCAGCGATATTTGGAAATGGAAAATTTACTAAAATAAACAAGTAAACAGCCGAAGCTGTTAACGAATTAAACATGATCCTATAAATACAGAGTCAACAAAGTTTTACGAGTGTCAGAATCCTGAACAAATACTTGACCAAAAGTCCAGAAGCAGCCCCGTTGACGTTTGGTGACTTAGCGCCACCCCTGACAACAATTCGCCGTCGCCAAAGTTGGCCCGTCTCCTGGTACTCGGAGGGGTTGGGAGCACAAGCAGCAGCAGCCCTGAACCGCACGTCGACGTGGTGCCTGGTCCGGCACACGCGGCACGTGCTGATCTCTGTGGGAGCAGTGAAAGGGGCGCTAAACCCTAAATCGACCGATACCTAGTATGAATCTGTTATTGTATCACCCCGGGGATACGGCCTGGGCGCTGACGCGACGCGGGGGGCTAACTAGCCCCAATCGGTGGAATCAGATCACGGAGTAATTTCAGAGCAAGAGAACATTCCAGCCTCCTCCGCCCGCCTTAGACTCGAGTAGATAGGAACGAAGAATTTTGAGCTGGAGGTCGTCAACTCGCCCCGCCTTTCCCTGCACCGGTACTGGTGTACCTTCATCATCGCGAGGCGCGGATCAATGCCGCTGCATGGTACAGGATACCCTGGAGGCAGGATGAAAGGATGCAGGAGGTAGGATAACGGTGCACCTCAAGGTGCAACATCTTACGCCGAAGCTTCCCTCTTCCCTCTAAGCCGCCCTGGTCTCCCTAGCGTTGGGATTTATAGTCGAGCGAGTCCGCCCCCTACGCGTATCTTCATCTCCCGAGGACGTGCACGGCTTGCCTCGAGTCACAACCCAGCACTACGAGCTCGAGCCAAGTCGAGCCGAGCCGAACCTCTAATTAATAGAGACACCGACGTGCATAGGTGTTTCCCTTGGCAGAGAGCAACAGCCAATAACCAATATACATGTTAATATATTTATACAACTGGATGAGATTCGACTCTGCTCTTGGGAATCGAAGACCAACTTCAATTTTTATACTCCCCATCATACTCGTACACTCCTCTGGAGCCTAACTTTACTTTGCATTCCCTTCGACGAGAATTACGTCAACCAACCTCGCGAACCTGACATTAAAGCCTCTGATCCGTGGATGCAAAATGTTTGAACCTACTTTCCTTGATCGTCTAATTATACCGATTAAAGCCCAGAGCTCCGGAGTGAATTAAAAGCTTCCATCTTTCGTCCCTCGCTATCGGGTCCAGCGGCAAGAGCGCGGAAGACGTGGAACATATTGTTCATTTGGAAAGCGAGTCGACCCTCGACCGCCAAAGCGATATACGGTTGGGCCGTTCTGACCTAGTGCATCGGGGGACCCCCCATGGGAACATTTCACACCGGTAACCACCGCGACCCCTGCAGCATGCTTGCGTCGCGATCTCTCCGCACCCTCCAGGCTGTGCAGTTTGGTTACATAAAGTCGACTTAGTCAGGGATGGTTTGCCGAGTGATTTATAATGCCGGCGGATTAGCTCTGGCTATACACCTACAAATCGTCTCATATTTAAGTTCCAACGGCAGATTTCTAATTTCTGGTAATCAGAGGCACGTGAAGAGATCCCGACGAGAAAACACCAAAAATCACTACACCGAGAATTCGATCCCCCACACACTTTCACCCGTTGTATATATGCAGTATTGTATAACGTTATAGAGAAATAATATCTATCTTGTGTTCATCTGTCACTGGCACCAGTTCTCGAGGAATACGTTTGACGGCGTAACCGATACACGTTACGTAGCTCTGACTTCCACGGCTTGATATTAATCGGACAATGAAGGTTCGCCTCTCTGTCAGTGAATAGTTTTTTTCCCTCACGGTCTTTTTTCGAGGCCATATCGATCACCGTGCTTGTCACCATTCGATGAACCGAACACGGGACTTAGCGTCGGGCTTTACGAAAATATTTCTGGCTACAGGAATATCTCATTTTCGTTTCGGAATGGGAATTTTTACTACCAAGAAGCGTGAAAGTCGGTAGTTCTTTTTTTTGGAAAGACGTAAAAGTGAGAAACGAATTAAAGCTAACCTTGGTTTACAGAAGTCAACAAGTATTTGGGGAAACGAAAAGGGTACTGGTACAAATAACAGAAATCGTAGAGCTGCACAGTCGTGGCTCTTCGAAGGTATGTACGTACCTCTCATACCTACATATGCAAATGACTTCTCTCCGTTAAGAAAGCTAATCACATAGGGAGCACTCGCATAAATCTCGCCACGTGTCATTCGTGAATCACACTACTCAGGTGGTAATAATAACCCAGAAGCACGACCCAGGCTGTTATTTAAGTTCATTTTTGCCTCGGGCCGTCACACTTCTTACTCTTCTATGCAGGTGTAACTGTCCGTTAATTCCACGTATTACGATCCACACGCGTTATGTAGCCAGCTTCGCGTTGGTGAACCGAACCGAATGAATCTTTCCACTCTTGACTACTGCACCGATGGAGCAGCTTCCATTGCAAAGTTGTTTCATTTATACTGGTCTTCACACAAGATACCCCAAAAATAAGTTGACACAAATCTTCGAAACTTAAAATTCAAAAACGGGGATGAGTAGAAACGAAAAATTGACCCTCACAGCTTGAATTCTAAAATTGCAAATTCGTTGTCATTTATCGAAGCGGAAAAGAAGACCCCCCAACCAGCAGCGGACAACTTGAGGGGGCATTTTGTGCTCGGGATCACTGCGGGTAACGTAATAGAGGATGCTGGGGCGTGGGACAGGGTATCGGTAACTGAGACACCCTCGAGTACCGGATTAGGGATTAAATAACAGCGTGCAGTCAACCCCAGAGTCAACCGCGCGTACGCATTCATTCGGTGCATCAATTTGCCGGAATTTTGTTTGAATTCATGCCATGTTTATGAATTTTGACATGGTGTTGCTAATTTTTTCTCTATATATTTCAAACTCAAATGCTGTAATTAAAGGGCTATACCTAGTCAGAAGTCCGAAAAAAGCAACTTTTCAAACATGTTTCATGAAAAGACAATTCCATTTATTGTTATAAAAATTTATACACATATTTGGGTAACATTGAAATTCATTCTGAAATTTTTTATTAGTAAAAATAATGATTTTCATAACTACTATAGTCGATCTCCGGGAGCACTTCTAAAAAGGCGTCTTGCGGTGAGCAAGATATCTCAGGACTGGAAAATATTCAACGGCGAAAACGGAACCTTCGATCAAGGACTGAAAACTATATTCATAAAGCTTGGGTAAGAGACTTTGAAAACATAATGTTGAGAAAAACGTAAACAAAGTTTCAAAAGCACTTTCAAACGCTCTGGGGCGTCTTTGCAAATGTGCGCGTATAACTTTCAGAATATTTGTCGGATCGACATGAAATTTCCTGTGCGTATACTTGAATGTATGTACGTTACGAAAATGAAATTTAAAAAAAAATCGTTTTTTCAAAAATCCCGACTAGGTATAACCCTTAAGCCTGAATTGTATCGAGTCAGCAAGAAACGAGAAAACAACGATCGAGATCATAAGACCTACGCATCTGTTTCCTGCCTATTTAACCTGTCGACGAATGTAGTATAGTGCGTAATCCGTTAATGTCGAAAGTTGTTGGATCGAAGGTTCGATCGGTAAAAAGACAGGTAAAGTCGACTGTGCCGGGTCTGTTTAGTCAGTCACTTGGTATGCAAGTGGCGCGTGGCTCACCTGCCTTTCGCTGGAGTTGATTGCTGACCACCGGAATCTAATTTGTCCGATATGTTTAAAATTTACCTCATCACATATAGCCTCGAATTATAAAGAGTCGAGGCGAGTTCTCGTAATTTTAAAACCTGATCTAAATGTATCCACCTCACGGGATATGTCGATTAACTGTGAGTCCACCGTTAATTCCGCCCGATTCTCGAGTTTAATGTTCTTTCAGTAACGAGCATCGTATACTCATCACAAAGAAGGCGAAACGAACTTTACCACAATCTCTGATTAATTACTCAGCAAGTGCTTCGTAGTGGTACGTCAGAGCGTTCTAAAAGGACTGGTTTCATTCGGTTTAAAAATTTCAGTCATAAAGGGTTCGTCCTGGCTGAGTGAAAGGTAGTTTACTTCAAGAGAGTGTGCTTCGAAGGCTTGTCTAGAGCTGGTCTTATACATGCTCGAATGAAAAGACGATGCTTGAAAAAACCTCAATGACAATTTTTCGAGGTACATACCTACGCAGGCACTACACCACAAACTCTGAAGCACCATTTGTTTGATGCGTACTTACGAAAGGCTGAAGCCATCGTAGACCGGCTCCTTTTTACACTGCGACTCAAAAGACAGCGAATGCGCACTTACGCACGCACATACCGACCTGCCAACCTACCAGCCGCAAAATTTATTCAGCGACACACTCCGAGCAGAAGAGCTTTCGTTGGACTGGAAGTACGAAGCTGCGTCCTCTTGTTTTCACCGAACGCGCAGGAACATCTACTACCAACATTTCATGGATGTGCAGAAGCTGAGTGAACTAGAAATGATCAACGCGTGTCCCAACTTTGTCTGTCTTACACTCGGGTTGACACCCGCACTGCGGTGGTTTAATGGATACATAGGTCAGAGGTTACCGGTTCACCACATCCCCACGATGATGATGAGTCGAGTATTGTATGGTTGAATGTAACATTGGGCCGCGGTCGACATGGGAAATGGACACCTAACGTGACAACTTTCACTCCATTAAACAGATAATGAACTCCCAAGCCTACTCCCAGCTGCTAAATGCTACAGACTCGTTGCACTCGCTCGAGTCGACGAACTCGCATTTCCATGCGTGTATAATATTATAGAGGAATTTCGCAGAAAATTATACATAGATGTATGCAAACGGTGAATGGCTCGGAAAGTTGTCATGGCCACATGTATAGTGTACACGTATAATTTGACCGATCGTCATCGCCGCGTGATTGAGACAACATCCACACTATGCAAAGTGACACAAAGGCGCTAACAAATTGATGGGTTAATAAATAAGTAACTTAACCCGACTCAACCCTTTCAGAGTTTTAAACTTCCGAAGGGGTACGCGTGTGAAATTCTCTGCCTCCCCTTACAGTCGGGAGAATCCAAACTGGAAGGGGCGCGCGGACCGATAGAGCAGTCAAATCCCCGGATTGCCTTATAACGATTACGCAGACGATTCCAGTGAAGAATGAAAAAGCGAATTTCAAACGAGATCACAACGAGAGAAAACTTTGTTAATCTTGTTTAGCCGCCATTTATTCCTCCGTCTCTTGGCGCCCATCCTCTGACAGGCAAACCCCTTCCGTAGGATGGAATTCGCTGAGGTAATTATTCAACCATCCAGTATTCCAGACTCCTTGAAAGTGCAGGAATAGCGGAAGTGAAAGTATCTGGTGCACATATATACACCACCTTCAGAACTTGCGCTAAGTAGAAATTTTAATCATTTAATTAGCCAAAAATTCGTGATATCAATTTTCTTGCCGCTTCAGTGACTCTGCTTTTTTTTCCTAACACTGCAGAGCAGTAGATGTTACAGAAAGCGAGGCGCATGGGCGTGATGGGGCACGGACGTATGCACGGCGTCGCGACGCCCTTTCTGCTTACCATTTCAATGGGAAATATCGAAGTGACAATCGGCGGAAAACACCGTTGACAACTGCGCAGCCATGCAGTCGTACGCATCTGTACAACGATACCCATGAGAATCTTTTTAACGTTTTCAAAGTACGAGACACACCCTCAACGCCCTACGCCAGTGACGAGGGACTTTGACGCGAAATTATATCGCTGACACTTGAACTGTGCGTTTAACAAGCAGAGACTCCGTGATGTTCATTTAGTGTAGTCAGGCACACTTTTGGTTCTGCTTGCCCAAGTATCGCAGGATCAAGGATTGGTCGTAGAAATTAATTCACGGTTTTTTCTCCCTTCCGAGGGTGTGTCGTTGACCATTTGATTTCGACGCCGATGGTGTAATATGTACATATGATATCATCGGCAAAATTTTCTCACGAGAAAATTGACCCGCTTACAATCGCAGTCAATTTGCAGCAACCAGGATTTTAAAAAAACGTTTCACAATGGATCGGCGCTGCTGTGCTCCGCCCACCGTTTGGCGAGTTTTAACACTTTAAAACAACCCTTCCGCCCTTCGATACCTACCCGCCGTACTTGCGTTTCTCGTCTCCGCTTACAGACCCCTGGCTGCATTGCAAACTGGATAGAAGGGTGACGCCGGGACGGTACGAAAAATTTATTTCTATGCCTGTGTCCAACTTGGTTCGTGGTTGTTGTACAGATCCATCCATCATTTCTCTAACCCCCCCATTAGACAGCTTCGCTGCGGCACGCGCCCACCCAACGTAGTTTCGAGATTAACTCACTTTAAATTTAACTGGGTACCCTTTCAAAATTCAACCTACACGCGTGCTCTACAATTGCTCATTACGCATATACGCGTTCCTTGGACGAACATACATTTTTCCTGTATTCTCTCACATCTCGGTGAAAAGTATTTCATACCAAAAAATCAAAGTAAGCCTACAGCAGGATTAGACTTCATCGCTTCGTCCTCGAGACGATAATCCAACTAGTGCATCGATCGTCTGGTGAATTCGCTGCAGGAATCGCGTTGCAAGTTTACTCGTTCATCGAGACTGGTGGAATCAATAGAGCAAAACGTCGTTGCAAAGCACCTAACAAGCCTAGCAAATCGCTTTTGCACCAACTACCTGCATTGCCCGCAGATTCGCGCCTTCTTGGGGATAGAATCTCCTCGGCATGGTGGATAAAAGGGAATAAAGTTTTTGGTTGTATAATACATGAGGTATGCATCGGTTACGTATGTACACATTTTTATAAACTAGAAACGAATACGATAAACAGTTGGATTATGCCTATTGTTCGAAAGAAAACCCAGTATACGTACAACGAAAGCTGTTGGATAAATTGCACAAGTCGATTACGGCGAAAGATTGTTTGACATTAGCGGGGTTGATGATGGGGTAATAGAAGCATTGATTACATCGTTCGAGGAATAGCTGCGTGGTCCAAAATGTCGAATAGAAAATCCCTCCCGCCTCGAGGATATGATCGCGTAGAGAAGCCCCAGGGTAGATAAGAAGCGTGTACATACAGTGCATACATGCATAGGAAGGTTGATCCACGCTCTGGTCATACATATCTATATTGTTTATATTTCGCTTATTATTCATGATGCTAAGTTGGCCGAGGCCTGCTCTCGCATCGCCTCCAGGCACCGTACAAGATACCCGGTACATATATAGGTACGTACATATAAACCTGGTACACGTCGAAACGTATCGAAGAATCGTGCACGCCCAACGACCCCACCAGCTGACGATATCATCGGTGGTTTACCGGCAAAAATACCTTCGGCACGTTTGTAACGTTATACGTTACAACCGGACAGTGAGTGCAGCTCATGACCGGGTTCGAGAAAGAGGGTGAAAAATGTCTAAAGAGCTCAAGGCTAGCTCGACAGCTCACCGATCTATCCCCGGAAGTGAGACGCCGCCCCGGTGTGATAATTGCCTAGCAGGAATCAAGACGAGGATCGGTAACTCTGGTGCAAGTTGGATAGAAATCTGAAGCCCCGCTATCTGGTTCCGTGAGCGATCGTCTTTTGGTTCGACTAACGCGAGCGAGGAGAGAGAAAGAGAGAGAGAGAGAGAGAGATCGAGGGAGAGCCTCTTCGCGTCTCCGCGAAACGGAAATTACGTCTGGGTTTCCATCTCCGGTGTTGTGCCCAAGTTGGTACCAAGTTACCATCGCGTTCCCACCGCCTTCCTCGCGATTCACAACGGGGGAGGAAGCGAGCTTCGCGGAGTCAAGAGAGAATGGACCTCCGGGGTATGAGGAGGAGTTATTAAAGTTGTAACGCCGCGTCGTGGTTGGAAACTTCCCTACCGCTATAACCGGCGTAATCACGCTCGGATGACGGGGAGCCATGAAGAGCTGAGCCACGATGCAGAGGATGCACGGCCCGGGCCCGAGTCTGGGAGGGTCCGGGTTCCAATCACAGCTTCCCAAAGTCGTCGAAGGGTTCGGGATCCAAGCCAAGGTACGGCTGAAGGGCAGAGTCGATTTTGAAGCCGGGTAGCGTGGACCAAGGGAGTTTGTGTAGAACAGCAGCAACGCCGGCATTATAGCCGGGTCCTCTCCGTGGGTAATAAAGCCATCTTGCCGAAGCCGCCCTCCGCACCTCCGCCCAACGTCCCTGCGCTCCCGGAGGAGGCCCGGAGGTGGTGGATAGCGATCTATACTGGTGCACCCCTCCGGCCGTTGCCAGGCAACGACTCAACCCCTTCTCCTTCTACCGGGTAGAGATTGCGCCCTTATCTAGCGAGATACCAGCCTCCCCTCTAAGCCCCAACCCACCCTTGCTCTTCTCTGGGGCTCTGCTCTTGCCTCCCTTGCCCTGCCGCCTACAAGTTTTCGGGCAAGATTGACGGAGGGGTGCAACCGGCATCTGATTCGATCTCGGCCGATAAAATTACCCCCACGCCAGATAGGACGGTGCAAGAATCTCAAGTTTATAGACAGATTTCCGGATTAAGCGATCGAGCTGGCTTCCTCTCCGGAAAGGATGGGCTTTGAATTGCTTTCGGTCACATGCTCAGCTGCACTTGCAGCTTCATCCTTCCGCGGAATTATACCCGGAGTGCCAGCGCCGGTATTTCTAATACGAGTACACTCGCGACAAGGAATCAGGACCTACTCGTCCTGATTCCGGGCTTAAACTCTTATCTTGGACAAGACTGCGGAGCGAGTACTGTAGCTGCGGCTTATTATATCTTTATATATATATGTATAAAGTTGATTCGAAAGAATTGCTCGGTCGAAACGTTGGTTCAATCTTCGAATCTGATATTGCGTACAATTGAAAGTGAATGTCATGTCCCATGTCGCAATAATATCCATGCATACGTACGTACAGCGGGTATGAATATTATTTGTTTTGTGGGTAGCAAAATGTCGTCGGGTGCAATATTGACGTTTAACAATGGGTATAATGCTGCCTTTGGATATATCTGTAATGGTATTCATGGGAGTGACTCGAACAATGAATAATCAAGGCGAATCAGAAGTTTGAGTCGCATTGCAGTGGTAGCCGAAGATCGAGGAGCGCTGTAGCTGTTTGTAGATGGATACGTTGGTAGGTTGGTAGGTACATACGTCTGGAGAGCATATTCCGGTTCGCAGAGAATCGAGCTCGGAACTTTTCTCGGCGATCCCGCGAATATAAATCAAAATCCCTAGCAATCCAATTTACGCCGGGTTAAAGAATCCCTCCTCGTCTCGTCGCCGGTCCTTTTCTATCCCAGAGGAATCCCGCTTGACCCGGTACTCTCCCTCTCTGTTATCCCCGTCCCGCCTCGCCAATTCGCCCCATCTCTCTCTCTCTCCCTCTCTCCCTCCCTCCCTCTCTTTCTCGGGAAGGGAAAAGGGAGCCAGGGAACTGATAACGGTTTGATGTATGGCTCAGTGACGTCACGGGCTGAGGGGCCGAGAACAGATTACGAAAATCGATAGGATTATGAACAAAGGAGTTTCGAAGCGCCATTCGAAAACGATCTCTGGTAACGCGACTGGAATTTTGTCATTTTGTTCCGAACCCTTTCCGCTGTTCCACCCTCGAATGTGTCACCCGAAGCCGGTATAACCAAAAAATTGAAAACCATCGGCAAACACGATTGCCAATTGAACAGGAAAAAACGTTTTTCATCGCTGATATTTACCGACGGTTTTATAACCAGCATACGAGAAGTGTGGATCGAATTTTTCGGATATTCAAAATCTTCGAATGACCGTCTATCAGTTCTCACATCCCTTCATTCTTGAAATCTTGATACGAAAATTATACGCGACATAACGTAACCTGATGTTATCCACGACAGTCTTTACTCGTTGTTTAGGATTTGAATCAGTGTTCAGATCGTCGCTAGAGAAGCAGAGGAGAAGGAGGAACAGAAAATGGCGCCGGATGGAGGGGCTCGTGGGGTTTGGAAGCCGGAGGAAGAGGCAGGGAGTGATTTAGTAAGATGAAAAGCCACCCCTGAGGCGTTATCTGGCGTAGACAGAGATTGCCTGTTCCTTAGGAAACCCCAGCGACGCTAGGAACAGAGGGGGTGAGAGATCTTTGGCCGCATCTCTCCGAGGCTTACACGGGCAATGATAATAATAAGAGAATAACATTTGGGTTAAGCAATAACCCCGTGTCGAAGATATATTACCCCTGACACTCCCAGACAGTGATAATGAGTTCCAACTTCTTCAGGACCAATTTTATTATATACTTGTCATTGCCCTTGAAACATATCCCTCCAATAAAATTTCACCAAGCTGACATTGCCGAGTATCGAAATGCAAATCGTGCCGATAGTCTTTGTTCTTGAGGTTACCCGAATTCACGCTTCGGAGGCGGATGACGTGAGCTGGAACAACATCTAGACAAACGGTGAAAATGGAAGCGAGCTATCTGCATCAGCGAAGAGGTACCAGCCGCAAACGATCAACAGTGGACGAATCACTATCGTTCAGCCTGAGCGAGACCTCGGCACAAAGCAGCCGAAGGCTTCACGAGAGGACAGTGATCTTCCAAACACGCTGGGACTACGCTTTGGTGATAATCGGTCTTCAGACCGGAGTAAATCAACTGGCGTTCATATATTTGCAGGTGGAACGGTACGGTGGACTTGCGGTATTCGCGATATTCTTCACCCTCACCCTGGTAATATCACTACCATTAATGGTCCAGCAGATGTTCTACGGCTTCTACAACAAGTGCGGATTCATGAAATTCTGGAACATAGCGCCGGTCGGTTTGGGAATCGGCATATCAATGGCGCTCTACAGCGCCTACGAGTGCGTGATATGGTCTCTGGTGGCCGGCCTGCTGGTACTGCACATGGCCCACGTGCCGTTCCAGAGCATTTCGGAGTGGACGAAATGCGAAACTACTGAAAGACCGGTAGGTATTCTCTGCTACGATGCTGAGTCAAAGCTTGCGGCAACCTCGTGCGAACTGTCTGCCTACCCAGGACGCGAATTCTACGAGAGAATATCGTTCCAGCCGCAAGAGAACGGCAAATTGAACGTCGCATGGTTCACTTGCTGTTGCGCAGTATGGCTACTCGTCTTCATGATAGTTTCGCAGGGCTTTCGTCGCATGAGAACCTTACTGATCAGAGCCTCGGTGGCCGGTTTACTCGCCTTCGCCTTACTGGCAGTCTTCTTGATCGCCAGTGAAAAGAAACCGGGCACCGGCGGTGAACCGAATTTCTTCGCCGCCAAAGAAGCCCCCAGTCACAGCAGTATCATCTGGCTAGTCTGGCACGCCATTAGAGTTATCCAAATACCGCTCGGGACCCTCTACCAGCTGGGCAGCTACTCACCCCCAGGATCACCATTGCTCAGTGACGCCGTGATGATCCTGCTGTTCGTTTGCTTCTATAACTTCGCGTTTGTCTTCTTTGCACACGCTTGTGTCGTCTGGACAATAGTGAGCTTCAACGAGATCCGTGCAACCTGTGTGGCGGAGGACAGGTTAATTTTACTCTTTGCAGCCGTACCGACGGCGGTGTCATTTCTCGCCATGGGGAACGTATGGCTTTTCGTATACTTCGCGATACTCACGGTGAAAATAATAACCCAGATAGCGGTCACCCTGACTGCAAGCATAAACGCGATGTCGGAAATGTTTCACCTTCACCGTCACCGTCAACAGATCGTCGGCATAGTTTGCACCGTAACTCTTCTTCTCAACCTTCCGGTCACCATGATAGACAGCCGGATGTTCCTCAAACGAACCTGCCACTTCGTCGAGGTGATGGTGGACTTATGCATCGCGAGCATATCGTGTCTGCTGGTGGTTTCTCTCTACACCCTGACGCGGGTCTTCAACGACATGCACTTCACTTACAACGCGCGTCCGGTACCGTTCTTCAAAATCATATCGTACTTGTCCCCGGTTCTGCTGATTTTCTTCTTCATCAGCGGCATCGCGTCGGTTGTATCGATGTGGAGCGTGGACCCAGTCTTCAAAGAAGATCGGTGGGCCAGCCCGTTCGTAATTCTAACGGTATTCTTAATCCTCGCACCGATACCAGGATTCGCTCTCTACACGTACGTAGTCCACCTAATGAAGCACAAGATCCTGGCGATGCTGCAACCCACCGTAAACTGGGGTCCCCCAGAAGCGGACGTGAAGCACGCCAGACTGAACTTCAACCCTTTGTACGAGCTTCGGTACAGGTCGAAAAAGCCTTGCACCCACAACTGCCTGGTGAACAATCTCCGGATCAAGATTGAAGTCGAGAAACGGGACTGCCAACGAAGGGACTTCTTTCTCAACGTCTGCCACATACCCAGTTATGCCGAATGGGACGACGATGAGGAGTGGCATTACCAGGGCGATATCATCGGGAAAACACGCGCCATTGACTCTGCCGGTCACTCTAAAGTTCTGGAGTATCCCACCATGGCTCAAGCGCAGGAGGTTTTAAACGTGAAACATGAAAGCGAGGAGGAAGATGGCGAGGAAAGCGGTGACGAGAAAGCGGGCCATGAACATGATGTGAATATTCATATGGAGGAGGAAACGAGTGATGATGAATTATATATGGATGTCAACCTTGATGAGGAATCTGAAGAAGGCCTTCGATTTGGGAACAAGACCGACGGGGTAAGCGTCGTAGGAAAAGAAATTGTTATCCCAGGGAATGACACTCGGGTCGAAGAAGAACTCGACGTCATCTTTCCAGATTTGAATTCCTTCGATCCAACGAATCGAATCTCGCATACGACACCGCGATACGTTGTCATTGAGAAAGGTCGGACGCTTCGTCTGAGACATGAACAACGAATGGAAAATCTAGTCGAGCCGGTAAGCAAGCAGATCTGAGTAAGTGTAATAAAATCTGATTGAGTAACTTTGTTCCCTGTTTTTTTCACACTTCGCAGCCCCACGCCAGCAAAAAATTGTACAGACTCACGAAAAGACGAATGAAACGGCAGTCGAAAGCGAAACATTGTCATACGGAAACGGGGCTGAACAGTTTTCGGAAAATATTCATGCCCTGGAAAAAGAGTAAGAAATGCAAAAAACACAAGTGTATCGGAAAACGTTCCGACAATTGGGCAACGAGTCGTTGCAGCAACCCTTCAACCTCAAATGGTTCCTCCGACGACACCGAGGCGTTAAGTGAAACGGACCGTTGGCCATAAGGCTGAAATCGAAAGGACGTGACGTCGGAATTGATGAAAAAGAAAAGTGTGAAACAAAGAATTGTAATCTACGAACATAACGTGAGTGAACCAAAATTTTCCCCTCTTATATCCGGCGAGTAAAATACGAGGTACAAAAATTACCGGCAGAAGCGTTAAGTGCATCGTTCGGTGTGTGCCGAGTCCAAAGCGGAGAACTTTTTGCGAGGTTGGAGAAAAAGTTACGAGGGTAAAATTAATGCTAGTAGTATCTATATACCTATATATAAAGGTTGAATCTCACCAAGGGTGATTGCAGGAGGATTGAAATCGGGAGAAGAAAACTTATAAAATAAGTTTAAAACACCGGCGGCGGAAAGTTGCGGTACCGTCACGTCATTCTGAACGTGGAATTAAATTTTTATATCCCTTGCTGAGAGCTCGGAACGATTGAAGAAGCTCCTTCTCGCCGTGCTATAATAATAAGAAATTCTCTCGCGGAATGAGCTTGTAAAAAAAAAAAATAAAATAAATAAAGACATACAGATTCTATAACCGTGCATAAAAATTAAATTCATTACCAAGTACATGATTTGAACGAAAAGTTAACGGCAACACTGGAGCCGACATTGTTTAATGCCTTGGGATTTATAACGGTGCCGTCCGTCCTACAGTTGCAAAATCGGAGGACTCGTATTACATCAGAGTGTGCAGATGGTGGCGATAGGAACGAAGAAGACGCCATCAAACGCACATCACGGGGAAAACGAAAGACGCGATCGTAAACCAGGAGCAACTCTGCACGAGGGAATACGGTGTAAAACGTGGTGGATGGAAACATGGGGAGGGGGCGAAGGGCGAACGAGGAAGACGAAGTAGGAAGAATGGATAGAGGGAGTCATAAACCGAGCAATCCCTCGTAAAATCAAGTTTATCTCAACGATCCAAAATAGTTATCGCCGTAGCACGACGTACGCACACACACACGCACACACACACACTGTTCCCGGGATCGTTTCTCGAAAATCGTGGAAGCGATTGCCCGTCAAGAAGTATTAATTCTTCCCGAGGGAAAGGCGACGCGCGAAACACTCTTTTAGCGTAAATTAGCCGAACGCTCCGGCATCATCGTAGTTAGTCCGAGATCAATGCGGTAACTATATGAGTGAAACGAAGAGAACCTCTATAATCACATAGCTTGCCCTAATATCCCTCGGAACTCTTCGCCCCTAGACTGTCATCCCAACGTACACGTCTATCCGAGCTTGGTAGGTGTATATTTTCCAGGAGTATCTTGTATTATAACTATAGTCGAGTTCTCCCTCCCCTCCCCGACTTCCTCCGAATCCTTCTCACGGGCTATTCCATCCTTTTAACCCCATGAGCCATACCCTGCACCCTATCTGATCCAACCGCGAACCTCACGAGAAAGTTTCGATTCGATTGCCTCGTTTTACCGAATCCACGATCCTAGAGTACATAGTGTATAAGCACAGTAATTACCTAACGAACTGATAGTTTTTTACCACTTTTGTATAACGTTTTACTTGTTGATAGTGCTGCAAGTCCATCCAATTCTTAGATTCGTTACAAAAGCCTGTTCTGTAGATAATATTACTCTGATGATCAACTCTTTCAAAAGCAATTCGAAAAATGATCAAATCTGATTCAACGGTTTGTACCGCTTGTGGCCATTTTCTCAATTTTCACGCAGTCGTTGTTGGTCACAAACGGTACTAAAGTGGCCATGAACGGTACGTCCATCCTAATTGAATTTATCAGGTGTTCGTTATTGCGCACGTGTTGCATAAACTTCTGATTACGTTCAACCCTATCGATACGTCGATTCTTCCCCCCTTCCACTGTCTATTCTGCACACCTACCCCCTTAAATGTATCAATCAAATTCATCCGCTAGCATATTCTGCAGCCGTATTCGATATTCAAAGCAACCGTGATCGTGTCGTCCCTGCATCGATACGATCCGTGTTTGCATATCAGCTATAATGCAATCCGCCCTAAAGTTACGTACACCGCTGGTGAAAGCACGTGGATATAACGTAATTATCCACGTGCCAAACGGTCGTATGAATATTATACTTAATATTGCAGCTGTAAAAGATTAGAATCACGGTAAAAAAATTAAAAGATAAAAACTCCAGTCAGGATTACAAACGTAGAAAAGATATTTGTCGTCGAAAGTCTCAACGCATGTACACGTACATAAAACTACACAAAGAGTCTCCTGAAAAGAAATCTCTCAAGTATAAATCCGCGTTTGCAATGAACGAAACTCGGATTCGGCAAGCAAGGGGTGGAGGCCAGGCAACAGTCACGGTCGAACCTAAGCGGTGCAAGGAATATGAAGGCAGCATTGTAGGGACGACGATATCGGTAAGCAGAAATCAGTGTGGTAGTTGAATGGATGGCGCCAGTCCACCACTTGCTGCATCTCCGCCAGCGGGCCGCACAAACTCTTTAGCATTTATGCCTGGAATCGCGTCTGTCTGTCTGCCCGAAGGCGCTACCGAGAATTCTCCCAACTTCATTAAAATATCACCATCAACACTCTCCGCGAGCGTTTCTCACATTGTTGAACAAGGACTTGGCAAGCGTGTCGGCCAAAGAGAGAAAGAAGATGGGAAAAAATTGCCAAGACAAATTTTTTCAATACACTCGCGATTTTTGCCCGATATTTCACTTTCCCTTTATCGTACCGCGTATATAGAAGATAAAAATCGTTAGAATTCTAGTTTAACCACGGAAGAAGCGGAACGAAGGAGTTTGTTTATCGCAATTGCGAACTCTCTCAGAGACATGAAAGCACTCAAGTAGCGAAGCGTTGCACCACCGCGTCTAAAGCATATACAGAGCATATTTTCAGGTTGAGAGAAGATACGTGTAGGTTCTACATTCACTGGGCAACTTGTGCCACATGATGTACAGCCTCTTGTACGCATGCGGGTACATGTGACAGTTTTATTTCATAGTAACAAAGTGGGGGGACCACGCACGATGTACGAGGAAGTTGCTTTGGTTTTTGCCGCTCGAGTAATTGAGCTTGTCTCGTCTGAAACAGATCCACCAAATGAGCTTAAGGGCGCCTCTTCCATCCTACCCTGCGGATACCAACAAACGTGCGCCAATGCGTCCATACACGTGGCAATAAATATTCAACTCCAAATTCTACCGCTCACGTCAACGAGGAACCAGCTAAAAAAATTAACTACGAAAACGAGTCAATATTGTTCCCACCATAACGTTCTAGCCAAGTTGAGCTGGTAACGAGAAAATAATAATAGCTAAAGATAATTTACGAATGTTACTTTTGTACTAATTCGTCTGTTGTACTTTTGAACAAGATATAAACTGGTTTCTTTTCGACTATAAGATTCCATACGCGCGTACTCGTAGAAAAGATATAAGAATTCTAGACATCTGGTAGGAAGTTCAAAAAGCAACCCTGCAGTCGAGAGAGGTAACGATGGGAGATGGGATAACTCGGTTCGTTAAAATAGATGAAATAAATGCCGCGTTTATAACTCTCTGCGTTGCTCGAAACAAACAACGGTTATTGCTTCGCAAACTACGCGCATCCCCTGCAGACGATAGTCACTGGCAACCATTTGGCTATGATTATATTACTGCCACGTTAATGTAGCATCATTGCAGGCTTAGCCGTAACAAATATTACGGATGAACGCAACCCTTTTATGGTATACCTAATGAGTTCCAGATTTCGATTATTTTATTTTATTTATTTTTTTACAATTTTTTATACTTGTTTCTCTTTTCATTCAGTTTTGATGGTTCGTAGTGTATGGTAACGGTACCGGCTTGTCCTCTGTGCTATAATAACAGAGAAACTGCGCGCAGGTTTTATCTCATCATTGTTCGACAAACGCTGGAAATTACGCTCATTATATCAAAGATCCATGCCGAGATTTGCTAAACAGATGTCTGGGTAACTGTTTAACCGTTCGCTAGCTCGCGTAGATATTCGTCATGATTTAAACGGCATTGTTCCTTTTATTGCCCACCATAACAGCGTGGAAAAATTCAACCACTCGGTGAAGAAGAAGGAAATTGGAGTCCCGGAAATCTATCGAACAACTAATAATTACGCAGTAATACGTAAATAATGACTCTCTGAAAATCATCCGACTTCGGTTTTATGAAGACTCCGATGAAGTGTTTCTCGGATTTTTCGTATAAATTTTACATACGAATTTTTCCACCGTGACGTCAAGACAAAGAATACATTGCGTGGTTTTAAATTGCGTCGAGGCACCAAAGAAAGATTGATGAGGCGAAGCGGATCTCTATCTGCTTAGATTGCTATTCACAGGCGGTGAAATGTAGGTATAAAGAGTGACATAGGAAGAATGATGCGAATACGAGACGTGAACACACGCACATACGTGCAGAACAAATTAAACGTAATTAACGACTCAGACGAGGAAGTGCGGCTTGGATTGAGTTGATCTGATAGTCGGGTCTCCATGAATGCATCAAAGGAGATTTGATGCAAACTGCATCTCGCACATACGCACGTTCAATTTAACTTGATAAATAAATGCTTTCACGGAACGTAATCAGATTTTTTTTCATTCACCGCGATGCTGGCTGTGGCGGTGTAATGTAAGTATGTATGCACCAAATCAAAGAGAGAACCGTATGAGATTTTATTAATTCGTCTTTGCACGATTTACATGCCAGCAGTTGGCTTTTTACGACGACTCGCAGGACAAAATAACTGCAAACCTTACCGAATAAATCAAGAAGAAAATATTACCCGGCACGCGATCAACTTACAGGTGCTACATAACAATCATTATTCAAGTCACATTGAGTATCTACTTATGGCATATGTATTAAAGTACCGATATCGCCACTGTAATGGACCATAATTCAATCGACGTTACATTATATCGTTATACTATCAGATTGAAGCGACGCTCTGAATTGATGTTATAATATACGATACCGCCTCTGCACAGATCAGGCATAAAATAATAATAAACTTGAACTAACGATTCTCAAAATAAAGAATAACTCCGATTATCAGATACTTTGAACCTGAAGCTATGCAACGAATAAAAATCTAAATTTCAATAATATCTTTTAACAAATTGTAAATATTAATTTCACAGATTATGAAACAAGTTTTTGAGGGTTTCTTCAGCGCAACCCGAATGATACGGGCTCTCTAATTTATTTACACGAATTATTGTTTCGAATGCAGGAATAATACGTTCATGTCACCCCCTCGAATTGAATTTAGACGAGAAATCCACGTCGTCTATATTTACTCCTAATCTTAACTCAATGATCTAACGTGAATTCCGGAATGCAGTAATTACGGATTTGTACAGACTTTTACCTGCTTAATTATGGCGAGATTACATATACATATAATGACATTGCCAACAGGAAAAATGCGAATCGGTAACAATACCTTACGGAGCGAAAATTAACAGTGAAAATTTTAAAAAAATCTTACAAAGTTAGCAGTGGCGTCACCTAGCGAGAATTTTTTATCAACCATGGGATTCGTAAGCAAACCTTAAGATACAAACGTCATTTCTATGACCGACAAATGTGAATATGACAGGCGATAACACGGCGCCTAATCGGTATGTGAAAGCTGTCGGTAAGAGTTCCTCCATCATCTTATCGACGCATCGAGGTCGGTATAACAGTTACCATAATGACATTACAGAACGCAGACTAGCCTGCGATTTTAATTAATGAAATTTCAATAGAAATAAGTTACATGCCAATTTCAAATTTGCGCAAAAATGGCAGGATGAATACAACGATGCTTACCACTCCTGAAGTATGATCAACGATCCTGGTAATGATAGCAGGTATGTATGTACAATGAAGACGTGTTCACGGATCTAGATGATGAATTTTCAAATAATGCTGCCGTGTTTCCCCGCACAACCATGATACCACTGATGCGATCACAAGATTACCGGTATATCGAATTATGGCACCAAAGTTATTCTGCCCGAGTTATGCAACAATTTCGTATACTGACTGCGCAAGAACTTAAACAGAATTTTGACTGAAAACTCGCAAACAGAGTAACCGAAGGTCAAGTAAAACGAGATAGACTAAACCTGCGATCTGTGATTGTTTACTCTGCCCGATACACACATCGCGTTCGTTGACTAAAGATATTTCAGTCAACGTCACATTGTTGTATAAAAATTGTTCCCATTACGTACTGAATATATCACTGCAACAATATATATACTTAGAGCATAATTTCAATGCAAAGTTAGTCGATCTGCATGCCGATCATGATCAAACTAACAGGCAAAGATTCGAAGAATATTCGAATTGTATGTTTCGATCAAATGAACGAGACTTTCCACATTAGGAAAAGTTCTGCTTGCCGGTCGCTGCTCACGTCCCACCGATTGTCTCGTTACTGTCCATTACAGAAACAAACCCCAACTTACAATATACAGTCAAGGTATCATATCAGCATATTCATACCCACTATAGTGACTACTGCACGCAACCGAAACAAAAACTCGTCGAGACGAAATTCTGGACGCCTTCAACGAAATCGCTCCTGCAATATTTCTGAAAAAACTTCACCAGAGGGCAGTAAAAACATGCTCAGTCAGATTTCTTTCACAAATACGACGCGTTCGACGGTCTCGATGAGTTTGTTGATCAGCGATTGACGTGCGTGCACTGATATACCTATATATACATACATGTATCTAGTATATAGTATACCTATATATCGTTGCGTGCGTGGTACTTTTACTATTTTTTCGGGGGTTTCGGTTTCGGATTTTCAGTCGTGTGTCGCGACCAAGACACGTCGTGTGGTGGGCGGGCATTGGCAGGCATGGTGATGGGTGAAAGACGGGACAGCCGTGAGGTGCTGACGATATTATTCCTATGTATAATGTGGTACATCGTGTCAAGCAGCAACAATGTAATCGGCAAGATGTTGCTGTCCGAGTTTCCGTTTCCAATGACTGTGACGATGGTGCAACTAACCTCAATCACCATTTATTCCGGCCCGTTTTTCAATCTCTGGGGTGTCCGAAAGTACGCAGCTGACATATCGTGGCCCTATTACTTTCGCCTTATCGTGCCCCTCGCCCTCGGCAAGTTCTTTGCATCCGTATTCAGTCACGTCAGTATTTGGAAGGTCCCGGTCTCCTACGCCCACACTGGTACGAAATAGAACTTTGTTATGAAATTACCTCATGCGCGCTTTCTTCGTTCCCGGAATATTCTACAGAGATAACATCTAAGCTACGAGCCAGTCAATTATCAACGACAATAAATGTGTCAAAGAGTTCTCATTCACTTATCACGATGCATGTGCGTTAGCATGTGCGTTTACCAAAGGCGCCGCAAATCTGCTGTCTGCTGATAATGACAGCTGTTATCTCAGCTGCGGTCACACGTACACGTGGTTACTGCGTGGTACGAGGAAAGAGTCTGCAATAAAGATTATACCGACGATTGCTAAATAGCCGCGCTTTGCTTGATAGGAAAATCGGAAGACTGTTTAATTTGGGATTACTCATGACACGTGGCTACGAAAATTTTAGATGAAATGAACAAAATCGGTTCCAATATTGAAGAAAAAAAATAACTGATCAAAAAATAACGTGGCAATGGAGAAAACCTATTTTGCAAATACCTGTACATTTCCTAATCTTGAATACAAGAATATCAAAGTAATCCAATATTATGCGGTAGCCTCATATTCATATTCTTTTGTATGTACATCGTATCACGTAACTGAAAAGTCACCTTTCGTCGATTCTTACTACCATTATGCGAATTGGATTCTTATGAAAATTTGGGTTTGTCCCAGTAAAGGCTACAATGCCCTTCTTTACGGTGGTCCTGTCGAGGATAATTCTCCGTGAAAAGCAGACCAACACTGTCTACCTCAGCCTCGTTCCTATCATTGGAGGAGTAGCGATCGCCACCCTAACAGAACTTAGTTTTGACATGACGGGATTACTCAGCGCCTTAGTCGCTACAATGGGTTTCTCGCTACAGAATATATTCTCGAAAAAGGTAACAAGTGAAATATCGCATATGAATTATCAAAGACAAGTTCACTGCTCTCCATAATTACTTATCTTATCATAAACTTCCAGGTATTACGTGACACGGGGGTTCATCATTTACGGCTTCTACATATCCTTGGACGATTGGCTTTGTTTATGTTCTTGCCAGTTTGGTTAATGTACGACTTCAGAAGTCTTCTGCACGATCCTGTAACGGGGACTAACGTCGAAGTCAGTTATAAAGTATTAATGCTACTTTTCGCCGATGGTATTTTGAATTGGCTTCAGAATATCATTGCTTTCTCTGTATTATCTATCGTCACACCGCTTACTTATGCTGTAGCCAGTGCCAGCAAAAGAATATTTGTAATTGCCGTCAGTCTTTTCGTTCTGGGTAACCCGGTCACAGGACTTAATATCTTAGGTATGACTTTGGCCATATTAGGTGTCCTCTGTTACAACAAAGCTAAATATGATCAGAGACAAGCCAAAAAGAAAGAATCTTTGCTGCCAAGGTACAGTTTTCCCATTCGAAATGGCACCACTCCGTTTATGGTCAATGGCTGGCAGGATGACAAGCATCAACTGCATGCAGTTTAGTTTAAATAAAATTCAACTACCTAGTTTTTTTTTTAATGTTGGATTTTTTTTCAATCATTTCTTAGGCACAAATAAATTTAAGCCCACCAAATGAATCTTCAGCGGTAAGAAGGAAAGAAAAAAAACAGTATTTTATCATCAGTTTTATCAAAACTCTACTCGAAATAACAGTGTAACTTTCCTTTCACCCGTTGTTTTCTAACATAGAATATCAAGCTAAATACTTATCAAATATTAAACACCAGCTTTATCTATTGTTAAGTTGTTAGTTGGTTCGAAATACTTCGCATAAGTTTGTGCCTAACGAAATACATTCTGAAGAAAATATTTATTTTTAGACCTAAGTACATACCGTGAATAAGTTTGGTACGCAAGATATTGAACGGACAAATCTTATCTACGATAATTATATTTTACAAAACACGAATGAAGTGTTTACAGACAATTGTCTAAAGACAAGATTTCTTTTACTAATGATATTGGACAATTTTTAAATAGAATGTACAGTTGTATAAGAGAGAGAGCAAGAGGGAGAATATGTTACCCTTGTGTGTATGGACGGAGAGAGTGCAGAAGAGAAGAGTTGATTTTTAGCTCAAAGCAGTCTGTAATATATATATTTTTTATAAATAAACACACGCGTACAAAAATAGATGAGTATTGTTTGATTCGTAATTAATTACCTTCCATCATTTCTCTCAGTCAAATTGCACGAATATTAATAATCGGTATAATAATATTATATCTATAAAGTTTTCGTAATATTCTGTGGAGACAGAGGCCGAGCTACCGTTAAATCCAGCCTAGGACCTGCTGCAGCGATCAATGGGACAGCTAAACAACAGTCACAGTCTTCGGTGCTCGCATCATTGACTCGCAAAATTCGATCAAAAGGTCTTAAAACACCGTCACACGGTCCGCCAGGACGCAATCTGTTAATGTAGACACCTCGTTCGTACATTCCGTCGGATACAGAAAATCCGAAATCTTCATAGACGGGATCCTTGTGAAGAGAGACGTGAACTATCTGTTGCGATCTGTTGTCAGTACCATTTCGCCCAGGAGATCTAAGATTTTCGATTATCGATTTCAAATTTATAATTAAGCCAGTAAGAAAATGATTAGTACTAACCCTGGGTACGGAGGCATGGATAAATCGAGTTGACCGCTATCCACAGACGCAGTTTCCCAAAGTCGTAGCAGCTCTGGTCCTGGACCGACACCTTCACCAGCGTCTCCCCAAGAATCCACGGCACTGTCTACACTCGGAAGACTCTCTCTAGCAGATCTTAAATTGCCTCCCGAATACTGTGGCTGCACAGTATCGTTTCCTATATTCGATTCCCTGCAAAGATTTATTGTGAAGGAGTATCATACGAGTAGACAACTGAAAACGTGGGTAAATTTTGGGAATTTATAACTCCATAACCAGCGATTAAATTCGATTCAAGCCTGTTTTATTCACAAGTATGTAGATGGGGCTTCATTCATGTATTTTTTTATTGGAATCAATTAATATGAAGCATTGTTATTAACAATAACGTCAATCATTTTGCTCAGCGACGTATTTTGTAGTTCCCACAAAAACTCGAAAAGGACTCGAGCAATTTAGTATAAATTTGGAGAGAGTAAACTAGGATAATTGTTCCTGTTTGCCACAATCTGACTTTTTTTAATCGCATGACTGTGTCCAAATTTTAAGTAAATCAGATGAGCCATTTTTGAGATATCACGAGCACCGCAACAAATCGCACCAGATAAAATGCCTGACGTTATTGTCAATAATAATGCTTAATACTAATTGATCCTGATAAAACCTGTTATGTAAATGACGTCCGATCTACATACTTTTAACTAAACTTAACAGTAACCAATCGAATCAAATTGTTGATTGGTGACGAAATGAAAATTCTCAAAAGTTACCAACTTTTTCCGTTATCATTTACCCATCAATTATGAAAATGTGAGCAATTATGTATCTGAACTGTGGTTCAACATCAGACTCTACCTTCCATCTGTGACTATATCTGGTTTTCTTATTGTAAGAGCTACGACCGAGCTCCCAGGTCTATGTAGGAGTTGAGCAGCTTGTCGAAGATCTCCTGAATTCAGTTTTTGACCATCTATAGCCAACAGTCTATCTCCAGGTGCCAGACTTCCAGTTCGGTGGGCTAAGGAGCCTTGACGAACTTCAGCAATAGCTAAATCTTCGTTTACCGTTAGCCCCAGGTCGGGTTGCCCGCCGAGCGGTCTCGCTACCCTTACTGTGAACACACCAGAACTAGGGACTACCGCCCCTCCGACTTTGTATTCTGTCACCAACTCGACCTGATGGTAGAAAAACTTGTTATTCACCAAATTACACCCTGCATACACCTCTGCGAAGATACGTTTACCTGAGAGGCTTCTAAGAGCGCTGCAACTTCTGCTGGCTGTAAATCTCTCAGCATTCTTCTATTGATGGCAAGAACCTTGTCTCCAGGGAGGAGAACCCCGCTTCTCTCAGCCGGACCACCGGCTTCCAGCAGGTCTATTACATACGATAGACGGTCCTCCGAGGGCCTCAACGATAAGCCGAGACCTCTGTGATCGGGTCTCAGGACCACAGTCAAACTTTCCTTAGTGTACAATGTTTGCGTAGAATTTTGCTGAGCTTGGGGCTGAGCCCTCCTTTTGACTGTTCTGGACGAGGCACTCGGAGGTCGGGGTAAAATTTGCAATCTAGCTATCCGACAATTGTCCGAAACATTGCGGAGTAACTTTGCCGCAGTCACTGCATCTTGAACAGGCATTTCATCCACCGCCAAAAGCCGATCGCCCGGTTGAAGCGCTCCGCATCTATCGGCAGTACTGGCTGGTCGAAGACTCTCGATGCAAACGCCGTTCGGTGTCTCTCTGACGGTCAGTCCTAGTTCTCCTGAAGAAAAGCAAGCAATTCAAATTACGAAATCAACTCTGGTCGTAGTACAAATTCACTGCCAAGCAGATTGACAGCATTCTTGTTTAATTCCTATATTTCAAAGAAATTACCTGAGAATCCGCGCTCTAGTTGAACCAAAAGTGGCCCTGATGTAGCTGCACGGGCCTCTTCCATATTTGCGACATCATACTCGATGGTCAGGGAAGCTACGAGGGCATCGGAGCTTCTTCTGAGAGCTCTTTGCGCCTCTGCCAATGTGAGGCCTCGCAGTTCAGTCTCATCGACTGCCAGCAGTCGATCGCCGGGTCTCACTCGTCCCTCTCTAGCTGCAGGACCGTCTGCTCTAACTCCGGTAACAACTAGGGCTCTGGCGACTCCACCTCTAAGTGTAACACCGAGGCTTCCGCCCTCCCTCTCGACCCTGACTTGAGCTACTTTTGAAGAGACGCTAGAAGGAGGCGGACTGGATCCCTCTCCCTCATCTAGAGCCAAAAAATTATTTGGATAAAATTGCTGCTGACACATTTCATCTGGACGGGCGGAATCAGAGCTCGCCGAAGTTGCCACGCTTCCTGGTCTCGCTCGACTCTTGTGCGAGCGCATACTGGCCAGTCTTAACGAACTGAACATTTTTATAGCTGAAAAAAGTTTTTTACAAAACTATTTACTCAAATTCATGTTTTTACGTTCTTTGTTCGCTTGCTTCTGTTGTATAAATTTAAAAATTTTATTTCTTTTATTTTCGTTTCTAGGAGTAATCACCGATACCAGACTTTTACCTATTAGCATGCATAACTTTTATTTTGTACACTGATTTAATTTATATACGTATATATTAATATGATCTGTTATATTTATTAAATTAAGTTCACTAATTATTATTATTCAACGATTATTTTAAATTCTATTTTAAAAATAACATTATTTTTTTTTTCCCTTCTTATAAAAATATGTACACATGGATACACGTTGTATCAAAATATTCTATACAAAAACGAAAAGTTTTATATTGACAAAGTTTTATCACGCAATTTTGTAACTCGATGGGTGATTCTATATATATATGTATATCTTTTTTTATTTATTGTTCTCGAAATCGCGCACGGCGGTTTATTTGATTTGAAATTCGTATCAAATAACGAAGAGAATCTTTGCTCCAAGAACGTTGTTGCAAGGCAAAACTCCTTAGAACTGAGCAGAGGAGTGTAACAACTCGGTATGAGTTCAAAAATAGCATCAATAGGGCCGCACCTAAAGGCAGACACGAAAAATCTATTTATAATAGAACACCCTCGCTTTTACGCTCTCGGGATTACGGGATGCATTTTGCGGCCCTGCAGGCGCCCCGCAGTCGCCCTGCAATCGTACAGTAGCGTGAAATAAGTCTGTACTTCTCGTTATCGTCAGATCCGACTTCCAAGTACATACATGCATGAAGCATAGACGTATGACGCATCATTCTGACCATATTCCACATTGCCTGTCTGTAAATCGAATTATTCTAATCATTCCGTTACCAATGTGCTGCAATATAGATCAGAGGAAAAATTTATCGTCTTACTGCTTCGCGTTCTCGGTAATTATCATGATACATGTGTTACCTTAAATCTATACGTACTACTTACAGTACGTTTCACTAATTGATTGAAACTTTACGAATTAAATTGTAAAAATATGTAATACACAGGTATCGTATGGGATTCTCTAACATAACATTCGTATATCGTTTGCAAACGCAATTTTATTATTTACTTTCTCCGAGCCAAAATTGTTGGTGCTGTATAGATGAAGTTACGTGAGTACGGGAATTGGCACGGCCTTAGTGATTATCGATGGGGGGAAAAAAATCAATGATCCAACAATAAAAATCGGTGCCAGAGAACGAGGTTTATATTAAACAAATCCCGTTCGAATTCGTGTTAAAGACACTGAACAGAACCGTTTCAGATATCATAACGAAAGCAAAACTGCACTAATGCCGATTTGCTACTTCCTCGGAATATCTAAAGTTAGCGCAGCCCGGCGAGTACGAAGCCAAACGGGCAGAAGAGGGAGGAAGAAGAGAGTCTTTTCACTGGGAAAACACTCAAAACTTTATCTATCGTGGCCATAATAATATAAGATACTTCTGATGTATTAATAACTTACAGCCACGGCCACGTGAGCCCAAGAAGACGAAGAGACGAATTCATATGTAGACGTAAGGGTATACAATACGTATAAGCAAAACTCTTATTTGCGACGCGTTAAATATTTCGCGTGACTAGAAGATGGGCCGGGCGAATCTCTATTTCATGCAAACAAAGATCGTAGCCGTGAATTCTATTTTTTTCCTTCTCACCGACAGGTATATCCTATCTCATTTATTCTTTTTCCTTCGTTTATTTTTTTTTCTCTGTCTGCTTTTTTTTTCCCTTTTCTCCTTCCTTGTATACGTTTATGTCTGTAACGTGCCTGTTTCTGTGTGTGTGTGTGCGCGCCTGTGTGTCACGACGCAATCGTAAAACTGAAACGACGTCAAATACATCTATTTTAAACGTCGGAAGATGCCTAGCTTGGCTTAGCTTTCGGCGCTTGATATCAAGCTGAACCTGAAAACCGCTATCGGTTTTCACACTAGTAAATCATTCGACACTAGGTAATTAGTAAAATTGGTATTCATCAGTCGGTCGCATTGGGATTTGTGTAAGAAAATCCTCTGAAGACTCCCTGGTCCATCGAGATGAGGATTTGCTCCGGCACTATGCTGAGGCGAGGTCGTTCGGCAGTAAATGTTGCATCAAAGTATCGGGTATCAAGGGTGTGTTCAAGCGCTGGTTTAAAGGGCGGCTCCAGCTGTCTTCTCTCCAGTCTATCCCAGGATAGTCCCTAGAAGCGTAGTATATTTATATAAAAATCCGGTAGGTGCAGTTATATCTGTGTGCAAAGGCAGGAAGTAGAGAACAGGGTGTGAAACATGTCCGTAATACTGAGACTTCTATAACACAATAGCTTCCACAGACTGTAAGCAGCGAGTGTATAAAAGTGATATTTTGTGTACTATTCATACATTTGAATCAACAAATAGTTAATATGCTGAAAGTTTGTGGACGCTGCGGTAGTTCTACGTTTATCGCTTCTCGAGTATGCCATATTTACGAGGTACAAAAATAAATATACCTCAGTCTCTAGACCGGCAGAATATTAATACTGATTTCCGTGGGAGGAATATTTCTCTTTTCTGTTTCATTATTTCGACATAGTTTTTTTTTTCTTATTTTTTATTTTTCTATAATTTATAACATTTGCAATTCGTCCTCGGATTTTCTTAAACAAATTGCCTCACCTAAGCCGTTTGCAAAAAATTTGAGTCCGCATACCATGATTTTCTTCACTTTCAATGTAAAAAATCTAAGTTTACATTCACAGTAAATTCCTGACATTTTAAAGTTTAAATTCATGTTTTGACACATCCAAAGCACAATATCGTATTTTTATTAAATAACCGGAAATCGTTGCAACATACACAAGTGTATCAACTAAGAAGATGCTCATAAATTTCAAAGCCTTGATGTGCGAGTTAAAACAGATTATATTAGGCATGAAATACTGGAAATTAACAGTATTTAACAAGTTTATATATACCTGAAAGAAGGGATGGATTATGATCTCATGCCCAGGTAATCGTTTTCCTGCGTCCTTCTCCAACAGACAAACCAATAGATCAGTCGCCTCTTGACTCAAGTATCGCGGTATAAACGGCCTCTCGTTGCAAATACTCCAAAACAACTCGTCTTCGTCGCATCCCGAAAACGGTGACTGACCAGTAAGCATTTCGTACAGAAGAACACCATACGACCACCAATCAACTGCCTGATTGTATTTCAGCCCTTTTATTATCTGCAGAGAATAGGAGACGAATATACTTTACTACTAATGTAATATTATTCACGAACAGTTTCGTATGAATAACGAAATTAGATTCACAACAAATCAAAAATCATTGTCCGGCTTCGCTATTTGGTCAGGTACTTTGACTTGCAATATGGATTCGCAACTGCTAAATTTCACTTACTTCCGGAGCCATGTAGTCTGGAGTGCCGCAGAATGTGTCGGCGGTTCGGTCGAGGTATATTTGTAGTTTGCACATGCCAAAATCAGCAATTCTGATATGTCCATCAAAGTCTAATAGAACATTGTCCAATTTCAAATCTCTGTAAACGATTCCTTTTTTATGAAGAAAAGTCAGACCGGACAATATCTCAGCACCATAGAAGCGCGCTCTAGGCTCAGGAAATCTCCCAGATCGTTGTATGTGAAACATAAGGTCACCGCCATTGAGATATTCCATAACAAAGAAGAGATGGGAGTCTGTTTGAAAAGTGCAGAACAAATGACAGAGATACGGATGTCTCGTCGCTAGAGTCAGTACTTTTCTTTCGATCAGTGTACATTCTACGTCGTCATCTTCCAGCACAACATCCTTCTTCAGACACTTGACGGCGTAGAGGCAATCGGTATCCCTCAGCTCTGCTAGCAACACCTTGCCAAAGCTTCCTTTACCCAAAACCTGGAAAGTGTTCAAAAATCGAGCTGTAATATTAAACCAGTCATCTATTACCAAGCAGATACATGGATTATAGAAGATGTTTAAGAATAGATAAAGTTAAACACGTGACAATAACACGTGGATATAGGTTCAAGTTCTTGTTGTATAACACAAAACTATTTTAATATCGTTATTTAAAATTTGTTTCTAAACTTACTTTAAGAAAATTGAAATCAGTCACTGAATACTTCTTAAATCTTGGCAAATTGGTTGCTGGTGGTGTGATACGTCCGCTTGAAAATCGACTCGACTTTTCTGAATTCTGGCTGTCCGATGATTGCGACGGAGCTAATAACAAACATTTAAAAATCAATATTTCACAATCAATCAGGCATATTTACATTATACGCAATGCCACGGTCACCCTTTCTCTACGGCAACATCGGAGTAAATATTTACATTACGTACAGATTTCGTTAAAGGTGAAGGTTTGCTTAAAAGAGTGTGTTCAGATTAATTTACCTTAATTGGTGATAAAATTGATAAGTTGTCCAAGATCTAAAACACATATTTTAAATAGGTTCCCAGGCTCATTTAAACAAATTTACAAACTTCATATTCACAGGTAATTAGCAACATTGGTAATAAGTTAATCGTCGTCGCGAGACGTCTATATTTAGAAAAATAACAGAACTTCATATTCAGCTGTTAAAAGTATATTCGAACCGCTTTGCTTAAAAGATTTTCAAAGTAGTAACTCAGATGCAAACCTAATGCTCATTGGTAGCCAGTCTTTTGTAATAACTTCGAACTCGGAATTGAGAATAATTTATCGCGTAGATTGGCACCTGCTAGCACAAACCCATCTGTTTGTAAACAGACTGTACATAAATATATACATATATGATAATATTCCCATTCACTAGATACCTGTTCGTGTAGAATACCGAGCGACCATATTGCGATTCAAATAATTCGACTTATTTAACTTCTAATTTGACATTCAAAGCGATTTTCAACTGGCAAAAGATAAGCAATTTGTTCCTAATATTATCAAGCATTTTTGCTATCTCAAATATCTCATCCTACCATATGTTTTATGTAGCCAGTCAAAGTAGCTAGTTATTCGGGCATTGGTATCCACTTAATTTCTGATGCACTCTTGGATAAATTCATTTGGCACATTTTTCCCATCGAGCATTGTAATTGCCTTAATACTGGCATTTAAATACTTCTGGCAAATTTGGCTGGGGGGACATTTTTCAAGAATAGACTTGGCAGCTGGTCGTTTTATATTTAGAATCTGTTCAGCAGTATTCACGAATTAAAAGATCCATTACTTATTGTTATATCCAATGAACAATTGATTCTCCATTAACGTTAAGCGTTATATAATATATGAATCAACCGTTACAATTCCGACTTGAAAATGTATTAGAGATAAATTGTTTCAATAATACACAGTGCAGCGGCACCCATGCAGAGCCCATCAGAAGATCCATCTAAAAGAAATAGATCTTCTGACGTCATGCTGTAAGTGAATAGAGGTAGGGTTTCGTATAAATAGGTTCTGTTGTGCGTAATAACACCTTACAAAATTCCAATCGGTCATAACTAACTAGCTAACATCGCATGTTCTCAATCACACAGAATTTTTTTCAAATACTTTGCTTACAACTAAAATAAAGAAGTCGGATAACTTACAGGCTGACTTACCCCTTTTCAGAGCCTGCAAAGCTTCGGCAACAAGTTTTTGATTCAGTCCACACAGATTTCCAGTCAATTTTTCGCACTTCTTATGACAGGCCATGTCGCAATCTATATTTACATGTCAAAATGCAGGTACAATTTATTCCACATACCTTTTAGCATCTGATCTGTATTCAGCACAGGATCTCGTGGCATATTGAAAGTTTAAAGTCGACTTGGATGGATTACAAGTGAAACAATCAACATATTCATTCAAAAGTAGCGACAAACGTAAGTAATATCATTAGTAATTTTTAAATCATCGTTCGAACCTGAGATTATAATTTCTATGAATTATCGATAGGCACATTTATCCCATTTATTTAATCCCCTATATTTCACCGAGATTTTGACTGAAAGCATTACTCAAGATTTGTCACTGCATTTACGCAATATATTTTCGAAGTTAAGAAACGCTTATCCACCCGGACGTGTGTTAATTACAATAGTTAGATAAGCGCATAAACCACACGACACTTCAATCCACTGTAATTTAAATTATGCAAAAATAAAAGAAAGCTCGCTGTAATAATGAGTGATAAAAATATATATACTTGTCAGTCTTGGAGATCCATCGAAGCCAGAGTCATTGCTTCTCATGGATGTTAGTCTTTTATCATCTTTTGCCTCGTCGCCACCCTCGGTACAAGTGGAACTAGTGTCTTCGATGCTTTCTGTCGTTGTGCTCTGAGTACTCCTAGCACTTTCTGTGCTATCGCTCGCTGAAGAAGCTATCGACACAGGACGTTTCCGACGTTTTCCTCCTCTTCTTACTTTGGACAAGTCTCTCGGTGTAGCTGTCAGCAGCGGTCCTGGCGTTGTGTAGAACATTCTAATCAGATCCATGGGTCTCTGTTTGGGACTGTCTCTGGGACTTGACCTTGGAGAGCAACGCGGCGAATTTAGCGCTGAACTTTGCGCCGAGTTTTGTGGACTTGGTTTCGGAGACTTTTCTGGAACTGGCTTCGCTGCTTCTTCAACCAATCCGTTCTCTTCGCTTGCCAATTTCTTAACTGCTGATTTCTTTCTTTTAATAATTTTCTTCTTCTTCGAAGATTGAGCACTGGTGCTGAGGTCTGGACCGCTAGGCGGTGTGGGCGTTGTTTCTTTGTCAAAATCACCAACCTCTGACAAATTATTCTGGCTCTCCCATTTATCTTTTGTTAAATTTGCATTGGGCCATTCGTTGGTCGGTGTACTGGAACCTTCGTGAGGCGTTGATTCCACATTTACTTCTGGCGTAGCTGGAGCTGCCACAATGTTTATCGTCGGGAGAGGAGCGTCGAATCCAGAATTTATTGCTGTTTCTCCACTGGCAGAAATAGGCGTCGGTAACTCATCTATATCTTGATTATCTTGGCTTTCTACGATGTTGGTAGTATCTGCGTTTTCTAGCTTCTCAGATTCGCTCGTGTCCTGATCTTTAATACAAGCGTTTTCTTCCAAGGATTTCTTTACTTCTGATACCTTGTCATTTGACGGAATTGAAACGCTACTTTCAACACTGGTATTCACATCTGTCGATGCAACATCATCGTCTACTTTAATATGTTCTTCAGAAACTTTTTTGCTCACTGTTTGCAAAGTACCGTTTAATCTCCTATGGTCATTTGAATCAGTCTCTCTGTCAATTGAATTATCAGCAATAATTGTTAATGGTTTCTCAGCAGTTACAGTAGGTACCTTTTTTTCTGCAAATGGAGCAGGTTCATCGACACTGACTGATTCGTCCGCTTTCAAGGATAATTTTGACTTGGGTTTGATCGGAGTGGGTACCTCTTTTTCTACAGATGGAACAGGTTCATCGACACTGACTGGTTTGTCCACTTTCAAGGATAATTTTGACTTTGGTTTGATCGAAGTAGTTTCGGGTTCAATTTCACCCCAAAAATCGACCTCAGGCAACTGAGCACTCGGTGCAACTGAACCAGCTTTGTTTTCTATGTCTAAAATAGGTGACGCAGGTGCTAACTTTTCTATAATCACTTTTGTTTCTGAAACAGTGCCAACATTGTCGATTTCTTTGCTTGGTTTTGTCAGCTCTGCAGTATGATTTAAAGATTTTTCTAATATTTTATCCGTTATAGACACATCGTCGATCGCCTTAGGTGAAGTTGATATTTCCTCTATTGAATTTGAAGCGTTACTGTGGTTCTGGGATTCTTCCCTCAGGCCTATATTGTTAAATTGAAAATTTGACTTCTTGATTGGCGTCTTAGGATTCCTAGATGCGTTCTCAGGTTTTTTTATAGCAGCTTTCGAACGGTCTTTGATACCTTCAGCCACAATGACGGTTGTTTTTTCAATTACGTCAGAAGAATTTTCAACACTCCCAACTAGACCTGTTGTATTTATTGCCGACGTTTCTACATCTGTATACCTGTCGTGCTTGCCCGTGAGTTCAACTTTCGAGTTGACAGCTGTACTAGATTCCTTTATCGAATCTTTTGAATTACCTAATGTTTTTATAGGAGAATATTCATCAGACACAGTTCCTATAACGCCAATTTTTCGAGTTCTAGATACTGCCGGTTCTTTAACAACAGTTTTTAAAGTAAGACAAACACTGTTCCTCGATGTATCATTGACGTATTGTTTAGGCAACGCCACAACGACTGAATCGTCGTCATTTTCATTCGATTGTAATTCATTGATGACTTTAGCCAGCGAAGTAGTTTTATTACTTTTCGGCGCAGGTAGCCTGATTGATTCCCGATACTGTTCTGTAGATACAGGACTAGTTGGTGCGGATGATGCGTTTATCCATAGCGTTGAAAAATCACCAACACTGTTAGAAGCTTCTATTTTAAATTTCTGCGGTCTAATTCTCGACCTCTCCTCGCCAAGTTCCACTGATGACTGACTTCGTAGTGTTAAGTTGCTGTCCGACTTGGTTTGTGTAATATATTGTGTCCCATTACCAGGTTCGTCACAGTCTTCACTCTGTGACGGACTTCTGTTGAGAGTTTTTTTCTTTTTTTTTATCTTCTTCAACGTCTTCTTTACGGAGCCAGCTCGTTCCGAATCTTCGATCGTATCCGTCTCGTTATCCAAGTTCTGTACTGGAACGGAAATTGAGTCTCGAGACATGCTTCTTTTGACCAATCTACCCTTTCTCGCGTCAACTTTAATCTGCGCCTGTTCCTGTTCCACCAAAGTATCCAAAGCCACTGCTTGCGCTTGAGCGATTATAACTTCTCTGGCTATTATTTCAGAATCTGTTGGTATCTCTAACGAAGATCGTCTGCGAGTCAGTCTCCGGGTTACCTTCTTTTGAACCGCTTCATTGACTGTCCTCTCTAAGCTAGGCTGATGATAAGCTTTAATCATTTTGATAGGATCCGCTTCCGATTTATCTCTGATCAAAAATTTCTCCACAAGGAGTTCTCCGACTGTTTTCTCATGTTTTTCATTGAGTTCTCTTAGCGCCGGGTTGTCTTTAAGTGCCTGGGATCTGATTCTAACTGTCGGTCTATCTCTTCGCACCCTATTTCGTCCATGACCCTCGGTATGCGATAAATGTCTGGGAGTCGAGACATCTATGTCTGCTGTGTCTACGCTTTTCGGTCTTGAGGCCACTGCAACGACCGGAGAATAACGCCGCAGGTGATTCAGCGGAGATTCAGATATCGTAGAGAGATGTGGCGAGTACCGCGATACCAGGGGACCATGTATGCTAAATAAATAAAATTGTTAAATAGTTTCAAGGAGTCTGTACTCCTCGAAAGGAAATATTATCAGAGGAGCAGTTCAACGCAGAGACATTTTGTTAAATCCATCGTTTTGCCACAATCTGTTATTATTTATTTCAAACATTGCGATAAAATATTGATTCTCTTCGATGACTACTGATATTCAGAATAAAATGTTATCGGATATGGTAACCGCTTTTACACTGACTGTAGTTTATTACAAGAGGCAACGTCTCATACCCAGAATTTTGAAAAATTATTTTGTGATAAGCTAGACCCTTAAAAATCCCACTCGTTAAGGTGCATTTTCTTGCAATGGCGCAAGTACAATGGAGTGACGAAAGTGAAAGAGACTGAAAGTAGCCGTGTGGTAATTTGGTAGGTTTAAAAATATATTAGCGACCGAGACGCATAAACTATTTACAATATTTGTTCCAAAGTAAATATAAGAGAAAGATAAAAAAACGAAAACCTCAGCTCAATCTATTGTACCGTTCCTAAGAAACTGTGAAAAAAATGTATTACATAAGTTTTTTTGCGGTAGTTTTGATGTGAGGTGAGAAAAAAATATCAAAGAAATTCGTTCGCTTTAAACTAATTGCGTGTTTGCGAGCACAATTGAATTTTCCTGAATTTCTGCCTACACGTATATCAGTGATCAAATTTTCAAATAGATCTTTAATCACCCGTTCACTTTTGTTAATTAGATCAGTAGTATTAATTAACACTGCGTGCAAGAGAATCACATAGAAAGCATTGCCAAGTATTTTGTCCATGGCAATAAAAGTTCAGAGATAGTCGCAGTGGTTCTATAAAATACGCGAGTATTTTAAAATGACAATATGTGGCTTGGAATTTGCAAACGGTCAATTTAACTTGGTTAAAATTCTGCAAATTTCTTACCGCCCGAAACCTGTAGTTGTCATCAATGAACTGTGGTTTGAAAATGACGTACCAAATTGGTACGGAGAGCCATCGCCATACCGAGGCATTATTTAGATGATATTCAAATCGATTACCTACGTACTAGAATGATTTAAAATACATTTGGGAAACTTAGTTAAGGAGCACGTTCTTATGGTTTGGAGATCCAAGACCGACTGAGTGTAAGCCAGCGACCTAGTATAATAATAGAATTCTAGTATATAAGCCTTCTACCGTCTAACTATACACCTAAACACTAATAACCCAACGAATACAAGTAGTTGCAACACGAAAATGCATCGGCAAAGTATACACAACCATGCAATTCATCACACCATCTAATTGCATTAATTGCACGCATGCGATATATATATATATATATATATATATATATATATATATACATATACATATGTACTCAATAATCATGCTTTAATCATAAGCACTAACGATTAAACAGATCTAACTTTATCTACCTTCAAAATGCCACGGGTTCCTGTGAAATTATTACGATTAAGATATTCTAATCGCAGAATTTCATTTAATATGACAGATTCTGCCAGCTTATGTAACGTCAAGATACCAATACTAAGGTTTCATTCGCTAAACCATTGATTTATGCATTCTACCGCAGGCAAGAGTTTATGGTTTCTTCGAAAGTTCTTTCAACACTTTGTAGCTCAAATCATCGAGTAGGCAATGTTTGCGAAAATTGTCTAACTGATCTTGGTAATCATGCTTCGCTTAAAAGGAAATTTTGTTCTTCGTTATATTTTAGAACTCATTTCTATCACATTGATGTAAGCTATCGAATGGGGAAGAAAAAACTTTCGTATGTGAGTCCTAACAGTGAATACTTATAACTATAATTTTTGAATAACTTAACAATATTTTTGGACTCACCATCACATCTCAAACCTTGTCTGAAAAGACCGTACAGCATAGATCCACAATGATCACAGAATGTTGGCGACATGAATGTATGGGGTCGAAATCTATGCGGTACATCAACTTTAAAGCGTTCTCTTAGATACTGAAATTGAAACGTAAGAAAAAAAAACTGTAGAGGATATCAGTTCGTTCGTAATGTTCAGAATATTAATTATGTGTGACGTAAAAGCAAATTAATTTCTAAGTGTTCCAATATAGCCAAATATCATTTAAAAAATTAGTGAAAGCAATGCATAATTGGCAAACAGATTGTTCTCTGATCGAAATGTTAACACTTACAATTGTAGTTTCCGACTCGCGACCGCTCTCTGGGCACTTGGTTAACAATTTATCGTGACATTTTTTGTGCACTGCTGTCTGACATGCTGTAACAAAATAGAAAAAAATTGTACATTAGTTTTTATCTCATCAGGGCTTGATTTAAGATAAACAATAATCGTAAATGCATACCAACCTTGACACTGATATCCCTGCTTTCCAAAACCCCTGAAATTGCAAATACAAATTATATTCTTTAATCTGAAACTGTTTGAAACAGTTCTACAAGGCAAAGCTTCAATTAAACTGTACATATATCTATGTAAAGGGGTCGATTAAACAATGTGTTGGAACAGCAATGTGATTTATTTATAACAAGGTGAGCTGGAATTTTAGAGTATCGATTCTAAGATAGCGATCTTCTTATTTTCTTCTATTTACTTGGTTAATGACAAATCGGAAGCGGCAGTTTCTGGACCTGCACGACCAAGTTATTACCACTTAAATCCATATTGGCAATAAACACACCTTTCATGGTTTGATTTTGTTCGTCTGTCTGGTTTTGTCATCGAAAAATCCATCTCTAATCTATTGTGGATTCGGAGACTGACAGAGAAACTGCCTATTTTATGTTTATAAATTACCGAATCGGTTAACGCTACACCTAATCACAATATCTGATCCTTATACATATATATATATTATATACATGTAATATATATGTATATGTAAGCAAGTAGAAATGTGCTATTAATTTTCAAATCTCACCATAAAAAATCCTTACAAAATGCACAAAATGTTGGCTGTCTAAAGAACTTGGCGACCAATCGATGCCCTCGGACAATGTGAACCTTGTTATGTTTAACCGCACCTCTTCTCCTAGTTATTGGACCTCCAACATTATTCTCAGGAGAGGATCTCGATGCAGCACCAGCGTCATGTTCTCTATGAGGTATCCTTGTTCTATATACATAAGTCCTTCCGCCCGAACTAGCTGGTGGAAGATCTGTTGGATCCACCAAAGCTGGAACCCTAGTTCTAAAATTGACAAACAGAAAAGTACATCTCTCAGTTGCTGTTTACCAAAAGAAATTTTAAACGGGATAAACTTTAACGATTAGCCGAGTGAGTGAATATCTGTGCCGCACTATTTTCGCTCTGCAAATTTGATTGGAATTTATTTTATTTACATTGGAAGGTGTCAATTGTTGGAATGATGGAAATAAATATATCGAATCATGGTCTTCCCAAAACCAAGAAAATTGTCTGATCATCAAAGTGTAATAACTCATTAATGTCAGTCAATTAGAATGACTTTTGAAAATTCAGGACCGTCATTCGTATTACTGATATTTCTAAGATTTGTTTCCCACAGTATAAAATTATGACAATACGACTGAATCGATTTGATCTGAAATATTGCCAGAATATTTCAAACATTGATATAATCTTGCCTGTAAGTATATCCTTCAACGCCGGCACGTAAATGTGGACGACTGTGCTCAAGAGACGACTTTCTTCCAGATCCTCCGCCAGTGGTACTTCTTCGTTTGGTACGAGAACCGGTGAACATCATTTTTACTAACTAGAAGAGTATAAATTCCTTGGAGAAGACTCTTAGTGCTCCGAGAAAAATCCGAGCATAGCGCAAAACATCGTCGACGACTTATCGAGAGGTGTTTTTATTTACCTATACGGATCCACGAACTTGTAAATTGAATTAAAATAATATTAGCTGTCTATGTGTGCATGCCTGATGAAGTAAAAGGATTGATATTCAAAGAATAGAGGAAAAATGTGTGTTTAAAAGTGTGTAGACTACTACATTCTTAAAATAAAATATTTGTACATATTCACTAGAACGGTGATTGTTGTATCTACTATATCTCCGTCAACTTCAAAATAATTTACTATATTATATTCCTTGGCACTACTGTCATCTTCATGAAACTAAACTCTAGTAAGGAAACATTACTTTATCGAGATTGAACCGTTGGTTTGCAAAAAAAAAAAAAATTCGCAAATAAATCTCATAGTGTGTGTATTTAATATGCAAAGGGCCTGGACTTTGACGCCCAAATCTTTATACGCTTACACGAAACTCTCTTGTGTCTATAAATATCGGCCTGTTGAATACCGCCCGCCATATAACGATCCTTGTGGAGCCATCTTTGACAAAGATTGTTAACCGTTTGATGCCCACAGCCCGTTTGATTTGATCAAAAATTATTATTTTGTGCTGATTCATCAATTTCAGTATTACAAGCTACAAATTATAGAAATAATTATACTAAAATAACAATCATAACTATTAATTGCAAAAAGTTAATACAATAGGTAGGTACTAAAAATAAATATCATATTCTTTCCAATGATTGTGTAAAATCGAGTGACGTACTCAAATATAAAGTCAAGGGGCACTTGTTTCTTTAATGCAAATTCTGTATTTTAACGCAATCGATGAGTTTTACAATGCGTTTATCATTTCTTTCTTCTCGTTTTTTCTTCTTACTAATCAACAATTACACACTTTCTACCGCTTAAGTGTTATTACTGATAATTTATTTGATAGAATGTCGATTTGAATTACTGTAAATAGTATTTGACTCAAATTATTACCTTAATATTTACTTTTACAAACTTATTTATTTTCATTTTACAACAATAAGTCTGTGAGAGCGTGCGTCGGACAGTTTTAATATAGCGGCGATAACAAAATCGAAAAAAAGAGAAAAAAAAAAAACGTTGACATCACTGTACAGGGTGGTATAAAAAAAAGAAAAAAATACATACGAATGAAATTTAATAACTACTAGATAGAGATTCCCGTGTAACGTAAATTCCTTTATCTACAATATTTGAACAAATAGCACATTAATATTTTTTCTTTTGTGAAATGTTCGAATTAATAAACACGCTATACCGCTCAAAATCCCTATCTAGATATTTTTTCCTATCCTATATATCATGAATATATATATTTGTATATACCTATATTTATTTATTCATCATGTGTAGCTTCTTTCGTCTTTTTAACAACCCTGTTACGTGACGTTGACGGAAAAAAAAAAGAAATAAAATGCTAAAAATAAAAACCGAGAATATTTTTAAGAAAAAAAATAAACAAAAAACAAAAATACGACGTATCAATTGGGAATGATTAGAAAAAGGCTTGGGTGCATCAAAACAATAAGAAAAACCTCATGATTGGTGTCGGAATTCCTCGTACTCAGAAAATATTGGGAGGTATACACGAAAGCTAGCAACTTTAGTAGATAGATCGATGCATAAATTATGTAGCAGCTATCAGCATGCTAAAAGTCGGTCCTTACATCACGAAAACAATTATAGTTTACAAACGTGACATTTCACTCGAAAATCTTATATTGATTGAGTCGAGTCAAGGGTGAGCTCCACTAGAGATCAATATTACTGTGAGGTCAGTGTTCAGTTGCTAACTTCTTGGGCTGACGATCCTGAGCTCGACGTAATCGCTGCATTAAAAGACTATGGAGCTGATCAACTTCTTTGGGGGCTGCCTGAACGACAAAGATTCTGATGTCCCCATGCACATCCATCGCTGTAAGCCTCAAAGATTTGGGTCCAGCTCTTTCTGCAGTCATTCCGGGCCAAACTTTTGTATTTAGGACCAGCCTCTGAGTCCCGGCTGCTCTCCCTACTAGTCTTGACTCTTCGTCCCTGTCGTTCAATCGCAGACTTCCTCGCCCTCTTTCCTGCCACCCACTGGTGCCCTAAGATTTGAGTCAGAATTTAGTACAATAAAATGCAGATGAATCTCACTTAGGTATAATGATCATAGAATTTTTGGTATGTGCAATGCAGATTTGTCATATTGTTTTCTTTTTTGAACTCACTTTCTAAAGAATCGAAAACTGTGCAAGTGAGAATGGTAGTGTAAAAGATTATATAACAATCATAAGTACCTTGTCAAAAGCAAATAGCTTGCAGTTGATTTGTAATACATTAGTTTCATCCTCTTCGCCAGTAAGAAGTGTTACCTGGCTGTATTTACGTTTGTTAGCTCTGCTGGCCTCTTCGAGTTCTTGCGCAGCTTGAGAAAGTGTTAAACCAGGCCGGCTAGTACTTCTGCAGACTGTAGCTGCGCTAGAAAACAACATTTCCGAGGATCCATTTTCATTGCTCTCTTCGTCTTTAGTTTCATGCTCTTCAGAGCTGTCAGAAACTTCAGTGTCATTTCCAACGGCAACTCGTTCCTTCAAATTTTGTCCGAAAATAAAACTTGGTGTCGAGGCACTCGGAGCGACAGTGTTATTTATACCATTTTCATTATCTTTAGTATTCACGCCGAGGGGTAAAAACTTTGGCTTCGTATCTTCTTTACTTCTAGAGTCATTGTTTACAGTTTCATTTTTATCTGTGTTCTTTGTAACACTGCTATCACTCTCGAGTTCAATATTATCCGTTACTTTTATAAACGGGTTGTGGAACTTTGCTGGCTGTAACGGATTCTTGGTAGATGGCCCAGGGTTATTCGTCACTGCACTCAACTGTGACGGCCTTAACAACGCTGGTTTTGGTTTACTAGAATTTGAGAATTCACTAACTCCAAATGAGTTTCCAAACTTGGATGCAGCTAGTATAGGACCTGTGAAACAAAGACAAGATATAATGAGGTGTTTATTATACTAACATTGTGTAAAAAAGTTTTGATTTTCACAAATATGAATGTCCAACCTCTAACATGTCAATATCAAGGCAGAGTAGAAAAGAGTCATGAGTAAATTCCTAAATGAAAATAAATGCATCAGATGAATGTGGCTGGATTTGATATACTTTGGATAATTTCATTTAACTGTCTCATGACTTGATTCTTTTGGAAGAATTTTTCCTTTTGGCAGAAAACTTGAAGTTGCAGACAGTATAATTTGCAAGTACATTTCCAGTGCATGTTATATTCTAAAACGAACTTGTGCTGAGCTTGGAAATTTCCGAAGTGAAAGTCATCGATGTGTAAAAGTATTAAGGCTTATCATCGGATGATTCTTTCATATCGATATTTCCCTTTCCATATTAGCGTTTAAAACTGATATTAATATTTTTTGCTATTCTGTTCTTGTTATTGTTTGATCCATCATTATTAAACTTTTCAAATCCATGTGAATTGTGATAAAACTCGTAATGTATTTTACTATCACCTTTGCTTGTAGAACTTGAATTTGGTGAGTCAGGTCCTCCAGATTGTCCATCTCCTTCCTCTGAAAATATTTTACGATAAGTAAGTTTAATGATTTTTCTTAATTAAAAATTGTACCAAAATTTTTTAAGCATAAATTGACTAGTTTGATCAAAAATATTGAAGGAACTTTAAAGTATAAGTTGATTTGTCACTTCTGACCATTGGCCGAGTTTTCGCTCGACTCTTCCGGGGCATCCAACTTCATGATAATCGGTGGCCGAGGACAATTTTTCTCGTCGGTATTCTCTGAATAAATTATTAAAATTAATATTCATTAAATATTCGTGAGGTTTCAGTACATGTAGAGTGAAAGTGATCAAAGGAAGGGATCAAATGTCCCAAACAATAACAAACTGTCACAGATATTCTTATATGCGAATTCACAAAGCGATAATAATGTTTCAACGATCTTCAACACATTCACAGCTTTGATATATCGAGAATTTGCATCCAAGCAAACAATAGTAGGATATATTTTAATAAATAAAATCACACAACGCACCCTTGCAATCCGCCATGTTTTGCGTGTGGATAAGCGGCGGTACTGAACCATAGAATTATCTCTACAAGAAGATAGTAGAGAACCGTATGGTGCTGCTGCCAATCTGAACTAACCGTTACCATGCAACAATCAGTCACATGATGGTAACTCACAATTTAAAAAAATTTACGTCGGCGATTGGTTGAACTAATGGCGTGGGTGTCGTAGTCGCCATAATGATAATTACATTCGATGCTATACCACAGAGAATAAGAAATATATCTACGTACTTTCACTTGCACTTGTGGTAGATCTCTGCATGTGTACGCGAGAATCACCTGCTTGATTTCATTTAAATTTTACCGTAAGACCCTACTTGCTTAGCCTTACAAATTTCATTAAAAAATTTTGAATAAGGAAATTTGTCACTCCGAATAGTCACGTCATGTTCTGCACGTTGACTAAAGAACCCATCAGAAATTGCGCAATGATTGAAATTGTTGGTACGGATCTTAATTTACCGGGATCAATAACTACAATAAGCCCATGGCAAAAGCCACCCCCTCGGCTGTTGATTTAGATGTCACAAGTTCGACGGAATAAAGAAGATATGGGAAAATGATGTAAGAATTAACGGGCGTTCTTTTTTATTAACATTGGACCCAATATCAGCTAATTGAGAAAATTCGACGTTTATTCACCATTCTCAGTAATCTCAACCGCCATACTCGCCTAAATTGCTTCGATTTCTAACGCGCAGAGACGTTGATACACTTCACAGAATACGACTCAAGGTCGTTTTTTAATGAATCAGCTCAAAATATATTGAAACTTCCTCTGAAATATGGTGCATGTATTGCGGTACATAAGTTCTGATCAGATGACATACATATCTCATATATCACTCAAGATTTTGATATTTTATTTCAGTCAGCGTTAAATCTAACCGAAGCGCACTAAATTGTGAAATTACACGGGAAAAGTTAAGAACTTTGCTCTAGGAGTTTCTAATATACTTGCTATTATTTCATAATCCAATGGCAAATAAAGTATACTCTATGTATAGTATTTGAATTTTGAACTTTGATGCGTATCATTATTATTATTCACCAGAATCATTTTAAAGCACCATGTTAATTCGCAGGCTTTTTCGATTATATTATTAATTTATATTCTCTTTTATGTTTGTTTTTTTCGAATAGTGTATCGCTGTAACTATTTTGAAACCAAAGGCATTAAAATTCATGGAAGGAGGAAAAATAACGAAGTAGGTTTATTGCAAAACGCGCTACTTGATATCGAGTACATCCCAATTTATCCTGTTTGCTTAGCGGTTGGGGCAAACCGAACCAGGATAAATAGAGTTGATCATTATTAGGTTGAGGAAAAACACCAGTATAAAGTATTCGCGTATTTAGCTACATACTCATGCAATGAATAAATCACACGTTCCAATCCGGTAATTTGTATGCGAGGTACCTAAATTTTACGTAGCGCTTTGTTCGGTGTCATCCGCGTCAAGTTTGTCATAAATTTTCACCGAATTTCACAATCTTACTCACCTTTCGGGTTTTCCCCGTAGACTCCTACGATGCCTATGGAGAATATGAGAAGCTACGTGTAATCTGCATCGACATATATGTAGTATGGACTACGCTTAGGCCAGTAGAATACGGCCAGCTGTAGAAAGAGATAGCCACTGGTGGCGGTCAATCTCCGTTTCTTTCCATTCAGCAGCGTAGCAATATGATAGAGAGAGAAAGCAATTGACTCCCACCTCGTTCTCTCTGTCTAAATCCAGTGGACACTTTGCTAAGGCCTTCATGCCGGATTGCATGGCCTATACTATATGTCGATGGTAGTCTGCAAACTATGTGATATTTCCGTAGTCCGTGATCGCTGGGAACACAGGATTAGATCACGCATAAGATGTGTAAGTAATAATACTGTAAAAATGTCGGGTTATTTTGGGTTACCCGCATAGTGAAATACCTAATTAGCTACCGACATCGTTTACATTGAAAATTGTACTCTCTGTGCAGTTCACTCGTGATATCTGTGCTTGACGATGTTGTCGTAGGTGAGTTTCGTTTGACGTTTTAATTGAGGAAACGGGAATACATCGCTTATATCTGTAAGTACGCGCGCAAGCCTAGGTGGAGAGACGTCGACCTCGTATCACAGTTCGTTGCTCACCCTGATTAGTACATGACTTGAAATACATTGCGTGGTAGCAACGCGAACGAAGAGTAGGAATGGCTAATTTGCGATACGATTATTCATAATGCGCAATAAGGAAATCTTCTAAACTGAGGAGGAAAATAATACGCCTACACATACACACAGCACACGCTGTATTAACGATACACAAATACAAGTATGTATAACAAATGATTAACTCCAGGATAAACACGATCATTTTCCTCAAGAGATATGGAAGTGGGATTGCGGGTAGTTCGTGGCCCACATTGGACTTGGGAAGACCAGGACGGTGGCGAGGGCCACGCAGGCACTGTCATAGAAGTTGGGAAGTCGTCTGGCTCTGGTAACCCTTCAAATTCGACTGCAAACACCGCTGAAAAGACACCTGACAAGACTGTAATTGTGCAGTGGGACAGGGGGTCGAGAAGTAATTATAGAATCGGATATCAGGGCGCCTACGATCTACTGGTCTTTGACAACGCAGCTGCCGGTATCAAGCACTCAAACATAATCTGTGACGGCTGTAAAAGACACGGAATTGCAGGCATCAGATGGAAGTGTGCGCAGTGCATTGACTACGATTTGTGTACCCAGTGCTATATGGCGGATGTTCATTACCTTAATCATACCTTCCAGAGATTTCAAACTGCCAACGCTGTGGGGTGAGTTTCAATTTTATTCTTGTTTAGTTAAAACTATGTTTGTTTCATTTCGTTCATGACAGCAAAATTTCGCTCAATGCATTTCCCACGTTGTATTTTTTTTTACAGTGTGCAACTGACCCCAAGAGAAGGCTGCACTAAAATACCATTAAAAGGGATATTCATTGGTGCCAAAGTTGTGAGGGGACCAGATTGGGAGTGGGGTAATCAAGACGACGGTCCCGGTATGTGCGTTTGAACAATCTTGTGAGTTTTTAGAAACCTAAACAAACGGTATGGAAATTGCGCATTTTCAATCTGAAAATTTTGCAAAAGTTCAGGAATCTCAAGTGTAAAAAATTTGTGTCCAAATCGATTTCATTTTGAGTACTAAATGACTCAAGTTGACTCAAAAGACAAATTGCAAACTTGGAAACAAAATTCTGTTACTCCTATAAAGCGCCAGTTTCTAATTCACTTTCAGAAAAGTATTTCGAATTTTACTCTAAAAAATGTTTTAAAAAACCATCCTCATCTAACATATATCAAGGTTTCAAAGAATTAAGAGTAAATTAGTTTGTTGTAAAATTATGTCAATACTTGATAAGTGGCTGATAAATGATGAATAAACATTGCATAATATGCCATACAGATAAAACTGGCCGTGTAATGGATATTCGTGGATGGGACAATGAAAGTAGTCGGTCAGTAGCAACAGTGACATGGTCGACTGGTACCACAAACGTGTATAGACTTGGCTACAAAGGGTGCGTTGATCTCTGCTATGTTGAAGAAGCTACGTGCGGTACTTATTACAAACAGCACTTACCTGTTCTTGGACACATTGTGATGATGATGCCAGTTATGGATCAACCCACAACACCTAATGGTAGTAATCCTACTCTAAGCCCTCGACATTTGTCTTTTAATGTCGGCGACAAGGTCAGAGTTCTAATGGAAGTCGATACACTAAAACAAATGCAAATTGGTCACGGTGGCTGGAATCCACGCATGGCTGAATATATTGGAAAGGTACGTGCTATTAGGATTCAATCACATCTATTAAAATGACGCTTAGAATTTCCTTCAATATTTCACTTCTAAATATCGTAGAACTAGAAAATATAATAAAATTTATAGTCTGATGTTTGATAACACATACTTATCTACTAATTATTTAATCAAAATCGTATTTCAGATGTAACAATACCGAATATTGTTTATCGATTTGCATTTTCTTAATTTCGTTAGGAACATAATATTATTTATTTCAGATTGGTACAGTTCATCGAGTCACAGATAAAGGTGATATTAGAGTCCAGTACGAATCTTGCAATAATCGGTGGACTTTCCATCCGGGATCATTGACCAAAGTCACTACCAAAGATACATTTACACTTGGAGACATTGTTAGGGTCAAGACTGATGCTACATCTGTCAAGCATTATCAACGTGGCCATGGAGAATGGATAGATGTTATGAAAACTGTAATAGAAAATTCTATCGAACTGTTCAAGAAGGCGACATGGTCTATTTTCTTGATCCAAATGCGTTAAATAGTCAAAGTACTTTCCATTACAAAGAAGACTAAAAATTCTTTGATGCGTCTGCCAGCGTTTAGTTATGAACATTCTTACACCTCTCGCCTTCTTGTTCTGTCCACTTTCAACCACAGATCCGAAATTAATTTACATAAATTTTACGATACACCATAGGTTTTGGGGAAAACAGGAAAAGTAATTAAAATTTATTCGGATGGAGACATTCGGGTAGAATTTGATGGGCACACATGGACTTTTAATCCAGCAAACGTAACATTGGTTCCACCCACAAGACCAGGAAATGGAGGTCAAGGTGATGCTAATCGCTTCAGAGATCGCTCGAGTGGGTATTAATAATTAATTGATGTTTCAAATTTCCCATTTATGTCATGTGCATATTTCGGATCAAAGTACAAATTTTCATTACGAATCTTCATGCTGCAGATGCATTAAATCCGTCCTGGCGTCCCGATGGCGTCACAGGATCAGGTGATAATAGTATTGACAACGAAGTAGAGAAATTGCTGAGAGACGCAGCCTGCGGAGAAGCTGGAGTTACTGCAGTTAAAGAATTTTTACGTAAAAATCCTGGTAAAGTTGATGCAAGATCTACCAGACCAGGAGGTGGTGACAAAACGTGCCTGCAAATTGCCGCCCACCAGGGTCAGTGCGACATCTGTTCATTACTAATAGATGCTGGCGCATCCCTCCAAGCAGTAGACGAAGACGGGGATTCCCCTCTTCACTACGCTGCATTTGGGTATTATACATATTTCACATTCATCCCAACAAACTTATTGCTAATCTAAGACAAAATTATTGTTACCTCAAAAAATTTGGTGAAAGTAAGTAGAGTTAAATTATATTTTTGCAGAAACCAGCCGGAAATAATGGAATTGTTGGTGGCACGAGGTGCAGCTGTTGATGCAGTAAATAACAGCAAGTGTAGTGCGTTGCATGTGGCAGTAAACAAGCAGCATGCCGCATGTGTCCGAATTCTGCTACGCCATGGATGCGATGTCAATCTTCAAGATGAATATGGAGATACAGCGCTACATGATGCAATTGGCAAAGATGACCTTGACATTGTTGAAGCTTTATGCTTGTGCGACCGCCTTGATGTGACGCTTCGCAATAGAAGAGGGTTTAACATACTTCATCATGCAGCTTTGAAGGGGAACACGTTGTAAGCGATTTTTGACCCACACTGGTGGCTACATTATCAAACAACAGTATTAACAAAGAGAATATTCCAAATTCAATTCTAAATACAATTTGGAGACCTCTCTCTTCAATGTAGCTTCTTGAAAAAACAATTATCAATATATTACAGCGCGACTGAAAAGCTTGTGGTTAAAGCAAGACAGCTGGTAGACATAAAAAAAGAGGATGGATTCGCGGCTCTTCACTTGGCAGCTCTAAATGGGCATCGTGACGTTGTGGCGACGCTCCTTTCGCCTACGGGTGGTTGTGCGCGTGTAGATTTGCGTAACAACCGTCGTCAGACGCCACTGCATTTGGCTACCTCTCAGGGACACTTGGAACTCGTTGAATTACTGGTCCAACACCATGCAGACATTCTCGCCCAGGATGAAGACGGAGATACTGCACTTCACATAGCCATCACTAAATGCCGACCCCATCCCACCAGCGTCACACCGACTGATGGAAATAGCGAATTTTCAGTTATACACGCGGTAAGTTGATCAGATGTCACGTTCGGTATGGAAATTTTGTAATATTTTGTGGTTGTCTAGGCAATAATTGGTTGTACACAGTTCGTTTCAACATATTGATCAATTCAGATTTCGCAAAATTTACTAAGACGAGGAGCAAGACCGGAAATGGCTTTGGCATGCTTCCTCGTCAGTTCGGACAATTCTGGGCTTCTGTTAGAGCAAGTAAGGAATACTAAAGGCAAGTCGGCATTGGACTTGCTACACGCGGACCCAGAATACGCAGCTTTAGCTGATCTGTTACGGTCCTATCATACAGCTATAACCATCAGTAGTGAAGTACCAAGGTGAGAAGCAAGGTTGTAAAACAATTTTTCAACGCTCGAATAGTAATAGGCATACCGTGACGTGGAGAAAAAAAAGTAAAATTAAACGAGTTAAGTAATGTTTCGAATGATTTTTCGGCAGCAGTGGACCCACGAGTAGCCCCCTATGTAGAATTGCAGAGACACTGCCGAGCCAGATAGAAAGAGAACTAGTAACAGAATCGTCAGAAGAGAGATTGAGAAAGGATGAACAAAGGCAAGACTCTGAAGAGTGTGCAACATGTTCGGGAGTAACAAAAAATAAGCAAGAAGATATGACTGGTGTACCCGGTAGCAACGTAGTATCATATGGATGTTTACGATGTGGTCAGAATAATGCTAAACGTCGAGTGAGTCAAGGTAAGCCAAAAGATTCACCAACTTTCACAGACTTACGCAGAAAGCAGTGCATTACAGCTTTGCAATTAATAATATTGTCACCAATAAACTAGATGAGCGAACGCTAGAAAACGAGCAGGCAGAGGACAGCAGCGTGGACGTGGATGGGAAAAGGAGGAAAGAAGAGGACAAAGACAAAGATTTGGAAAGATTGCGTTACCTTGAGTCTCGAGTTGCCGATTTGGAAGAAGCCAACACATGCAGCATTTGCATGGAACGGCGGAGAAACGTAGCCTTCCTTTGTGGACACGGTGCGTGTGAGCATTGCGCTGCGCCGCTTAAAACGTGCCACATGTGTCGCAAAACTATAACCAAAAAAATCAATCTGTATTAATATACGATTCTAGACACCAATTTCGCTCGACCATCCGTTCACCTCACCTCGTGTAGAATAATGGAAATATATTATTATCATCACATGACTTCTAACACCTATTTGATATTATTCACACAAATATTTATAATACTAATAATGATAATGATAATATAATATTATATTGTAATTACACGTGTGAAGTTAGCATTAGGTTTTTCGTTTTGATTCTCTATCAACACTTTTTATTCTAACCTTCTATTGCTTGATTTCTACCCAGCAATTGTTTGAATGACCAATGATGATCACATGCTGACTGAACAATACTTTTTGAAATATGTTATGTAAATATGCTGTTTGTGTAATTTAATTTTTTTTTCTTCATATAATCGTCAATAGGTGCTACTTCAATAGTACCGAAAGAGATTCTTGTTACCAGTATGTATGGATCATTTACTACATCATAATGTGCACGTCTTCCGCCGTGCAAATTTGCTGTCGATACATGAACATAGTGTACTTAATATTTACTCTCGGTTACAGTGAAAGCCAGTTTTATGGCAAACCATTTTTCCGAAAGCCAATAACATTGAGAAACTATCGGCAAAACGTTTGTACAGTAACACGTTTTGTACGCAATGACCAGGTTACATGAAAGTGATAAATGTTGTAACGCGGTCACTTTGAAAAGGAATTATGAATCTTATGCAGGGTTGCATTAATCACTTCACACACTGATATTTACGGGTATTTGAGCTTTTTTCATTGGTCACACGTCTACGAAAGTCATAATTTCGCGAGTCATGTAGATTTCGTTCCAATCAAAATCAAATATCAAAAATGTATTAATTTTGTTCTAATCTTTTTTATTATAATACTCACATCAGCGTCCTCCATGATTCGCGGATTCGGGTCATTCTTCACAACTTATTCTGTCGCCCGATTTCTCAAGTGTCATTATCGTCATTTAGTTCAAATTTTGTCGACTCCCATATGTGTAATTAAAGTAAATGAGATTACGTTATTAACTTACCTAACTTTATCAGATTGAGTCCTACTTAAAAATCGCCGTTTATAAATTTGCCTGAATACAATCATCTATTGTATAAAACAGGGTACATAAAAGCACCGCATGTTTTTTTTCTAACAAGGTAAATTTCATTATTCAATTAAGTTAGACAAAAAGATGTAACGTTTTCTCCATATTGCATAGACTTGTGCATCCCATCATCACTTAGTTTAAGTAGAATGATATAATAAGAATGGCGATGAAGTAGTTTAAAAACGAATCAAATATCAAATATATTCTCAGAAATAGTTCCAATTTTTTAATTATGTACGTTTGATATCCAATTCAATATAGACAAAGAGAATTATTATTAAGTTGAGTATTACTTTCAATTATGAAGAATAAAAATTACAATGGAATCGCGAACTGATTTGAATAAATTATTGCGAGTTGAAGTCTGTACTTATTATTGTTACACTAATTACTTTATGCGGAAAATTCTTTTTATCATAGTTATTTTAATGGGATAATTATTCCATTATTTGCAAAAAATAAGGGCGTTCAAATTTTTCAATTCGGGTGGTGATGCTATGTTGGCCATGGTATAAAGTATACTATAATTTTAATTTTAATTTTACGGTACGTAACAATCATTCACCGGAAACATTAAAGTTTTTGTAAGGGCTCACGTTTATTTGTTCACTTAATTAACTCGTCACATTACTTTACAATCCTAGTTTATCATTATTGCCTCCAACTGCACAGTATAATGATAACGAAGTTCAACATTCGAATCTTTGGAGAACTAAACAGGTGAAAATATTGATCAGTGATCACTCATTTCAAAATTCAAAATTTATCCAAAGTTTTTTATCAACGCACATCTTGCTTCCATTCTTATACACTTTAGTAACAAATAATATTGTAATCAACAAATAAATGTAAACATTTTAAAATTAAGTGTCTCAAGAGCATAACGCAGTATCTAACAACAAATTGTAATAGAAACAAGAAAATCTACCAATAATATTAATCATTATCAAAGAGTTGTTCGAATTTGTTGAGTAATTTGCGAACAGATTTTAAATCGCTGCATATAGATTTATTACCAGTTGTGGATAGTTATTTCATTCGCAACCGCGATCTTTGATTAACTATAGATTTCATAAAAATAAATACACAAAACCAAGAACAATTTGCCCAAAGAGTAACAGATTCTGGTCAATGTTTATTGATACGTTGACTAATATTTACTATACTTTTCATCATTTCGTCAAATAACGCATTCCGCATTGTTCAAGTATCGTGAATCGTTAATTACCGTAGGGTTTCTGAATCGTCTAGTTTTAGCTTCGGCTACATTGTTTGTCACTTTGTATAACTGACTTACAACTAACAAACACCAGATATTGTTCCCAAATTTTACTACTCAGAGTTAACAGACAATGGGGATATAGGGAATGTAAGGAAGCACGTGGTCAAAGATTACTTAATTCGCTAGAAAACTTTTGTTCCATTCCTTTTAATTCATTATTCAACATTGTGAAAACTGATGGATAGAAAAAGTGTAAGCTTTGAACGGAAAGATAGTCGAGGTATTAGTTTAAAAAAATAAAATAAAATGGATATTTGGAATATGACGGGAACTAAAAGAGACGCTCCAAATTTGTAGTGCTATTTCGTCACTGTATTCTATAGTTGTTTACATAGTTATTCGTCACTTCTTACTTGCATGTATTTCTAAAATTCTTTTTTGTTTTTTCTCTTTCCTTTTCATTGTATCTCGACATAGGTATACATATATAACGCTTAAGATCAAAGAGCGTCGTACAAAGGTAGCGAATGACACGTGCGAAGGATTATTGTGTAGTAACAATGGTCTGTATTACTACATACAAATGTATTTTAGCATTATATATAATACAATCATTGTTTAATTCTTTCAATTGAATTCTATCGGAGTAACTATAAAGGAACGTCGTAAAGACAAATTAATTATCTATTCCACAATGCAGCGGCGGGTGTTTTGGTTCCAAGGCGAGCTTAACTACTAAACACGCACAGACACAACACTTACCTATATGTATATTCAATTATTATTTCTATATTCTATTCAATCTATAGATGCTTATGGTTGTTGATAACAACACGAAATTTCATTCTACCATAGCTTAGCAAGCAGTATTTATTTATTCATTTATTTTGGTACTTGATAAAGTTTTCATAAATGTATGTTACAATATTGAGCCAGTTTGCAAAACTGTAGTTCATAATAATGATAATAATAATAATAGTAATAACTCATCCTTTGTAAACCTAACTCGATATAATGATATTAATGATGACAATAATAATAATAATAATATTTAATAGCTAAAAAACCTAAACGAAATCGCAGCATCAAGGCCACGTCGCGGGACCACCTACACACCTGGTAGCCCAACTTTCTTGACTCTTTTTCTCAACAACTAATAAATCTTATAGCTTGGATATATAATATAATCGTCTATGACGAAGATGGCCTAGACAGCCACATAATAATATATCGGCGACCGTCAAAGAACGACATGATAATGATTCGTAAAATTTTTTTTTTTTTTTTTCCTTCTCTATCTCTTCTCCTCTTTGTTTCATTCAGTACATTAGTCTAACTGTATTATTCGTTTTTACGATGTTAACGTTAAATATGATACAAATTACAAGTCTCACTTAACAAATGAATATGTACGCATATAGCGAGGGGATAACACGATGGTCCTAATCCGTCGATTAACGCGTTGACGAATTCTCATATTGACCTGCTTGAAAGCTATAATATTATAATTTACTCTTCCTCCAATACTCATCCGACAATATAATAATATTTTTTTTTTTTTTCTTTATACCTCGCATACGTCATTATCGTTATCCCGGCAATTAATTATATATTTTTACAACAAAATTTTCGGTTTTTGTTGCGCGTTATTATTGTCATCTAATTGTTTTTCTCAAGATTAAGTAATTAACTACAGTGCATACAATATAAGTGTAGCGTATTAATTAAAGCTTTTCTCAACCTCGCGTTCATTATTACGCGTCGATAAAACCGAACAGAAATCAGTGTAAATAATTTCTAGGACAACGTGACGTAGAGGTGCAATTGAGTACGAATATCGTGTAAAAGAGGTATGATTTCAAGCTACTACTGGCTCAGGACTGCAAGGTTGCAATTCGGGTTCGCTTTGCGGTTCGGTATTTGTATTAGAATTTGTTGATGCCGACGTGGAAGTGTTATCTGGATTGGGCGTCAGTGCCGCCCATTGTGTTGTGTAAGGCGCAGCCCTGGCCTGTCTTCTCGCTTTCCTCTTCGCTCTTCTCTGTTCCATTACCAATCGTAGTCGCTTCATCTTTCCCTTGGTCGCCTCATTCTCCCTTGACAATTCTTCTGCATGGACAAAGAAACGAGCATCCATTAGTAGTCAGTCAACAAATTATTCCAAATACCGCAGTTGAGATTACCGGCAGAATTTTTTTTTGTAAAAAAGTATATGAAGTAGTAAAACCATACCTGTCCTGAAGGTAGTTTTGGTGATAACGGGTTCACCGGAGGTAGTCGTGGTGGTAGTTGTAGTTGTTGTTGTACTGGAAATAGTTGCCGTGGATTGCTGCTGTCTGTTGGTGGTCGCATGGGAATGCCTGTGATGTCTGTAGTGTCCAGCGGCAGCGGCGGGAGTGGCGCATAGCAGATCATTCAATATGTGAATAATGGTACTGATGTCCCGTTTCGGCCGTCCGTGACGATCCTGAAGCGCCGGATTAAGCGTGCCGCTGAACGTCCCGGAGTAAACTCCCTTCCCATGGTGATGCATGCTCTCTATTATTGCCCCTTGCCTACGCCTCGCATTCTCCTAATTGTGCAAAGATCTCTGATATTTAGAAAAGTTGCACGAGCCATTGGCCACTTTGGGCCGACAGCTACGTGCTGTAGCAACGGAGGGTGAGACATTACGTTACGTTACGTTACACATTATTAGAACGGTAAAGTCGTCGTAGGCATCTGAACGCTTTGTTTGTTTGTTTATTCATTTATTAATTGTTTTCTCTCTCTTTTTTTATCTTTACCTCTTTCTCTAAACACCCAGCCATCACGGTGGACGGTACAAGTATTACATACTTCGAATAAGGCGAGGAATCGACTTCACCAGTTGGGCAATACCTTCTTCAACTCAGACCCTTGTTTCTTTATAAGGCGTTGTAAAAATAGAAATCAGAACTTGTTGCAACGGTTAAGTAACAGTTTCCCATTATTGTGTCACTGTTGGTGCATATAAAAGGTAAGACATTCCCTGGGCAAGAAGGATGTGGAAAAATTACCAATTTTGGCAACTTTGCGGAATTTTAAAAGCCTAAATTTTTACAAAATCTCCAATTTAGTAGTTACAATAACATTTGCAATTGATTCAACGGTAGAGTGAGTGAAAAACGTGAGTATTACTTATTCAAAATTAAAAATGCACGTCAACGAGGAAATCATAATTCAAAAGATATCGTAAGAATACTGTTTTGCGTGATGTTTTTTCAAATCTGATTTCTCGTCTCCGTGAATGATTTAAACAATGAAAATAAATAAAATAAAAAATGTATACATTATTAAAAAAAAAAAAATACATATACTAAAAAAAAAAAAAAAAACCCACTATTATACGATTATATTCATAATTACATGCTTTTAGTGAGAATCTAGTTGTAAGCAGAGAAAAATTGTCGACAAAATCATCAATACTGGGACATAACATTCCATTCTATAAATAATAAGCATCTATTGTAAAGACCGCAGAAAAAAAAAGTTTGAACTGCTTCAAGTATATTTGAAAATGTACCGTAAAGAATTTAATAAATTTGACGAGCCGAAAAAACTGTAGCAACGAAAATATTGCTTGTAAAATTAATTCCCACGCCCGAAGTATAAAATGAAACATATATCTAGTCAATACGCGTTCTCCTTTGAAAGTTGCTAGTATGAAAGAGAAGAGAATGTTAAAATTGAAAGATTTAAGCAATATCATCATTTAATTATTACATATAGCAAAATAATGAAAATATTATTATACGTAAAGATGAACCGACAACAACGTGAGTGACGCAAATCAAGGGATTTTTCTTTTTTCTTTTTTTTTTTTTTTTTTTTTTTTAAGTAATGTATACCTCAGCGAGGTGGACCCGCGAGGTGAGTACCTCAGAGGAGAGTTGCTTCAGCGTCTGTGTGAGATTTCGCGATGCCTCTGCAAGAGCTCTGGTGTCGAGAGTGGCGGTTGGCTTCCCTCCGTCAACGGCGTTGTTCCCGTTAGGACTTTCGGGTGAAGTACAAGAAGCCAGAGACGACACAACGTTCTCCGTTCCAGATTCCTTGTCGATCTTTCTCGCATTCGGTTCCATATCAGTCTGCTGTACCTGGTGTTGTTGTTGCTGTTCTTGTTGTTGCTGGTGATGATGATTCGTGCATAATTTCTTTTTCTGTGGTGTGCCTAACGCCGTAGACTGCTGCTGACTACCGGCAGCCTCTACGATAGACGAGGTCGAGGAGGTGGGATCCGCTGAGGTTGACGGGTGAAGGGGATCAAACGACAACAATTTGTTCCTAGAGTGATGATGACTGTGACTGTGGCTGTGATTGTGACTGTGATGATGGTGACTGTGGTGGTGGCTGTGGTTGTGGTTGTGGTTGTGGTGGTGGAGGATGCAGGACTGACGGCTCCCCGACGTCGATAAGGGTGAACTGCCCCCTGATCTCGGAAAGTGGCCGACCGTCGACGCGGAGGAAGGTAAGGACTGGGCCGAGGGTGGCGGGGAGGGCGTCGGCGAGGCTGGCGATTCTGTCGTGCAGTAATGGGTTCGTGTTATGGGTGAGTGTTCGAGGTTCGTTGGACTAGCCGTGGAGTTACGGGGTAAGGTGGTGGACTTGCTTGCTACGGTGGGCGCCGTGTTGCAGGTCGAGGTTGCCGAGGACTCCATCGTCGTGGTTGTTGTCGTCGTCGTGGTCGTCGACGAGGATAAATTTGAATTGCAATTCGTCGCTGCCTGTAATATAGAAGCTAGGCTACTGATAAGGGACGAGGTTCTCGCCGCTGCGTTATTTCCCTGAACTTTCGGCGGTGTCTTCGGCGTCCTTGGTGCCGGTATAACGTACGATCTCCTACTCTGCGTCGTCGACGAGGACGAAGACGAGGACGAGGTCGAGGATGTGTTGCCCGCGTGCATCGTTGTAGAGCTGCTAGACGTCGTCGTTGCCGTCGTCGAGCCACCGGGTACACCAGCTGGTGCCGCCGGCGTCACAGTCGACAACTGCAGCTGTATCAGCATCATGTGGTCCCCCAGTCGCATAGTCAGGTTCAACGGTGCTTTCCCTGAAAGGAAATCGTTCACCTGCGAGTCGTTCAGGCTTTCCAGGGCCTGCATTACACTTTGTTCCGGTCTCTGTGCCTGAAAAATAGAAATATCATTTCTTCCATTAGTCAATGGTTCTCAACGACAGTCTGTGACAAACTTTTCTCTACATGTTCGAAATAGATCACATTCCCGCATAAATATATGGGGTTTCGGGGTTTTCAAAAAATATCACTCGTATTTAAATGTAATGCCAATTTTCTCATCATTCCAGCTGGAGTTATACGTCCTATGATAGATATACACGAACGTACATTGATCGTTGAATGACGATGAAAAAAAACGTGGTGTTATAAAAACAGCGTGACCGCAATGCGTATATTTTTTGTTCAATATTTTTATCTTCCCTCCCCATACACCACATAACACATTTCACACGCATGAAACGCGAAATTCCAATAACCACGCGGCTGTTCCTCCCATAAATTGCATCGATTTTACTCAAAAAAAAAACACAGCGACTGACCAGCGATAAACGTTCGCAGATACAACGCAGCTTTTATACAAGTCTGAAAGCTGTGGTGGTATAAGAATCAGCGCATGTTTGCTGTCGTCCGAGTATAATATTATGCCGAAACGTCGTTACGTAATATGTCTAATGTGTAATGACAAAATATGGATGGGTTGTATATTATTATATACAGAAGTATCGTGTCGCAGAATTACCTAGGTGAAATAGTTACCTGATCTTTGCAAGTCTCACGCTGCAGCTGATGGCAAAATTAGAATCGACCTCCGAAGGTAGATTATTTTTCATTGCCATTATATCCATTATCAGGCGGAGATTGGAAATAACCAACAATCGTACGAATGGTTCAAATTTCATTCAAAGAAACAGCACAGCGGAAAACAGGTCAGCCATTTCAGTGATTATTATTTTTGACAGTCAGCTGCCGAACCTGCAGTACTTTTTTCTTCATGCCCTCCTCTCAAGTTTCAAGTATTCTCATTGTGCCAGGACAGCATATCAGACTTCTATACCTGCGAGGCCTCAACAATCAATAACGACCTGAATCAGGCCTATTGCACCAAACTTTACAGATACATCCCCACCTCACCGCAACCCAAAAACCAGACGTAAATATCATTACGTGCAGGCGCTGAGAAGGTTTGAAGTTGGATTTTATTCTACGTGACACAGCGGGATTGAAAACCATTCAGTCACGTTATACCGCATGCCTACGAGACGAAGATCGCGGGATCGGAACGTTTTCAACGTTTTGCATTGTAATCGTATCATTTGAGAAGAGCTATGGCCTGTAATATTCGTAAATCGGCATGTTCTGCTGTGAGAGAAACCAGATATATACCAAATGTTAAAAAAACGTGGAACAATCGTTACAGAAACATGTAGTCTTATTTAAACTTCAACACTGATGTGAATATATACAATAATAGTACTGTTTATAGAATATCTTGGTATATGTTCATTTTGCAATTGAATAAAAGGATATGTTTCAATCTGTTTGTCAATGACACTACAAACGAGACTATCAGCTTTAAGGCACTTGGATAGCGACAGTAACGCCATCCGACGGATAATCGTGAGCACTGTATTCTTCAAATATTCAGAAAATAAATTTGACAACGTCGCGTGATTTTCTTTTGTTTTAGTCAGCTTGAACCTTCGATGTTTACCTCGCAATACCCTTTATTTTTGCGAATCAAAATGTCATGTCAGTTACGATTTAAGGGCAGATTAGCAAAAATCAAAAAAAAAATGTTTTCGCAATATCATATCTAAACAATAGAAAATAAATAATTTGAACACCGCGCGTAATGTACATACCTGCGACATTGCCAAATCTACAACCTAACCAACATTACATTGGATTTTTAATTTTTTTTAAATTATGTTTTTAATTGTTAAATAACGTACAAGATTCACAAAAACTTGATATATTAATCCTAAATATCCATATTACATTACTCGATATTTTTTCCCCGTCCTAAAAATTTTATTCTAAAATAACCAACTCGAAACTGTCAGTTTTTATCCCAGTCCCTATCTATACAAGATAAAATAGCTCAACTTTGAAATGAATAAACTCAGTAACTAAACGGTAAATTATTTTCAAAAAATTATATAATTAAAACTCATGTGAATTAAACATTTCCGAAATTACTGCCCAACTACCTTAAAACCAGTCCAAATCGATAAGCCTTTCACCTTAACCACCCTCTAATCCTAAAAATCAGCGAATTCAAATGGCGATGCTCATTTTCCCCCTTGAAGAAGACAACTCCATCAATCGGAATCGTTGGTTAAAAACAATATGATGATGATGATGATGATGATGATGATGATGATGATGATGATGATGATGATGATGATGATGATGATGATAATAATAAACCCAGGAACCAGTGAACGCAAATGCGCGAGACTTCAAGTCACACTGATATTACGAGAAGAGTTCTATAATCCTGCCACACGTGCAATAGAATATAGATCACAAGCCAAGGGATGAACGTTCTCAGATCCATCGAAGAGCAATGCACCCTTCGCCATTCCCGCGTATGTGTGTGGGGCGACATTATCGTAACGCTGTTACCACCAACACGTTAACATGTACTTTGTACGTATACGATACGTGTGCATGTGTTGCCCGCTTTCCCAGCACACAGAGCCCAGTGAAAACGAAGTTTGTGGGCTCAGGCGGTCGGGTCTTCTGCAGTGGTTGGAATTGTAAAAGCGCGGATGTGGTGCTCGTGCGTAAGTGAGAGCACCATGTCTGGCGGTATACCAGCAGGGTTTATAGTCGGGAGAGACTTGCTGATGTTGGAGAAGGACGCGGTAGCTCTCTCATGAAAAGGGGGGTCCTCCGTCGCCCCGGGCAATCAATACCTACACACTGGCCTCGCCTGGTCTGCCTGCCTGCCTTCCTACCTCGCCCGCGAGGATGAGGAGGACAACCTCTTGCCATGTACTAGCCTCACCTGACCCCCTGCATCGCGACCACGAATTCTTACTGGCCTGCACCCCATCCGGCGTCCCATCTGGCGACTCGTTCTGCCCCCCCCCCCCCCCCTGTTTCTTTCTCTCTCTCTCTCCTGCTCTCTCTGGTTCGTTCGTTCTTAACCTCAAGGATCCGAGTTCGTTCGTCTCTTCCATCCCGTTCCACCTTTCGTCGCGTCGACGGTCGAAACAACCTCTCGGAACGCCGACGACGACAACGACGACGACGACGACGACGAGGTACGTGCAACGTGCCCCTCATCGACTTTATCCTGAAAGATCGAACCACTGGTACTGGAAGACGACTATCGTGCCGGTTGTTGCTGCTGTTGGTACTCTTGATCAAAAGTCCGATAGGGATGAATTCGAATAAGAAGGAAAAAAGAAATTTCGTACCGGAAGAGAGAAGGGACAGCTTTAACCACGTTCTCTCTTCGTCCGTCTGTTTTCTCATGCGGTAAGGACGCGGTATGGAAATGGAGAATCTAGAAGAGACCAGACGTGGGGTCAACTGGCTTGCGCGAATCCTTTCGTCAGAGCTGACTTGTCCTCTGTTTCCAAATTTTGTTGGAATTGACATTCCTAATCCACTGTGTACGATGAAAATACAAATAATTATTAAATACCCACGACTCTAGGAATTTAATACTTCAATTTCGTAAAAAGTGTCACATAATTCCTTTATTTCTCCATAAAATAAAAATTGATCGTAGTGATTTTGTTCGGAATTACATACATAATAGCGCTTAAGTTAATCCCATTTTCACGTTTGCGATACGATACGTGGACTTAGATATTTGGAGATGTGTATGACAACGTCGAAATGAAAAAAGCTTCCACATGCAATAAAAAAAAAATAAATAATAAATGACAATTCCAAATGTCAGTGTATGTGCTTGAAATGAATTGCACATCACAAAGCGTTAACATCGCAACGGAGTCCAACGTTGAATTGAACAACAAGACGTCCGCACATCGAATACCGATAAATCGTCATTGATCGGAGTACCAGTTCCATCTAAAGGTTCAGTACGAATTGAATTTAGATCTGTTTTTGAAAAACATTTTTTTTTAAATAAATAAAATTCCACATTTCGCATGTACCGCAACATCTGACCCCGTCATCGTCGCTTCAACGGGAACGTGTATGTATAAAACGAAGCAAAACGTAGACGTACGACGTATATTAAAAGTGTCCGTGTAGCATACACAATACTGAGAGAAGAAGGTGTGGGCGACGAAGGAAGCGGTACCAAAGCATTTGATTCAGCAGCGAGTCAGTAAGTAAGTAAGTAAGTAAGTAAACGACAGTGGGTACAAGGTATGTACATATATGTGAAATACGACACATAGGAACGGATTGCCGAGCCTTGGCAGTATGGATGGGGGTGTGTGTGACATGTGTACCAATAAACGTAGGTCGGTCTGCCTTATACTCGACGCCTGCATGCAGATCGGCGTGGCAGGAGGTACAAAATCGCGGTGTGAGATGGTGACGGGGTAGATTGCGTCAACGTCAACGAGCCGAGACAAGGAAGGCATTTGCCTCGCCCTCGCCCTCGCCCTTTACTCCGCATAACCGAACCCCGCCCTGCTGCAACGTCACGTCGCCGTCGACGCTGTACCAATAATAGCTTTTACATGCACGTTACGCGTATTACACCTTATAATACAGAGATGAGAGAAATTTTTACTTCCGGTTACCACTCACTCCTTAACTATTTTCATTTTTTACCACAATCGAAAAATATAGTTCTAGGTAAAAAATGAAAATTAGTTTTCTAGCTGTTACCGGAAAGTCTACTATCCATTACTATTCTTTCTCGTTACGATCACTCTTACTATATTTTCTTGCAATTGTTGCGAAAATTTAATGCTTGTGCAACGATAAATTGATGTTCAAGCCTTGTTTGACTAAAAAAATAGAGTAAACCGAAGAAACTGATTTTGCATTGCAATTAACAAAAAAGGATCGACTATAGCGCAAAATGGTTACGTGTACCTCGTTTATTATATATATTTCACATGCATAATCGAAAAATATGCACTTTTCTCTGCAAAAAAATTAAAACAACAGGTACTGGGTAAAATATATTCTTATTAAATATGTACAGGTTATGATATAGTAATTGATCAGACATTAACGGGAATGGTCATCTAAATTTAATTTCAAATATCTAGGCACAGGGAGAAAAAAAAATATCCGGATTATATATAAGGATGAAGTTGGTAACAATATTAGTGTAAACGATGCATGTTTGGGAAAAATCGTTACTTCGCGACTTTAGAAATGTCTAAAATTCAGTAAACCATGACAAAGGAAAAAAGCTACTCGTATTTTGCAAAACCAACTACTCGAAACTCATTATAAAATTATATGCAATTTTAATGATTTTTCCATAGTTTTCATACTCATGTATCGTTACGTTAACGTTAACTAACTTCATTCCTATCATTATATTATACAAGTACTTAAAGCTGCAAAACTGCAGTTTATATTCACCGAAATTAAAATTGATGCAATATATTCTCGATTAATTGTAAAAAAGATTCAAGCAATCGTTTCTTCTTCTTCTTCTTTTTTTTTTATACGTTCAATCTTCATTATACTGAGTTTGAATCATTGAACAATAGAATACCAAACGATTCCATTCTTCAGAATTCGGTAAGTTTTTCCCTTGTTCATGAACGAAAACAATATTTTTCAACTTATCCCCAACTTCTTGGATTTTCATGTCGTTATTCCTGCGTCTTCGATAACATTCAATTAGACCCTGCAATACACGCAGGATCCCTCTTGCAAAAGTAGTCGACTTCACCGCGAGGTAAACGCTACAATTAGCCGCACACGTGTCGAATTGTTTCGTAAAGAGAAAAGAAAAATAAAAAACGGAGAAAAAAAAACAAATAAATAAATGAAAAATAGCGCACAGAGGGCAAAGGCCCCTGCTGCTGCAGTATTTTTGCAACAGTGAAACATTATTCAGCACATCCGGTTTTTATATTCAAAAAACGCACGAACGCAAACCGATATAAAATAGTCATGAGCCTTTCCGCTATACCGTACACATCATTACCCTGTATAATATAGTTTGTAGAATACAGAAACCAACTTTTTTTCTATCTCCAATCAAAAATATATCTATCAAATTGCGTAAAATATTCGTTTCTTTCTACACATGTACTTGTACATATATTTAAACATTATAGTATACCGAAATACAGATAGTATTATAGAAATTGTAAACATTATTGATTTTTAGATAGTGATATTAGATTTAGAATTTAATTTGGTTATAAATTCATAATATTAGATATACATATAATGCTTGAGCAGAAGAATTGAGGCTATACAATATTATACATATAATTGTAGAACGCGTGCGGCAAATGTTCAAATACTCGGCATAACTTTTGCACAGCACACATGTCTGTAAGTCTGCCTTACATATTTGCGTAATTGCGAATGTATGTATCGAGCTTTGCAAAGCAGCGGTATTTCGCATTGTGGCTGCATCGAGTCGCGATCGTTTATACACGCACAGATCGATCGATTTGCCTGCAGTTTCCATGATTCGGTTTGCTGCATCAATGCGTGGATTGAGCTAATCGATTAAAAGAATTTATTGCGCGGAACGATAAAAAATGATCGTGAAAAAAATAATAAGAAATATTTTTAAATGGCAAAAAACATTATTGTTGTCGTACAAATACATCTAAGCCTTACCAAACCCCTCGCAATCGTCGGCAATATTTTTCTCATTGTCAAACATTTATATCCCATGCAATATAATAATATACAATAGAATAGAGCAACGAAGGAATGATATGAATGAAATATTATGGTATTGATACAAAGAGAGGAAAAAAATACAAAATTTTACGACGTTACAACATACATTTAAATTATATTTACTGTCAATTTGGGGGGGGGGGGGGGGGGGGGGGGGACTAAACAATTTAAATTAAACGACAGAAACAGAGAAATACTTTTCACCAAAAATTCCCATAACCTGCATCGTACTGCATTCATTGCATTGTGCATATATGTACAATATTGAACGTAAGTGCTTACAATTAAAGGACTAAATATAATAGGTAATTAGGTGAAATCCGACACTGCGCTGCAGTATTTTATCCGTAACCTGTTAATCCCGCGCAACTTTACACAGCGATTTCACTGTGCATCGAAGGAGGAAATGGTTGACAGATGAATGCGTGTTCTACTACAGCAGCAGCAGAGTAATTTATTTATACACATATATATTATTCATATCTTACCGATGAAATTGCCAAGAAAGAAAGCTAATAACTCGGTAAAATTTTTCATTCAATTTACCGGTCGTTACCTTCACCATTGTGAATAATTAATATAGATAAGCAAAAATATCGAGCTAACGAGTTTCGAGATATGTTCACATTTATATACTTTATACGTGAAACTAATAATAAGAAGATAAAGGACTTGTGATCGAAATCAACCATCTATAAGAATATCTTCCGATTACTTACGAAGCGCCGTGGAGGGGCGACGGATCCTAGGGAAAATGCGTGGGGGATCCTAGGGAAAATGCGTGGGGAATCCCCGGGATTGAGGGAAAGGGATTCTGGGTTATTCCTGGAAAACGTGCCTTTACGCTACGCTCACGTACAGGCGCTACGGATCAGCTACGCTCACTCACAATCAAATACAACCCGCACTAATCCAGCGCGCAGTAAGGTGCACTAGTGTACCAGTTATTCACACGTTTGAACCCAATTATTGACCCATCTAATTTCAAAAATTATAAATTGACGGCACAAATAATCAATTTCTTAGTTATTAAAACCAATTGCTACATAGTTAAATATTACGAATTTACATTTTACTTGGTGATTTTAGAACTAAGCATCAAAAAGATATAACCAAAAAAGGTCAATAATTGATATAGGGTCAGTAACTGGTACACTTACCTTACTTGTACGTGTTACTGACCACCGTAGCGGAAAAGCTTGTGTTCCACGTACAACACTTTGGAAATATAAGAAAACAAAGGGAATTTTGAAAAAAACTCGGTGAATTATCGCCAGATTTTCTTATTAACTAATTTATTAATCGTAAGATATCTTGAAAAATCGAAGTAGAAAAATCAATTCGGGATAAAAGTTTTTGCTTTTTTTTTTTTTCTTTTCGTAAAATGCAGCTCTGTAATAAAAAATTACATTGCATACATACAGTAGCGCTCAAAAGTATTTTGATAATATGAAATTCGTTATTACTTTGATCAATCGTTTTTCTTACTTCTCTTTATTTTAACTTTATTTTAGAGTAATTGAGAGTTAATTTTTAACAATTATGTACAACATCGAATTTGTTTCAACAAATAATATTATTGATTTTTGTAGTTTTTTCTTGCATGTAATCAACTCAATTACTATCTTTGTCAAAATACTCTTCAGCGCTACTGTATAATGTACACAAATATATACCTATGGATATAGTATATAAAGCACGAGATGAAACGAAAGAAAGAAGGGTGAGAAAAAAAAAATCGAAAATGAGAAGTGGAAGGGAAAAAAAACACCGCATCAAAATAATGACGAGTAAAATGTCCGCCCAGAACCTCCACCCCCCTCCTGCGGGCTTGCACATCGCTACTCACATGCATTATAACGCTCGCCTACCGGCCGGTCGGCGCTCGATAATCCGTCGGATAAAAACGCGATACATACACTTGGTATACATACACATATGTACACTTGGGGCCAATGAATCTGAGACGGATAATGTTTTACACTGGACAGTTACGTTGGCAATACAGAGAAACCTGCAGCGCCACAGTCGGCCGAGCGCGGAACAAACTCGATCTCAATAAACGTAACATAACCCATGACCGTCGAATCTAACCTTAAAATACGTGTCAATCTAACAAGTCATTATCCCCGCGGTATTCTGAGGTTGGATTCGACGGTCACGGGTTATGTTACATTTATGGAGATTTAGTTTCGCGCTCGGCCGACTGTGGCGCTGCAGGTTTCTCTGTATTGCCAACGTAACTGTCTAGTGTAAAAAATTAGCCGTCTCAGATTCATTGTCCCCAAGTGTACGTACAGTACTCACACGGGAGGTACACAGAGGCATATACCTACACTGCGTTGCAGGAGCGTAGGCATTGCCCGGGGACGAGGAGGATGAGGAGGAGGAGGAGGAGGAGGAGGAGGATGCCGAGTTAGTCTCTCTGCTCGTTCAGCTGGGCGTCAGCGACGTTGCTTCCCCTTTAACCTCAGGCTGATCGCTGTTGCTGCTGCTGTTGCCGGTGCCGGTTAACCCTGTTCGTCTACCGTGGGCTGCGTGTGGGTGGTATACGTACGCGTGTATAACACAGAACCCCTCCTTCGCATGCCACATGTGTGCGCATATTTATTTACGTTTATACATATGTATATATATGTATATAGATATAAATATAATCACACGCAATACTGCACCGCGCATTCACTGCGAAATGCAGTAAATACTGGTATGTTAATTACATATAATATAAGGTACACACGCGCAAACGAAGAGGCAGAGCATCTTGAATCCCTGCAGCAGTGCGCATTGTTATACATTTGGCGGATAAAAGCGACGAGATGCAAACTGCGACTCGTTTGGTTCTTAATATTGATATTGCCATTGTCACTGTCATTGTTATTATTATTACCATTATATACAACCTGCACGATACATGCAGAGGTGTAATAAGTACGTATTAGTAACAAGTGGAAGTGGGGGGGGATCACAGGTTACTGCTAATCGACGGTTCTATTATCCTGAGCGTAAGATTTGGCTTTGAAACTTGAAGAGGAAAATCAGGAGAGAAAAAAAAGAAAAAAACGAGGCGTCGTTACTCTTTGGAATTTATTTCAATATATTGAAATATCTACAATACTATCATTTTTGCAATAGGTTTGAGCTCGATGTATGGAACATATAGTCGAGCTAAAAATACGTAGAAACATAAATAGGTATGTACAAGTATAAGGAAAGGTACAAAAAGTGCAAGTGAAGCCGATCAAGCTGAATCTTATTTAAAAAGTTCTTGCGATCGATGCGGAATATATATATATATATAGATATATTTTTTTTTCTAGATTGCATCTCAACTGCAAACACCTGATTGTTGCTACAATTAATACCCATGTCAAAGAAATCAGATCATCATTACATTATTCCTCCGATTTTTATGAAAGACGGTTAATTCACATTCGTAAATTTATACACCCCTAAGAAATTGTCTGACAATGAGATAGATTTTTTTTGTTGATGAAAGAAACATAAATCAACATATTTATTACACGATCGTTATAATTTACAAAAAATAAATTTGTGCCTCAGCAAGAAACACGTTACAGTTATAGAAAATGTAGGTACGACGATTTCTGGAGAATTCACTTACGAATAAAACCAGCTATTGTCCTTCAAAACCGGTCAAGCAGCGTGAATATTTAGTTGCAAAAATAATTAATATAAAATAGAATCATATGATTTCTCTGATTTTGTTAATATAACGATAAGTTAGCGGTAATTAATTCTTTTTCTTACTTAGACGTAAACAACTAGATTTGCTCCACTCACACCTCGTCAATCTTTGTTTCGAAGCTTTTTAACGTGTCTGTACATCCCATACGTCGTTAATTACCATGGGTTCAAACTTTACCCGAATATGTGCTCGTCGTGCAAATAAACGTAGCTCTGAGACTTTCAGTTTATTTCAATTTCTTCATATCTAGGTCGTGTTTACAATCATTCGCGCCTGTTTTTTCAAGTGAAAAAAACAAGTGTACATAAGCAGGAGTCTCTTATTTCTCTCGATATTTTTATTCGTTGTTGTTATTATTATTATTATTATTGTTGTATTCAAAAATTCAACTATCCTATGTAAAATATTTTGATGACGAGTTGAGGACGAATGAAAAACGGTGAAAAAAATTCCACATCATTCCTATACGCAACAACGAATTCCGATATCGTTTCAACTACGATAAATATTTTACTATGCATATAATGTACACATGGTTACGTTAACCCAAGTAGAACAACGCCAAGATATTTTAATTGACAAAAAATATTCAAACCCGTGGTGAAAATGACTGTATGAAAATAAAAATATTTATTAAAATAGCAAAACAACGTAATAACAATAATAACTAGAATCTTGTACTTGAATAAATATCTATTTCAAGAAAATTCAAGAAAGTTATAACATACTTGATTTGTAATATGCATATTTTGGCGATCAATTTTGGCTGAAAACACGAGAAAAAAAAAATGTACCGAATTTTTTAAAATTTCAAAATTTTAAAAGTAAGTATTTTTTTCTTGTAATTCATTTTCATTACAAAGCAGTTTTTCTCAAAAGAAAATAAAAAAAAAAACTGACGTTAAGCTTCGAATAAATTCCCTGAAGTTTTCTTCAGGTTCGTTCGATATTTCGCTCAAAGAGCTTTAAAGATCAACGATACATGTTAAAAATAATAGATAAAAAAAAAATGTATAAAATTAATTTTTTCAAAATTATTATTTTTCATTATTACTATTTCTTATTTACATGTATTTAGCTTGTCATAAATTGCGCGTGTTTATCTTATAAAGTTACAGGTCGCGTTGTTGAACGGAGAGGGAAATCGATCCGTCAGCTTTAACGAGTATAACTTTAATACGTAGGTATACCTACGTCACTCTCGAGGAACTCGTGTCGTGTTTTCTCCTCGTCGCCGTCGAGAGAGAGAGAGAGAGAAAGAAAAGTGGGAGGGTTTTGTCAGAAATCAGCCGGTGCCTCTAATATCGATTTCGAACTGCCGCCGGACTGGCGAATAACAACGCTGGCGCATTTTGCGAGTTTCGTTCAGCGAAGGGCGACAAAAAGGGTTGCGGTGTTGGGATGAAAAGGGGAGGGAGAAGAGAAGAAGGAGAAAAGTATAATGGAGGGGAGGGAAAAAATCGAAGGAGGTAAAAAATAACCACGCGCATATAGCGTCAAGTGTAAAGTGTAACAGAGTCGTGGGCACCGATTTTCGCAAAATAAAGTTCATAAAATTACTAAGTTTTTTAGGGCTCAAAATGCCATTTTTCCATCAAATTTCCCCCCTCTAACAATAAGTCATTGGTAAGTGTCCTAATTCCTTTCGGTACTTAATTGACCCTAAATTCGATCAAGATTTTCGTATTTTTCTCTTCGTATCTTCGTCGATCTTTGATAACGAATGAATTTTTCGTAACAAGGATTTATTTCAAGTGTACACGATTTAAGTTGACTAACAATTCCAGATTTTCCAGATTTCAGGAACATTATACAAGATTTTCAAGTTTCAATATTGACATAACTTGAATATACATTTGTATCCCGAAAGGATTTTCTCTGTATAAAAATTCTCCAATCTCTTTTTAAATAGATTTAAATAGTTTTCACATCGATTTAAATTTATTTCTTCATTATTGAGAACAGTTGCGATCGTTAAAACCTAATCTCTCATCAAAGTGGATAAATACCTATAACGTATCGTACAACTATTTGTAATTGTTCTTTTCTCTTTTTTTTTTTTTTTTTTTTTAATGGAAAAAGATAGAAATTCAAATGTAAACACGTAAATAAATAAAGAATAAAAAAACGTAATCATACGACAGATCGTTTGTTATAATCACTCTGCCATATGTCATCTTTGTTACATATATTATACGTAGGATACTTCTCTAATTTAGAATTTTTTCCTCAATCTCATACATGTACATACATAGTATACAAGTATATACATATGTACATGTTTATACAAGTCGATTTCACAGCTTTGATCCGCGGGGAAATCATCTATATCTATCAATCCGTGTAACTATTTTTATCATAGTAGAGAAAACCGCATCTGGAAAGAACCAAGACGCGATAAAAGAATAATTACCGTCAAAATTCTCCAGGAATCGTTGATTATACGTTATATTTGAATTGAACATGATTTATACATTATAAAACTGTATCGAATTATTTCTTACACAAAATATTACACAGGTTGAAAATTTAGTACAAATTTAATTCGCTTGCATTTCGGTAACCCAGAGTAGATTTTACCGATCGACATTTGTTTCACGGTCCATATGATTGGTTAATTAAAGATACTACAGTGAAAAGTCGACGATTCAAATGACCAGTCTGAAGTAAGTAACTTTTACGTTACGAAACATTAGTGGCGAAAAAGAAAAAAAAAAAAAATAATCATTATTGTAGTGCAATTTGATAATAACTATCAATTGGGAGTCGGCTTTGCAGAAGCTATGAGTAAGTTTTATTTATTATAGTTTACAAAGTTTCAGTTTCAAACGATCCTAAAGGCAGGAAGTACATAAAGAACAACTCTTTCTGATGAAGATGCATAGTTATACGATAACTTTGCCAACTTCACACTCGTGACAAACAAATGGCGATCGGAGAAATACACTCTCGGTTGCCGGAATGCAGGCGTAGATTTTCTCAACATGTAAACAGTGTTGCATAAATGTAGGCGGATTAAACCATGATCAGTGTTAAATTGACCGGGAATGTAACATTTACACGAGGCTTGCATTTTCCTTTTCACGATTAAGAGGAACTAGAGGTACCAAAAAAAAAAAAAAATGAGAGGGGGAGAGGGAGGAGCAGAAAGTGATAAATAGAGAAACAAAGACGAGCCGAAGACCTGCTGAAGACGAAACCTCATCTAAACCTTGTTGCCGCCGCAGCAGTGGAGGGTTTTCCTCCGCCCTGGCGCCTCTCTCTCTCTCTCTCTCTCTCTCTCTATCTCCCTCTCTTTCTCGCCTTACTGCCGCCCTAGGAGTCGCGCCCATCTAACGAAGCGACACCTAACGGACTTCCCATACGGGATATTAGACTTCGCAGACTTCACCTGATCGCTGCAAATCTATATATATATATATTGTAATTTATACACCATCTTCGCCGTCGTGTTCGCAGCTCACGATAAATAACAATAATATAATTAAAATAAATTAACCTTTTCAATTTTCATAAAATAATAATAAAATTTGCCATAGAGTTAATCCTCCTCACTCGCTGCTCGGTTTATTACTTGCTCTTAATACTTGTAACGACTTGCTGCGTGAACGCGGGAGAGGATGCTGAAAATTATACGTTACAACGTTAACAATGCGAGGGAAATTTATCGCGTAGGTCAGAAGACGACGGTGCTGGCTGGTTGCAGGCTGATGGTGGTGCAGATGATGGGATGCAGACGTAATTTTCGTACGCTCAACTGCGTAAACGGTAAGATAAATTTGCTAATAAATTTCCAGGTGTTGATATATATTTGGAATAATATTGTGAGAGAAATTGTAATAAAGGCGCGTCTTGAATTTTCATGATAAGTGATCGCACGGTAGATTCGCTTTGGTAGGGAAAAAAAAACTAGTGAATCCGAAAAAAGTTTCTTAAATTCGACAGAGTATGTATACAGAGAGTGAGTTGTTAACGACTGAATGGTTTAATGCACATGCGTGGAAATTCGAGAGCAAGAGCAATTGTTTTGACAGGGCAACCAATATTTTAAGGTTATTAAGAGAATTTATAAATGTCGGTCGCCCTGCCAAAACAATTGCTCTTGCTCTCGAATTTCAACGAATGCGCATGTATTAAACCATTTAGTAGTTAGCAAAATTCCCTCTGCATATACGTATATAAAGAAAAAAACAATGGAAAACCGATAGAATTAAAAAATAACGGTTCAGAGTTAATAATTTTTGGCATACCAAATTCGTACAATTTCTCCAATTTCAAATAATAAAATAGCTTCGTATTTTGTTCGTTAATGAATTTCGCGCAGATCACCTTTGACTAAATATGAGGACTTTCGATATGATTAATATATTAAAAAATCAAGCATTAATTAGTTCATTACACGCAATCTGTGGTTATACTACACACGTATTGATTTCACACAACTTGTCTATTCGGTCATAATACCGAATGCTGAATGATGATTTAAGTTGAGCTATTACTTGTCCAGATTGGATGTTGTTTAAAAAAATTAAAACAGTCTTGGATCGAAAATATTGTTGTTACCTAAGATATTTTCTCGACACTGAGACCGCATTGATTTGACCCAATTCGACCTGACTAACCTCATTTGTACTTTTTTCAGTCTTCATTTCATGTAATTCTTTATTTTGGACACTGTTTTTTTACACTGTAATGTACACCTAAAATACGCCACGTTGTACAGCGTGGGTATGACAACAGTTTTTGGGACAGATTAACATTGGAGTTGTAAAATTCTAACAATACATTGCTAAGTGATAAAAAAAAAAAAAAAAAAAACTTTGTACAGCTACAATATAAAGAGAAAATTCTCGACGTTCGAAACTGCAGTTTAACATTCAAATCTACATGTATATATATATTACAGTGTAAAAAAACAGTGTCCAAAATAAGTATATGTATGTGTGTGTGTGTATATATATATACACTGTTTATATATATATATATATGTATATACACACACACACGTGTCTAGATAATAATAAGAAGAGAGAAAGAGAAAGAAGGTGAAAAACACAAGGAATAAAAAATAGCGAAACTGAACCCGCTATGAAGAGGCCTGTAACGCGAAGCTGATGGCGAGAGCCAAAGCCAGAGCCAGCCAGCCAGTCAGCCAACCAGCTTCTCGTTGGAAGTGAATTTTCAAACAGAGTAAATCGTGGCGCTGCCGGTGCTGTTGTTATTTATAGACCTCGAAGTCATTCCGAGCAAAAAGGAGATGAAATCGCTTAACCTGCAGTAATAATCAACCTGCAGCAGCAGCAGCAGCAGCAACGCCTCTCTTACAGAATTATAATTCAAACAGGTATATCTAAAGCGTATTTCGATAGAAAATAGATTACACCTATAACAGACAGATATTAAATATTTATTGTTAGATGAAAGTATTTTTTTTTCCCTAAGACCTTAGATAAAAAAAAACCTTGCGTCAAGTATAACGTTAAAGTGGTAGCTGCAGAGAAAAATTTACTTCGCAACTTAATAACCACCAAATAAACAATCCGCAGATTTTCGTTTGAAAAAAAAAAGAGAGATCAAAATTTAACTAATAAAAGATTTTAGAAATACGTTCACGCGGTAAAAATATTGAAATCAATTCTTATTGCCTGCAAGTGCGTAATTTTTTTGCAAAAAAAAAAAAAAAAATAAATAAATAAAAAAGAAATAAATAAATAAATAAATAAATAAAAAATAAATAAATAAAAACCAAAACAAAATAATAAAGTAAAATAAAAACCAACATTCAAATACATTTTTCAACTTTGGATATCGCAATCGCTCTTTACTTTAAATACTCTTGATCTGGAGACAAAAAGAAAGAGAAAATGTTTGCCCAATGCTGAATTTATTATGGCGGTAAGTTTCTCCGAGACGTCTAAAGAATCATTGCCTGTGCCTAAAGAGAAGAAGCAGAAGCAGAAGCAGCAACAGCAGCAGCAGCAAATAAAACGCACGAGCAAAAGTGAGAAAAAGAGGGAATGAATACCTTCGTATTTCTCACAAGTGCAAAGCAAGGAAGGTAGGTAGATAGGTAGCGAATGCAAGGGACCGTGGTAAGGACAAAGGAGTTTTTTCAAAGCGTTAAAAAGTAGGTGCAACAGTTAAGGTGGTGGAGAGGAGTATGCAAGTGTGTTGTGCGTAAGTATATATATATATATAGGAAGGATGAAGGCATTAAAAGGGAGAAAAATACCACATATAGATGAGTACGTGTCAAGTTTCACCTTTGAGTTTCATGCCGTAACATAAAATCCCCTGTTTATACATCACTTATACATTATATACTTTTCATCACGCGTACATATACATATACACGATAAATCCTGAAGGGATTACGAGAAGCAGCTTCTTTCATATCGTGACACAGAAAGATGTAATAAATCCTCCAAATATATTCGCAGACAAATTTCAATTTGTATAATCAGCGGTGTATTTTTCTTTTTTTGTTTCTTTTTTCTTTCAAATTTAAATTCATTTTTACATATAGACGATAATTTTGAAATTTTCACCGTTGTTTTCCTATCATTGTAAGCAACAACTCTGCCAAGTTTCAAATCAGTCCCTCAATTTATACCAAAGTCATACAAAAGGAAATAACTGGTTATAAAAACTATAATGTATCTAAAACATTCGGAGCTTAGAGGCACGTGTTCCAGTTAACGTAGAGGTTCGAAACTTTACTCACAATCAGATTTTCTTTGTTTTTTTTTTTTTTTTAATGATTTGGAACAGATCTCAAAGTTTTTCGACCCCCAAATAAGGACTTATAGATACATGTATACGCATGTAAAGTACATTATACGGGTAAAGATGTTATAATACTTCATTACATCGACCAACCAATCGTCCGGAGGCTAACGATAAGCGAAGGTCGCGTTATACTTGAATCGTTCCAGAAATAATATTCAGGGTTTTCATTTATGCAAATATAAAGCAGTGGGATTCCCTCGAATACATATATAAGTATATTGTACATGCACGTATGTAATGCATCCGTATACTATGTATATTGCACAGAATAATATTGTATAACATTGCAGAGGTGTTCCGCTTATCTCATCGTCAAAACATAACGACTAATATACATATCTATGTATCCAACTTGTATGTATACTCATATTGTGATAAATATTATCAGTACATGCACAAACAACAAGCATATCTATTTATATAATATTTATATTGTACATTGCGTGTATAAAATATGAATAAATTACTCCCAGTTTACGATTATTTTCACATATGAATAAACACCGTGAAAGCGTGAAAAACGAAAGAAAAAAAAGGCTACCTCCGTCGTCAAAATATACTATAGGCGTGATATTTGTTATATAATATTTTTATCTCTGACCGATATTAAATTACACAAAATTGGATTTCAAACTGATGGTACGGAAAAGAAAAGTGGAAGGAGCGAAGTCAACACGTGTGGAATCTTTGCATGGAAGAAAAGAGTGACACCTAATGCCGTGAAAGATGAAATACTATATTGTGTAACAAGGAGGCAAACTCGGTCTTTTCGGGCCGAGCTTAAGTTTGCAATACGAGTCGTAGGTGAAGTCGAAGGCAAATATTGCAGATACGCGAGGCGAAAACACCGTGGCTTCCTTGTTGCACTTGATTCTTCATATAACAAGTGTATGTTACGCATTTTTTTCACGTAGCACGAAATTGAGGTTAGGGTCGCGTAATGTCAAATTTATTCGCAACAGCGCATGCGCGCATTACAGAAAAGACCGCTTTTAACTCCTCGAACTTGAAAATGGTCCTTGCTGTACGTCGCGCATACGCATTCGCAAACTCACAATACCGTCCTAGAATAGCTATTTATGTGGCATGCCCGTAAACCGCCTGTCTTTTTTTTTTTGGCAAGGATAAAGATTTCAGGACGAGCTGGAAGCGAGCCGGAAGCGAACCAGAAGCGAGTACTGAAATTATCCGAGTATTTATTATTATTTTTACGGTATGGGCATTGAAAAGCAAAACGAAGAGTGAGGTTATGTCGCGATCTGTTCGACGAAGCTAATTTATTCGGCAGTTTGGGATGCGCACTTCGAACTGCGCATCAAAACTGCGGAATAAAGACTTTATTCCGCAACTTTGTTCGTTGCCGTATAAAGCCTCACTTTACGAAACGAAAACTGCCACAAAAAGTGGACTTTTCAATGCCCATGCCGTAAAAACGTATATTTTGTGTACGGAAAACACGCATGAAAAACCGCGTCGAGCATTCTCGCGTTTTATAAAAAATATTTGTATCTTCGCTCGGTACCTGAAACACGCACATATAGCGGGGCCAGGGCATAAGCAAGAACCTTACACAATTTACTCTCCGAGGTTCTCTTAGCACCGACCCACCACCGTTGGGGATCACGGGTCAGTGACTCTGAGCTCGGGTGTTGTTCCGGTAATCCTGCAGGGTTGTGCGCAACAACCTTTGCCGCGCAACCTTTGGCAATTTTTTTTTTTGTTTATGTTTTGGGTACCGGTTTCAAAGTCCCTTCGCAGATATTTCTAATATGGAGAGAAATATTAGAAGATACGAGGTAATGGAGAAAGAACGAGAGTGAAAAATCGAATCTTAAGGAATGAGAAAATTTCCGTCAACTTGGCGAGTTGTTTCGAACCCTCGACCTCCGGATTCCAAAGCCCGATGCTTTGCCACTGCGCCACCATTGCCCCACGAATAGTGTTCCTTAAAAACTTTTCTTTTATTTTTAATATTGCCAAATTTTTTTTCAAAACGTTTTCTTTTTTTTATTTTTGCTTAAGATGTCAAAGAATTTACATTATTATTATTATTATTATTATTACTGGGAAGAAAAATAATAATATAAAAAAAAAAAAAAAAACATCGTAACGAATTGAAAATTATATTGTGAAATCGGTTTCATCTCTCGTCTTATAAATTCTCTGGAGTTTGGTAAACACAACTTTGTATGTATTGAACATAAATTATTCGACTCTCTGTCTCGCTCTCTCTTTTTCTCTCTCTCTCTCTCTCTCTCTTGTTGTGTATAATTATGTATACATATATTATTCTCGATCGTGTAGCAGAAGATAGAAAGAGGCGGGAGAGGAGAAGGAGAAGGAATATTGATAAAACTTTATAAACATGAAGATAATTTAACTGAAATAGAAGCTTGGAACATTGCGATACCAACGTATTATGGCATATTACATTGAAACATATGTATTACATGGGGTGTGTACCTATATAATTATATATGTACGTCTGCCTGATGTATACAGATTTAAAGCATATATTATAAACCATTGTAGCCATATCTCGTCGAACATTGTTTCTTGAGACAGGCATCAATATATTTTGAATATATGTACATAGCTTTATACACAGAATACGTAAAAAACAGACAGAGCATATGTGTACGTTGTAGGTTAGAATTTGATTGTACAGTTGGTCAAATGTAAGCGTGACCTTCTGGTATGTGTGTAAAAAGAAGAGAGAAAAAAAAAACGAAACCGAGAAAATGCGAGTCTTTATAACGTAAATTTGTGCAAAATATTCCGCTTGAATTCCGTCGCAAATTATTCTGCCAAAATTGAAGGTGTACGTTCAATATTCATGCGTTTACGTCTATACATGATACATGAGTAGTGGAAGGAGAGAGAAAAAAAATGTACATAATACTCCACGCACAACGATCGGAATCGACCCAGTTTTTTTTCACATTCGCTTTCCATTTACGGGCACCATAAGAAACGTAAACTCAGAGAATTCTACAAGCGTATGTATTGTTACAAAAGTACTCCGATATACATATACAGATATGGGGGGGGGGGGGATTATCGTTCGGCAAAGGTGTGATGTATAAGCTGTATAACAACAGTGGAATTTGAGCGACGCGCATTACGTATAAGAACCTTACGAGGATTACGCAACGTCTCCAAGTCAAACTTTAAACACTAATTCGTAACTTAAATTGTTATTACAATAACAATAGATCATGATAAAGAGAGAAAAATTAATTAATAGAATACCGTATAAGGTGGACAAATCGTGTACGCACAGTGTGTACAAATTTTTCCTATAACCGTACGAACTGTATAAAATTTTTTCAAAAATATAATCGAAAACACATGTAAAATTTGAAAATCATACTCTTTTGATAACATGGTAAAAGGCAATATGTCTTGACGATTGCAGTATAAAAATTATAGCAATGTATATAAATTCCATGATAGTATTTCAGTCATCATGTCGCGCTGTAAAATTTCCTCATGCAGGATTTTCCCAATTTTGCGAATAAAATTCCCATGAATCTGCACTATGTGATGTGATGATATATTACAAGTGTGTATGTATATAAATTCTCGGTTTTCCCGATATTTCCCCAGCACTACTTAGACACAATTTTTCTTTATAATTCTTTTGCGTCTGCCGGTTTCTACGCAAAATTCTGTGTCACTATTTTCTGGTAAGTATAAATTGAGAATAAGGATTTTTAGATGACGCAGGATCGGTTCGGGTGTCTGGACTTTATCGTTCGTTCGCTCAAAACGAGCAGACACTCAAGACACACTAGCTGAATCAGTCATTCGCTCATTAGTTCTTCCTACCTTCCTCTCTCCGCTCCAATAGAGTGGGAGAATAAGAATAAGAATAAGAAGAAGAAACCACGAGGGTAATTATTATTAGAACTAAAATAAGAAAACGAGAGCCCGCAAACACGACGAGCTCTTCTTTGCTCTTTTGCATCAGCCTACGCTTCTCTCCCCCTTTCCTTATCCTAACCTCATCGCCACATCTACCGGGCCTAAACGTGGAAACAAATGCCACCTTGGCGCCTACAGATAGGCAACAACTGGGCGTTACAATCTCGTTCGTGAGATGGCGAATTACAGCTCCGGTTGCCTATCTGTAGGCGCCGAGGTGGCATTTGTTTCCACGTTTAGGCCCGGTAATCGGTATGCGCTATTTTATTTCTTTTCACCGGGGTGAAGTTTGTAACGTTATCGTGATAATGTTTAGAAAAACTCGTTATTTTGTAATTTTAGGATGACTTGAAATTTAGGAAACTGTTAATGAAGCATGAACCATCACAGATTTTGTAAGATTTTATTAAGATAATTTTTCTAGTTATTCTAAAGGTGACAAATAGTGATTTTTCTTTGAACGTTTGACACGGTAACGTTACTAACTTCAGCCTCGTTTCTCTTCTAGATCTGATTTGCAGCAGGACAGACACGGAACTTGAGTGGTTTAGTGTAACAGCACTTCGTCATTTTCCTTCCATCACAACGACGATCGGTAACGCAGAAAATCTTTGTCGTCCGTTTAGACAGGCTGGCCAACTCTGTCTTGTCGGATCCCCCACGCGAACTGTCAATAAGCGTCAACGTTTCGAGGTTACGTTGACTCAAATACAAACTCTTCAAATTTTGGATATTTCAAATTCTCAACTACGCTACATAACCTCGAAAAGCCGGAGAATTTCTATGGCTAACGTATGGCCGTAATTGTGTTGGTGGTTGGTCAACCTGACGAGATGATAAAAAACTGAGCCACTGGAGTCACGTGATTTGACGCATGTGAATTTGAGTACTAAATTTCCTGAGTTGCAGAAGGGTACTATGATAAAGTGAAACAGACAGACAAAGGAAATAATGAATGTAAAAAAAAGGAATGCTGCAACGTTCAGCCAACAGCGAGGAAAATAATAAGAAAGATGGTAAACGTAGGCGAGATTTTCGCTTGCTCCTTTTTTCACCGTGAGATCTACGACTCCGGTCTCCTTTTCTCTCTCTTCCTCCTTAGTTTACCAAACGACGCGGTCGTCGTTGGCGGTAGTGGGTTCCTTTGCAAGAAAAAAAGAAGAAGAAAAAGAAATTCCGTCTCATCCTACAACTTCTACTCCTACTCCTACTCCTACTCGAGAAACGATGAAGAAGAAGAAAGAGGCAAATGTGGAGAGAAGAAGTCTCACACACGCACTGGAGCAGCAGACGACGCATACATCGATAAGCCTGGCAGCTAACTTTAATACGTCTGCGAGACCCCCGAATGATCCTTTGTTCATGGAGTCCTGGAGCAGGGGTCTAAAAATTGGACCCGCCGCTGCATTGCTGCCGGAGTTTAAGGACCCGTTAGAATCCAGAACTCCTCTGCTTCTTCTTATTCTTCTTCTTATACTTCGCCCTGGCAACGGGCCCGAGTTTCGCCGAGGCCGACGGAGGTTTGAAACCTCGAAACGTTCTCGAATCTCGGGTGGGATGATGCTGCGTTGTACCCACACGGATATCGTCGTCGATGCGGAGGAGGGCTGCTGTGTGGTATGCGACTTGTGATGAGGAGAGGGAAGGATAGGAGAGTAGCAAGAACGTGCGAACGAGAAGTACACCCGGCGTTTTGGAGTCCGTAATCGAATTGGATAACTCTTGCAGCGGAATAGTTAGTCAATACAAAAAACCCCTGCAACGTAAGCATCAAGCTTGACGTCGCGTTGTTACTACATTTTTATTTCCCGTGATAATGACGTAATTTCACTTGAATCTCATGACAGTCAAATATCCTGATCAAAGAAAATATCATCATCGAACTCTATTGCCAACATTAAAATATTTCTGCAGACTTTTGGTGTATCGAAAACAAAGCGACCTCCTTAAAACTAACGTTTAAAGTTCAAACTAACTAGATCGGCGTATCAACTGATTATTTCCGTCAAGTTTGAGACACTTCGAGACTGACAATGAGAAACTTCGCACGGTTGTAATAAATGTTCTACTGTATTCCTGATATTGATTGAAATTGATTGAAATTGATTGAAATAAAAAATTCCACTGCAACTTTTATCTCGTTCTTGTACGTCACATAACGTGTATTACACTGCTACGACACGCCTTCATTTTCGACGTTTACCTGCCAACATTTAAAACACCAGGTGTACAATGTGTAAAGACATACAACTTTATACCTACACACACCTTTTCGCAAGTATAACGATGTATTTCCCATATGCATATACGTTGCGTGTAAGCGTGGGTACATGGATAAGGTGGACTCGTGCACGTGTCCTGCACCGTATGTAATTTAAAATATACATTCATTACACGACATAGCGAATAACACGGGGTATGCGCCACATGCGTGTAAATGGATATTATGGAATATCACGTCGATTTCATTGTCAGCAGGATGCTGAAATTGTTACGATGTGTTGCAAACTAGCATCGTAGTTTGCACAATACGCAAGTAAAAAGTTCGTATGATAATCATCGCGAATTTCAAACACACTTCATATATATATATATCATAGTTTACCCACGATACGATGATCTTTGTAGGTTAAGTTAGGTTAGGTTAGGTTTCTAGGTTAGGTATTTTTGTTGGTTTACCTAATGTATATCGTCGATATATGTTAGGTTAGGTTAGATATATGTATGTAAGCAAAACGATGGTTTCTTTCTGAATGGATACGTAAGTAGAAAAACGTTGCCGAAAGACAATGGTAGGTAACTTTTCGTTGAATTTCAACTCCTGCACGACGAATCGATCGAGTCACTTTCACGTTTGCATATTTTCATCTTCTCTCTAATCATTTCGCGATTACAACTCGCACGAGTAGGTATAAGAGTGTATAAATTGCGTAACGTTAATAGTAAAACGACGATGAAATTTGCAAATCGAATCGAAAGTGAAAATAGAAATCACGGACAGTACGAAGGCAGCGCACAACAAACCGCACGTACGAAACACGGTTATGTAAAGATAATAAAAAAAAAAAAAAATCATAACCCTGCGATTTTAGGCCCGCGAATACGACGTCGTCGTCGTTGTCATCTTCGTTATATTACACGTCTATACTAGTCGTCGTTATAGGCGCCTCGAACCGGTAACGCAATGTAGGAACGGTTCGGTCGTCGTTCACGGTGATTTTCTTCAGTCGTCACGGCAGGTAGCCAAGGCAGTCAAACAGGCGAGCAGACCAACCCATACATGCACATTCGCATGTGGTGTTTATACCACCTTAACATCCACCATGTAGGTACCTACACATTAGGGGACACACACACCATTCCAAATCCTCACATGTATTTATAAGATAAAGGTAGTTGTACAAGGCACAGGGTATAAAATCCTGCGCGCCCTCTCCTTGTGGTCCAGGTTACGTGGGTTCATACGTGTATGACATTACAAAGAGAGACGCGTGTGTGTACACGGGGATAATAAATACTCTACAGAACCAGTGTGTGTCGGCAGCATCTTTGTACAAGTCCAGACGCCAGCACAGACGTCGACGATACATTCTTCGTCTCTCTCCTTCACATTCTCTCTTTTTATCCACATCTCGTTATTCCTGCTGCAGCACTGACGCTAAGTTGAACGAAGCAAGAAGAAGAAGAAGAAGAAGAAGAAGAAGAAGAAGAAGAAGAAGAAGAAGAAGAAGAAGAAGAAGAAGAAGAAGGGAAGGAGAAGAGCCAAAAGCGACAAAAGCATGAGCATGAGCATGAACGTAAGCATGAGAAGGAAAGGAAGAAGGAAGATAAAATGTGTTGGATGCCTAGACCTCGGTGATCTCGGCACTTATATTTTATACACGCGCACACACACACACGATATACGCGTATACGTACACCTTGATATCCTTGCGCACGGCACTTTCAGTAAGGTTGCGGAATGGTGTTGTTACACCCTCTTCCACAGCAGGTGATTTCGTCCTTGATGCATGGACGTTCGATGGTTCAACGTTCAACATTCCGCAGCATCGTTGCTGCACTTCGCGATACTTCGCCAAAAGAAATTCTTCGACAATCATTGATATTCTTTGATACTTTTCGCAATGTTTCACCGTAACGTGATAACACATATCAACAGTGTCGACGGGTAAATTGGCGAAAGAAACAAGACCCATGCTGTACTTTTGCCTCGAACGATAACCATTTTCATTGTCCTTTGACGAGGTTTCAACGATTATATTGTAAGATCTCATCAACACGAAGTCTGAACGAGTACTGATATAATTTCAGAGCAATAGTTAGATAACTCGTTGTAAGAAACCTTCGGCGACTTGACCTATCGTACGAATTGATCGAAGGAAGAGGAATCCATCATTCTGACCTGAGAAACACCCCCAAAAATTTCAGCATGGTCCGATGCATTCCTTGTTGGTCTTATTGTTAGGTATAAATGGTCTCGTTCGCTCCGTTATAACCCACAACTAGTGGTTCGGTCGTTGCCGTTGCATGAACCCCGACGCAAGTTTGGAATTTGACGCGTGGGTGCGGAAGGTTGGTTTTTTTTCTTTAACGCAACGAAGAAGGGGACCTCTGCAGACAGGATCCGGCTGCTGAGCTGTTCTTTGCACCGCGTCGGTTTGGTTTCACCTTCTCCTCCTGGTCCCGTTGTCGTCGCAAAATAAGCTATAGAATTGCTGCAGGTAAAACCTGCGCCATGCAGCAAATCATCGTTGCAGCATCGGCATAAAGCTACGCGTGCGCTGATCATATCCACAAGACGATTCGGAAGAGAAGAAAAAGGTTGCTGGCAATCATCAAATTTGAGTGTACTTACAACCACGAGACAAAGTAACGATGTACACATTTACACCTCTGCACGTTTGCAGAGAAAAACGATTTGTCGTTTCTTCAAAGTTTCATTTCTTTACGTAAAGTTTCGCCACCGATAAATTCGGAATTTTAACCCTACCCCAAACGATCTCATATCATATTACCAACAAAGCTCATACTTTTACCATTCAAGAAACTTGTCGTCTCGCTTCTTTATTTCGACTATGAATTAATTACGTACCTTCAATGCTTTCCCCGAAAATCATATCACTTTCTTTCCCATCTACATTGAATACACGTTTTCCCTATATTCATACCAACGTACTCAAATAGATGTATTCCATAAATTTGATTAACGATAAGTATAATTCATTGGGTTTAGCACGAAATTTCAAAGAATCAATTAAAACTTACCAACAACAAACCATTCATTCATCAGTATCATTCGTTCATATCTACGATATGATCCAGTAAAACTGCTTTTTTTTTTTTTTAATTGAATTTCCGCTTCATTCCACGTTATAGTTTATTATTATTGTAAAACCTGCAACACGATGCGATCGTGAGTTATTCCTTTCAGTACAGAGGATCATATTGCACAAAAAGACTGCTGATGCTGCACGGATGATGCTTCTGTAGCGTTTTAACAAAAAAGGGAAAGGCTCCCCCCGTACGACGGATTATACATATAATATTATACCATAATGGCTAGTGAATCGATCGAGATCGTTGCGGTAATCGATACTTGCATCGTTCTCAGGTTCAGTTTGCGTTTACGTACCTCATCGATGATCTACAACGATAAATGTGGGAAAAAAAAAGATATTTTCTCCAGTATAACGCGTCGATCGATGTGCGAGTAAAAAAGAAACGCCATCAAATCAAAATCATCGTCAGCGGTAGTTTTCGAAAGAAAAAGAAGATTTAAGCGTTCACCAAAATCCTAAAAAATAAAAACACGGTATGAAATCGAAAAAGAACCAAAACTTAAGTTTCATCGCACAACGCACTTTGAGCATTTTTTATTATCAGGTATATATAGGTGTGTTTCTGCAGTTACTGAAGCAGCGGTTTTCCCAAAAACTTATTGTTAACGTGAAACGTTTTTCCGTCGGTTCGCCAGTGCGTGAATCCGTTAAAAGATTTAAGAGAAAGCTTCTACGTACGTACGTACATACTATGGGTTAAATACATAACTATGCGTATAAGCGTATGGATATACTCCACGTGTACGTAAGCCGGAAGACCGGACGAAATTTCGCGAGAAAACTCTTTAACCAAATATAGGTAAGTGTGTCACACATCTGTAGAATAACGTACAATACACAACGAGTTTATCTCTATTTCAATTTACTTTTAAAAGATAAAAATATAAGAGAAATAAAATCAAGAAAAATTTCATTGCCTACGATTTATTACAACATCTTTGTAAAATATAGATATCAGAATAAAGGTAATAAAGTTTTCGCTTTTCAAACCTCCGTTCTTTCCTATTTGTTTGTTTGTTTGTTTTTTTTTTTTCCTCTCTCCTCAATAAATAGTTACAAGGTATACTATACGTTACAAGTATAACATGTCAAGGCAAACCGTGTCTGTTATAGGTACCGTTTAGTTTCGTTTGAAAGGCCTGTTTCGCTGCTGCAGTAAAGTTTCGAAAAAAATCTTATAACAATCTTAGCTGCGAGTAAAATATATCTAAACGCGAACGGTATTTATTCTAATAATTATCTCAAGTATACTAACAAACGAACAAATCTGCAAGTTTCGTTATAAATTTATATACGGTGAATATCGTGCGCAATAAACCGACGTCTGATCCTCACCATTTTAATTTTGTTGAAAAAATTTTCTACAATTATCCCAACTCTGTAACAGTGCCCTGAATTTTTTCCGATTCTTTATTCTGACTGGTTAATTATTTGTAAATACTGAGAATGGTTTTGAAAAGGCTTTTTGGATACTCTAGAAAATTTTTCAAAAAGTTTATGTTATTTTCCGAATATTTCAAGACTGGTTCAAAATTTGTTTGGTTTTGGTAATTTTTTATTTTTTTAATCAACTAAGCCACCGTCTAGAAATATTCTAAAGGAAAAACATAAGTCTTGAGAATTTTGCAAACGATGTTTTAGGTGACCAAAAAAATTGAAAATGTTTGAAGTAGAAAATACAGTTTCTGAGAATTTTTTGCTAATCTATAAAATATAATAATAATAATAATAATAATAATAATATCCTCTTCAGAATCACTTTAAATATTTGTAAATAATTGAGCAGTCGAATAAAAAATCTGAAAAAATTCAGGTTACTGTTTCAGATTTGGGATAATTGCTGCACATATTTTTTAAACAAGTCTGAAATGGCGAGGGTCAGACGTTGGTCGGATTTCCATGGAATTCCCCCTATATACATATATAATATATGTTCCGTTAAAAACTGGACATCATACATCATCCCCGCAGGCAAATTAGCACCAGCTCAAATTAACGCACGACACGGTGATAGGATATAACGGATATATATATATACACACGCAGATCACATTGATATGCAAGTGTAAAAGGCGATTTTCTCTAATAAACTGCAGCGTCTTGGCATTGGCACTAATGATATAACCTCGGGCTGTAAAGATCACTCGTGTCAGTGGTTATGGTAGGTAGTTCGAAAGAAAAATTGCGACACATGCCTGGCCGTATAAATGACATATAAATGCGCGCGTGGATACCTGTGCATAAAGAATATCGCGTATATACCTCCATTTGTCATCGAATAACAGAAACGACCGAACAATATAATCGTAGGATATAACACGCAACGCATACTGAAAGGTAATTTATTTACCTGCAGGTACTCGATTAAGTGTACCGACCACATAATATATACATATTTATATATATCGCTAAGCCGTATCGCAATAATAGGTAAATAAGTAAGAATGATGAATACCTGAAACGATCATATTAATTAGTCGTTGAAAAGTAAGGACGGAAAGCTCCAATTGCAGAAGACTTTCGCTAATCGCAGGTGAAAAGCGAAAATCTAATCTACTACAACGAATCGAAGGTTCGCACGATCCGATCTTTTTCCTTTTTGCAGTTATAACGATAAGTCGGGATAAATTCCGTAAGATTATAAAGAAGATCGTTGTGTTTCTTCAAAGATTGAAGAAAGTTTCGGTGGACAAGTCGAGTCGTATAAACTGGCTGCGCGAAAAAAATATCATCGTATCGGAAAAAGTGTAGCTTTCTAAAGTATAAGGACATCTTGTGCCGTTTGAGTTCTACATGAACGATACCTCGACGTCTTTTGCCGTTGTAACACGTGGCATTGACGTATAATGTAAAAACTCACTATTCGACACACGTACGTAAGAAGAATATAGCAGGAGTAACAAAAATGATTTTCATTTTCTACTCAGCACCGTATTATGTCTGTTAGGGTGTGTTGTAAAAAAATAATATACGATTTTTCACCGTGGCAACCCCGAAAAAGTTTATTTGGATTGAAAGAAAGATTCTATGAAAAGATGAACGTTGCACTTCAATTATTATTTCTTTTTCTTAGATTAAAAGTTAATATTGAATTATAACTCTTTCACGAGATTGAGTTAACAATGAAAAATTCGTCAGATAAACTTCTCAAATATCAACTGGAGACTCGATATTCCCAAGTGTGTTTTTTCTTCGTTACGTAAATTGATATTACGATCGATGTAAGCAATAAAAGAAATTGTTTTTAGTCACGATACTTCGTAAGTTTGAAAAAATGTATAAAAGTTAAAAAATCAACTGAGCGCGATCTTCCACATAACGTAGAACTCTCACCTTTCGACAGAGCCTTTCTTTCAACCTAGACAAGTTTATTACGGGTTGCCATGGTGGAAAATCGCAAATTACGTTTTTCTTCAAACACCCTAATGTCCGTACTACCAATATCCATTCTTCTCGTTCACGATTACAAAATGAAAGAAAAAAAAAAGAAAAAAATGGTAAGCAAGAAGAACTACGTATACATATAGAAATTGTCCCTCTCACAATCACTGTAATAAAATATTCAGTCTGATCGTGAATCGGTATGCCACGCTAAGCAAGGCGACATCCGGCACTGGTCGGCAGTCCCAACAGCGTGTCGTTACGGAGACCGAGGTGGTGGTTACAGAGCCGGAGACACGGCTACGATAGTCCAAACTCACTTTCGTCCCGATTAACAGTTTTAAAGTTTCACCGTTACCACCGGCTTGACGTAATCTTGGTTAGATAGCAGTACAGACCCACGATGACCTCCTCCTCCTCCTCCTTCTCCTTCTCCTTCTCCTCCTTTTCCTTTTCCTATTCCTTTTCCTTTTCCTTTTCCTTTTCCTCCTCCACCACCTCCGTCATCATCTGCTTCGCTCTCTTCCGTGACCAGCATTCGGTCCCGCACCGACTGACTCTGGTCTTCACCATTACATTCAACATCGATACGTTACTCTCCAAGTCCTGGTGGGTTTGTGCGAAATGAAGGTGACACGAACCGAATTGAAACGAAACGAAACGAAGCTAAGCTATAGGAGGAGACGGATGGTATCATTGGCTGATGAATTAGGAATTGGTGGTGCGAATTCGCTGTTTGCGATACGTACTCGTTATGCCATAGTCACGTTTGGTTTGCTACATTCCATTGGGTACATAATATGGATACGTACTACCGAAAATTAGCACCGTAAGTGTATTCACCGTTACATACGAAATCACGATTTAAAAACGAGATTGATGTTAGTAACGGTTGTCGTAACGAAACGTTGGGGGGGGGGGGATCACCGTTTACTTAATTTTACAATGATTTTCGAGAAACTAAGATTTCGGAATATAAGCGTGTTTTCGATATTCAAAAAATTCCAAAATCGCGAAATAACGGTTTTTTCTCGGCACGAATCGTCTCGATAACGTTCCCAACTTGAGCGTAATGATCTAACGGTTTTAAATCTGTTAAAGCTGTTTCCGAGTATAAAACGATCGATACTGAGACTTTCCACATCAATCACCAACAATTTTTTTTTATCTCTAATCTCCGATATTTCTTCGCTAAAATACCAATCAAGTTTTTCATCGTGCGTCGTTTAAAATCTCGCAAATGAAATAGTTACGATGAAATAATCGCATTGCGGAACATAATACACATAATGTGTTACAACATACGTTATTATTACAATAGACGTTGATCGATTAATCGTCACGAGGTCAGACTCCAGCGATTATTTAAAACATTGTCTAATCTTTGAATTATCGTCATGTAAGCGCTAAAAACAAGGTATATAATACAGATGATTGACGGACGAACCCGTAGCCATAATATAAATATATACACATGATTATGTTTATGTGTATTGTATCTAATCTACACAAAAACGCGCGTCAAATATAAAGGTAATATCGTTGTATTGTAACATAGATTGCAGGGAATAAAGACGACGAGAGCCTGTTAAGAAACGATGAATAGACTCTATCAGGACACATTGTATAATATCTATTCCGCTGGTACACCGTATACATATGCATGTTACATGCGTATGCGTACATAACCTTATACATACGGTACGTTATAAAAGGTATTGTATAACAACGTATGAATAAGGCGAGTGAAGTGGTTGCTCTCTACGACGTCTTTCTCGAGCTTTTGAACGGCCGTCTAAAAAGTTAGCGCAATAATAATATTAAATAATAACGACAACAACAACAACGACAACAAAATAAATCATACTTGATAAATAATTTTAAATAATAATAACAATAATGACGGCGATCATAATGATAATAGACACACTGGATTGACGGTGAATAGAAATGTTACATATTACTATATGTATGTACATATATGTATATAAATAATATACAATTTAAGCAACTATGTGAATCCTGCGTCTATAAATACTAGTTTTTGTTTATCAACGAATTCAAAACGCAAACTCTTCACGGATCCTGTGTCCCAATGACCTAACCTGACACCTAATCCAGATTAAACACGAGATTAAAATTAGTAACGTCAACGTCACGGAAACTCGAAAACAAATACCAATTTCAAAACAGTCTTAAAGTGTAACAGCGGTCAAGTTTTGTAGAAAAAAAAAAAACAAAAAAACTATGAGTATACAGTTTTGCTTTATTGCGGGATTACCAAACTTCGGACATTTATGAGACAGAATTTATGGTAAGGTTATTGTGATGATTAACGTTTCGGAAAATCGTCACAGCCGCAGAAATGTCCGATATTCAGTAAATCCATGATAAGGCAAAATATATTAATATTTCGAAAACTTGACTACTTTAAAGTCACTACAAACTTGCAAAATAGTAATTTTTTTCCCCCCACCAATGTTTCGTTACGTCAGCGTTACCAACTTTAGCCTCTCATAGATATTTCCAAGTTGTGAAATGACGACTAGTGTTTTCATAACAGAAATGCATCGCTGCTGCAGCAACGTTGCTAACTTCAACCTTATGAATAACGTAACGTAATCTAACATAACCCAACCCCAACTTGAAATATAAAACCTGACATAACTAACGACGAAAACAATCATCATATCATCATCTAGTGACAATTGTACGCGATGTTGAATAACCCGATGAATATTTCGTATTCGTTTATCGAAAATTTGAAAACGGTTCTAGGGTATGAAGAATAAAAAGGACTCCATCCGCACTTGTCGAAATACCCATATAGGTATAGTAATTTACCCTATGCACGTATAAAGATTATATATATATATATAAGTTATATATATATAAGTTATATATATAATCTGTATAGGGCAATATAACAAACCGTTATAATCGTTTCTCAGACTGTCTGTTAGCGGGCAATTTCAGAGGCTCGTAATAGATAATTTTTCTTGTACATGATATGCGGGTTTTTTTTCTTTTTTTCTTTTTTTTATTGCGCGTTAAACGTACCGCAACTACACCATTTAAGGATGTTGTTACCGCTGCGTATAAGAAAAAGGAAACTGCGAATCAAAGCAATGCAAGTCCATGCGCCTGGTAGACTTTTTTGCGTCGCGACCTGACCCAGACAAACTTAACCTGACCTAATCTAATCTAATCCCAACGGAGATAAAGACGACTTGACTTAACCGTACGAAATTGCACTGAAATCGGTCAAAGAGTCTGATATAAAATTATTGTAAGTCTGATACGATTATGTGTTTTAGCTAAAATCGAGGAAATTGAGGATCAAAGTTTTTACATGATTTATTTATTTATTTATTTTTTTTGTTAATGTTTTTAAGGGACCTTTCGCGAATCTAGTCCTTTAATTTCATATAAAAAAGAATAATTTTTAACATTCTAATACTGTTTAAAAACGACGTATTTACCTAAAAATTGCTACACACGACATTCTTACTAAGGAAAAGAACAGTAAATTTATAATAAAGCGTGTCGTATCTGCAATTAGGAAATTTTACATTTGACTACGACGTTTTAAAATAGTTTCTTTAAAAAATTATAACCGTATAAAATAAGTAAATAATTAATTAACTGACCTACTTAAGAATCATTTTTATCAATATCTAATTTCACCATCCTGTTAAGGGTGGTCGATTTTATAAGAATTCATATTTATCTAAATTTTCACAAAAATGACACATACCTGCAACATTTTACGCCGAGGACGGCATTGTAATCGAGATACCATCGGGAATGGAATGCGGAATAATTCGAGCGATGAATCCTATTATTTATGGGTACAATAATCTAAAGACATATTGGCTGATGTGCACTCGCGACCAAAACATCGGAAAGACAGTTGATAACAGTTACACGGATCTGTTTGATTTGAAAGATTATTTAAAATAAAATTAAAAAAAAATAAGAAAAGTTAAAGATTGAACGATTTACGAAAAAATTTGATTTTTAAGAAATTAAAATTTCGAAATATGAGTGTGTTTTCTTTGTTTTATTTATACGATTTACTGAATTTCAAACAATTCCGAAAATGGCGAAATAACGGTTTCTCTGTCAGCAAAACGTTACCGACTTCGATACGATGAGATCGTCACCTCTGCACCCGGTTCTCGATATTATGAATTTAAACGTCAAAACGTACAGGACGGTATTATAGGTATGTTGTACATCTATAATAAAACGTAACAAAGTAAGTAACAGACCGGCGATCAATTGCGACACCGGAAACCGCAAGTAGGGATTCAAACTGACCGCGAAACCCTAACCGAAATTCTTGAATTATACATACGATATACATATATGTATATATATATAAAACACAAAAACAAAAATGTAAGATAGTAAGACGGGAAAAAAAAAAAATTTTTTTGTTCGTATAAAATTCCTTGATTTATCCCGTGAAAAAATTTAGCATTCCCCGACGATTTCCAACGAAACTTACAGGTAATGTTGGACAGCTTTTATGATCAAAAGCTCGAGAATTTGTGCCCCTTGAATATATAAATATTTGTATAAAAACCACATAGCATTGCTTCGTTTCGTACAAATAGTTAGAAATTGAACAACACCATTTTCGAAAGTTAGCTTAAATGAATTTACGAAGCGTAGCTGAAGTTTTGAAAAGTTTTATAAAAAAAAAAAACGTACGTCTGTCCCTATTGTCAATAATAATTCCCCGACTATTTCCGGTTTTCCCCAATTTCGACAAATCAATGGTTTTAATATTGTACACGATTATTCTAGGTTTGTTCTACATTCTTTCAAAAGTTTATAATGACAATTTACAAAATACAATTAAAAAAAAAGATTCTATTCTCGAAACGTTGGGGGCTCGGTAAAAAAAAAAAACGGTTTTTACCTTTTTTTTTTAATTGTATTCTGTAAATCATCAATAAGAACTTTTGGAACAACGTAGAATAAACCTAGAAGAATTGTGAACAATATTCAAAACATTTAAGTTACTGAAAGTGGAGGGATGGATCAACTTCACGTGAGTCTGTCGCAACCCTGCCGAAGTATAATGTTCGAAATACAAAAGATCGTGCCAAATTTTTGTACAGAAATTTACGTGCCGCAGAAACTATAAATTGTATATATACCGGGACAATCTCTTGAAATTATACATACAATGCGCATGCGCCAAATAATTCAATCTCATTGGTCGGTGAAATCGCCCCGCGGCGATGTTTTCGTCTGCTGAGCAGAGGGCCAGCGTACACAAAAATGAGACAAGACTCAAGAGCTGTAAGTCTCTCGTGCATAAAACCGCGGATTGAGGTTATGTTGCTGTTTATTTTTACGTAGCGCGAATTGTCTCAGAAAACTATCGTTCAGCAATACCGTGGTCGATATCGGAAAATATTCAAGCGACGCAAATATCAAATGATACAGAAATTGGATGTTATTTATTGAAAGAAAAAATCTGAAATTCAATGTGAAATGTCATTAACAAGTGGGAGTCTGGATAAACAGAGGTAGGTGAGTAAAAACAATGTTTATTGTGAACAGATTCTTTATTTACATAAAATTAAAAATGCGTCTCATTAACGATTTATGTTTTGTGCATTTTATTGGAAATTAGTTGTATCCAAAAATACCAAAAGTTCCAGTCTAATAATAATAGCTTGTAATATTTTCAGGTACGAAATAATTCATTGTCAAAGCGGGACTAAATTTGTCAGGCATGGAAGCATGTAGGTAAATTTATAATTACGTGATCTTTGACAATTACAATATTTTAACATGGATTCAATGATTAAATTCGTTTTTTTTTTCAGCTGGCTCGAAGTTTAAACTTTGATTAACACGAGGAAAATTATGCCTTACCTGATGGTCAAAACGTTTAGGTGGCAAGGATCCTGGTTTCTCGAGCGGTGCAATCATTATAACCATCGAACCTGGTTCTTCCGTCAGACATCAGGTGCCAGAGTGAATTTCATCAGGCCATCGCCACCTTCTTAACATCAGTTGAGGCAAAATTGAAGAGCGGGATATACTACAGATGATAATGGCTGAATATCCCATCATTTTACTTTGATCGAGCCAATAGCGATAAGTTTGTTACTTAACCGTTGCCGCCAATTCGTTCTACCGAGGAATCATTCTGTGCACCATTGTAATTCAAGCATTATTATTGACCAGCATTGTTTTTCAAACTTTGTGCCATTTAATTTGGTATCTTATTTTGAAGCTTACTTTTACTCTTTTTGGCATTAAATTCAGATGAATAGTTTTTCAAGTCCTCAATTAGATTGTGGGGTTGAATTTCGCTAGGCAAACTGAATCAATCTAAATCTAGAATTGTTAAATAACTTCAGTTAAAAATGTCTTTAAATTTAATTTTAGTTGACGTTGTCATCAGGCTAGCTAGTTGCACGATAACTTAAAACCAAATTCAATTTTACACTCTTTATAGGGTCCTACGCTAAGACTGAAAGCTTGTGAATCTCCATTTAGCGCAATTATTTCTGCATTTCATATTAGCATTGTCTGGAGCAAAAAAAATCTCATTTTGAGATTGGAAATGGAACCTGAAACGCAGAAGTTATTCGGTAGCACGAATTGAAAACCAAGAATTTTATAATGGTTCCTGCAACAAAGGGACTCTTTCCAAATATCCTTGTTACAAGGTGATGTTTGGAGGACTATGAACAAGATATTGTATCGGATTACATTATTTGGAAAAAGATCTTCATGAACTTCGTTAAAAATTAGATATTCATTTATTTTGATGGAACAAGGGGCACAATCATGAATCCGATAAGTCAATATCCTCGTAATAATGTTCTGACATTACTCTAAAACATGATTGTCCTTGAAGGTAATTGTGACGTTAAGGCGCATTTTGAGAAAGTTGATTTTCAACTTGTGTCGCAGGATGTGATCTACGTTCCTGAGTTCTACGCTTCCGATTACATTTTTTTTGTTTCGAACCGCACTAACATGAAATACAGAAATTATTTTAATAAATCTAATATTACTTGAATTTTCAATTTGAGTATTAGGTTCCCTTCATTTATTTAATTGAACATCATTAAAACATCATTAAAAATACATTGACTATCGACTATTTGTAAATTTTGTTCAACTATTTTCGAGAAAAAAAAGATTCACAGTTCTGTTACAGATAGTGTGATATTTAAATTTCTTGAACACTCGGTTTAGTGTCCCATTTTCAAAAGTAATAAAATTCAATGTTACCGCCTGAAATCACAAGAGAGTGAGAAAGTCGCTTAGTTGCTTGAAAGTGGCGATGATCTTTGTACCTGTGATAAATTGAACAGGCAGATAACAGTAAATATTAGAGATGCAATTATTTTGGCCGTATCACCTGTTGACAGAAAAAAATTTCATTGTTATTTCTAATGTACAAAATAATAAAAGTGATCAAATAAAGTGTTCCCACCTACCTGCTGCGTTTCTTCCAAGCACCCAAGATTTAAACAGATTTCTCATTTCAGTCGAATAAAGCCAATTTTCAAAGAGCATTAGCATCAACTTTCCGAGTCACTATCTCGACTGTTTGAGATTCTAACCTTAAAAATTCGTATGAACTACATCGACGCCAAAAACAGAGTTTGACAGCTGAAACTCGGAGTTACCAGCCTGCCCGTGCAGCCGATAAAACTCGCGCATGCGCATTGTATGTATAGTTTCAAGAGATTGTCCCGGTATATATATATACATATATATATATATATATATATAATTTATTTAAAAAATGCGAAATGGCTTAGATTGAATTGCAATAAATAACAGTTAACACGTAATACATTATATGTATAAATATACGACGCTTGACGAGACGATTTGATTCGATCTCTCGATCAAGAGATTGCATGGGTTAAAAAAAAAAATTAATTAAAATCCCGTTGGATAATTTTAGCACATTATACTAATAACATTTTGTGTGTGTGTGTGTGTGTGTGTGTGTGTGTGTGTGTGTGTGTGTGTGTGTGTGTGTGTGTGTGTGTGAATCTGCCGTTACAAGGAATTTCACGATCATCGAAAAAAAAAAAAATAGAAAAAAAACCAAGTAACAACAAATCAAATTCTAAACTCGTTTACATGGCTCCATGGCATATTAAATGCATTACGACTTTCAAAGTGCAAGCTCCGTAAATGTTTTCTTCATATTTTTAAAAATTTTTTTCATAATAAATAACACCATTACTTTTATTTAGTTATAATAGATTTTTTACGTAACTAGGGGCTTCGCCCCTGCGCGCTTCGCGCGCCAACCCCATCTCGGCGCTACGCGCCTCGGGCACTCGGCGCTGCGCGCCTCGTTGTTCGGCGCTTCGCGCCTCACTATTTCCTTACGCATTGTCTAGTAGACAGGCGAATTCCTTCATGTTGATTTAATGACAGGTCCTGCACTTGCTGTCCACTTCAATTCCTTCTGTGCTTACTTTCCTTTTTTTCAGCAATCTAAGCTTCCATTCGTTGGTTGAAAATTGGTGTTCCTTCTCTATTGATATCTGTCTATCTCCTTGACTTGCTGAATTATTTTTGCTACCGCTCTGCCCGTTATTCTCCAAAATCACCTTATTTATATTATTTTTTTCTCTATATTTGCGTTGCTGTTCATTCCGTAAAACACCTCTTTCTCTTGTGGTCAACATCGATCCTGGTCGTCCTGTTTCCTGGTTATACGAATATTTGGTGGATATTATTCTATGGCTTATTTGGTTCTTCGCACTTACAATTTTATTTTCCTCTTTCTTTTGTGATACTTCCGACCATCCACCATCTTCATCGCCTTGTCTGCTGCTTGAAACTCCTCCTTTCTCCATTGTCATCGTAAATCCTGGCTGTCCTTTTGACTGTTTGGTGATATATTTAGATTTACTATTATTTGATTGTTACTTTTCATACTTATTACTCACTATCTGAATTTTATTTTGGTTCTGCAAGACATCAAAGTGTCCACTCTCTCCGTCACCGGTGAAGAGTAGCGAGAATTGTGTTCCATTTTGTGATCCGATCCGGTGTGGATGAATTTGTTCTTCGCGATACTCGATTTAACATATCTTAAAAATTTCCGCAGCTGCATATACTGCATTTTTATTCATATGTGATTTGTAATCACCAGGTCACCTAATCACAGCACCGTTTGATTCATTACCTGTAATAAAACCCGCAAATGTAGACCAATTATCCACTATATTTGAAACGATACTCAGTCTCACCTCTGCGTGTCGATCTTGAGTGCCGTATACACAATACGCCAACGCGCGAAAAAGACAATTCCTGTCGGGAATCATCGTTATAATTTTCGTTTGCATGTTCATGTTTTGCGCGTCAGAAACAGATACCTATAAAGATATTTGTCAAAGACTGTCATAAACAGCCGATGACAGCTGTCAAAGGGTTTGCTAGATGCTTTTTGTTTTGTTTTCGGTATCTCACCCCACCGCCAACTTCATGCGTATACTATTGTTATTATAATCTTTTTTTACTATTGTTATTATAATCTTTTTTTACTATTGTTATTATAATCTTTTTCTACGTTCATTTGTTTGAAACTTTTTTATTAGGTAGAGAGATATACCTACCAGTACGTATAAAGTAAACTAATTACACCGACGCGAATAATACAATCTGATTCGATTCAATCGTTGCAACAGCTATGTATTGCTAATAAATTGTCTTCGGTAATTGGATAATGATTGTTTTGTATTGGAATCAGTACCAAATGATGGTAACAAAGAACATTACGACAATTCTAGAGATCGGGGGGGGGGGGGGGGGGGCTAACGGGGTTTGTTAGGAAAAAGAAAAACCTAAAGCTTGTCAAGTCAGCAACAGAACATAATCCACAAATGAACAACGCGGCGTTACAGAAGCTGTTCTGTACGAAATGATATACAGCGGCGGATCGCTTTACTGACGTCAATAGCGCCGAGGGAAATTTCCTCTCAAAACATACATACATACATACATACATACACACTTGTTATACTGCAGGCTGTGCTATCGAATTTGCAATTGTTCGAAAATAGACACATCATCCACAAACGTTTGTTTTGTTCCCTTTCATTTCTTCATTTCTTTCACTTCTTCAAAGTTATTTTTTTTTATTTGGCCGTTACTCGTTTCATTTTCTAAAATCTTGAAAAACACGAAATGCGATGTAAATGGTGTGCTTTTACTGTTGCTGTTTCTTCTTTCTTCCAAAGGTTATGTAGTTACAATGCCACTCGGTAAATTATACTTTTGTATATATAAAGAAAAAAAAGAAAATATATATTTATATATTTTCGATATCGGGTTGATTGTTTCCTGAAGGATTCTAAAGAAAAAGCAAAAAGAAAAGCGGATCTAGTACACGTTAAATGAAAAATGTTCCGAGATTCGGATGGTAACTAATTTGTAGAAAATAAATCGTAAACGAAGCTTGTTAGAATTTCCTTTCTTTCTTAGGTGTGATGTATAGCGACACCGTATGTTTCTATAAAATAAAGAGTCAAAGAATTAAAGACTTTGCATATCAAAGTCTTTATATATGATATTATATACACCTTATATAGGTATGTGCCTATGTACCTATGTATATATACCTATATAAGGTGTATATAATATCACACAGGGAGAGAAGCCCGGCCTGAAAGAAGAAAAAGGAAATGTTGGTGGAGATCGATACCAGCCGGAGTCCCCGGAACCTGGAACCTAGAACCTAGAACCTGGAATCCTGGAACCACCGCAGCTGGAATCTCGGGACCTCGAGAAGCTGCCGACGTGGTCGGAGACGCGTCGAAGTTCGTCGGACTCAACCGAGCTGTTTTGTACGTCGTCAGGGCAAGGCAAGGTAAAGGCAACGCACAACGTGTGATACGTAAAAGGAGAGGCGAGGCGAGGAAACGCAAGAAAAGAAGAACAAGAAGCAAAAGAAGAAGAAGAAGAAGAAGAGGAGGAGGAGGAGGAGGAAGCCTGAAACACCGTCTGAACGTCGTCGCAACCCGTAAGACTAGTAAAAACCGTAAATAAAACAAAGCGAAACACCAACCAACCAACGAATGAACCAACCTGAAGTGAGGTTATATGACCGAGAAACCAAATGACCCGACCAGCGTTGTGCGCAACCACCTACAATATCAACTGGCGAGTAAAAGATAACGGTGCTCATCCCAACCAACCGTTGCTGCCTACAAACAGCACCAGGTTCTTATTATATGAGTGGTCAAGCCGCGAGGATATCCGCTGCACTCCGCATCGATGACGATATTACAATCTTTAACCCTTCGAGCCATAGTGGTTTTGAAGTATTCTCACCGCCTATTTTACATTCATATTTTTCGTGTATTTAGAGAATATTGAAAACGTATTTCTTTGCGGATTTTTGCTATTTCTGACAGTATACTAATAGGTTTTCAACACTCGAGAGTAATTATTGCGATATAACGTAAATTATTATTGTTAGGAAAAAATTGATTGAAAATAATCGTGAAAATCAAAAGAATGATCCTTTCAGAGAAAGTTACCACTCTACAGGTATACATATTTTACATAGATTATAGGTTTTTAGGATCGCTAATTACGAATCTGAAATCGGGTACAAAAAATTCAATATGGCGGATCCAATATGGCGGGCGAAAGTTTCACATCCGATCGAATCCGGAGAAAAAACTCTGTACAGGGGTTTTTGAAGTCGCTGATTACGAATCTGACATCGAATTTTGAAAATTCGGTATGGCGAATCCAATCAGCAGCCCCGAAATCCCTGCATAGTTTTGTAACCAGATTCGATCAAATTTGAAATTTTTGTCCGCCATCTTGAATCAAGTATCGCATGTTTATTACGATTATGATAAGGAATTCGTTTAAATCGTTGTTATACCTATACATGTATATAATATACCAAAAATTACCATACTGATTGTATGTTTTGAAAACTCAAATTCTTTAAAGTCGTTATAAAGTTGCTAAATGGGTGATTTTCACTTCCGATATTTCGCTAGATAGTTATAACGAGTTTACGTTACTAACTACTCCAACCTCGTAGAGAGAATCAGGTTTACGTCGTTAAACGCTACAAAACGTATACCGAATTGAATTCGTAAATTGTGTGTGTAAATTCGCCGATACGTTCTACATGCCAACCTGTACAATGCATCTTCCTCCTATATTCGCTAATTACAATTACTGTAGTACATACACGATATACCGTATGTGTGATAATTACGACAGCGCGAATTTATGTACCATCATACACGGTTAAAATATATGGCAGAACGTATGACTAATCCTGATGTTCCGTCAATTACTTTATCTCTTTTTTTACACTAGTAATTTACAATATAATCTGTATTATCGGTGTTATGAATGCGTTCACTCTCTTACTGCATATATATATATATACGGTTTCGCGTACTTTTTTATTCATTTATTTGCAAAATTTTTCCGCCTTGTCCGCAGGAAAATTCGAAAACACCCCAAATAAGGACCAACCTAGTACGTACACACATACATATAGATATAAGAAGACGATTTTACAGAAATGCATCTATAAACGAGTGAACTGATCGGGAGACGGAATTCCCCATTCCGATATATAAAACATTACATTATTACACGTCATACGCCTATACAAAACCGCAAACTTTGAATCATTAAAACTGCGAGACCGGAAGTTACAACGTACCGTGTGTATCTGTGTGTGTTTAATGCAAATTGTCGAAAATGCAACACACGCAAAGACAGAAAACAAAACGCGTGGAATAAATAACGTATAATTGGCGATTATTCGAATACTTCAAGCAGTGAATTCTTTGAAAACCCCTTGAAGTTACAGTTCGTTGTACAAAGTGTGATATATATTATGCATATAGATAATATTTTGCTTACGCACCGTGCTTAATCAAAGTAATATCCTTATAATAAGTGTCTTCTACTCACCAACAGGCCAGTTTCTACACTGGGTAATAACGTGAGCCGACTTCCATCCTGGATGTGATTTTCCTGTAGTGTTCCTTCTCTCAGTTGTCTGTAAAACGGAAACAAGAAAAATAATCAAGTTCAGGTTTAGTTCAATTTTGGTATCCCCCTCCCGCCCTTTCAATATTCAGGTAAAATTCTTCAATCGATGCTAAACGATCTAACTCATTATTATCATTATCATTATCATTATCATTATTATACATTAGACGTACTCGTATTACGCGTCACACGGATCATAGATTAAAAAGTGCATTGTCGTATATAATATATAACCCGTGATTACTGTTTACACACAATATGTATGTATAATGTACGCATATCATTATAAACGAGAGAATTGCGCCGCCGCCAAATACACAAGCGCTATGTCGGCGAAATTACAAGATTAGAGACCGGGAGTATTAGAAAGATTATAATTTATGTACCTATGACTATTATAGTATTATTAACAGCAGCGGCGGTGGCGGCGGATCTATTGTTCAAATTTATCATTATCACTATATGATACAGGTATAAAGTATAATATATCAAGATTTTATTTGCCACGTTACAATTATTATTATTGTTGTTGTTATTATTATCGCCACCATTATTTTAGTTGTCATTATTATTATTGTTGTTGTGGGTAGGTATAGACACAACGCACGCGTCAAATTAAAGAGATTTATTTACAAATCGCTTCTGCGCAACGTTTCAATATAGCGTGTATAATACAATCTTTTAAATTATGATTTGTATGAAATATAAAAGAAATACCTATGACATGTATTTGTATATTTAAATATATTGTGTTCCAATTCCTTGCAGTAAAAATGGTGGTATAGGTCACATCGTAGATCCGTGTGCATTATTATACCTAGGTATGTATTATAAGGTTTATATATACATAACATACTGCAGACATGATGTAAGTCACGATTATTTTTGTATAGTTGAAAGCGGAAATTTATGCATATATATATATATGATATAAATTCTAAATCAACTGATATTATTATCGTCAAAACCTTTCAGAATTGATTACGTAAGGTTAAATTGGTTACAAGAATAGACGATTAGTGTGTTAAGAAGTAATTCAAGTAAAGATGAAAAAAAGAAAAATTCTGTTTTTGTTGGAACAGGTACTGACTGACTTTCTTTCTCCCACTAATTAATAAAGTAAAATTGGCTGGTAGATTAATGATTATAATCCTGTTTGAAAAATATATAATATCTGACCGCATGATGACAAAATGAATGAACTTTGATAAATCGTCGTTCTTTGTCGCGTGCAGTAATTTAAAGTGCAGGTGCAGCAACAACCGGCGTTGCAATTTTTTTTTTCTTTCACTTCTACCAAGCAGTCATACAATATTTCCCAACACAAAGAATTGCCGAATGGAAAAAGTATATACCCAAGTGGCGTATGGATGGTATCAAAGACATGTGAAGAATGTTTCGAAAAAAAAATTACTACAGACGGAGGGTGAAAATGATTTTTTCTTTCAAGTTGCAGAAGTTCAGGTGAAACTAAACGTATTCGAAAAATTTGCCGAATAAAATCCAAATTGTCAATTTTCTAAAGATGACACATACTGTTACAGTATGTATATATTATGTTACGTAGATTAGGGCAAATACTCTCATGGTTCTGTAGCAAAGAAAGGAAAAAAGGATGAAAGGGAATGGAGGCGAAAAATAATAAATCCAATTCGGTCCGATCACCCGGTATGCATGAAAACGGTTATTGTCACGGACAGGTGGACGCCGCCGGTCGGCCGGTTATTTCACATTCGTACCCGCTAACAACTCTCCTTCTCCTTCTTCTTCTTCCTTTCGCGACTCGATACATTAAACATTATGATCCACGTGGAGTAAGTTTTGTAGAACTATACTATACTATAAGTTTCCTGCAAGGAAAGGAAGGTGGTCCAAAGTTTTCTTAATTAGCGAAGCGGATAAAAAGCAGAAGAAAAAAAGGATAGAGAACAAGAACAATAATAGGTGTAACCAGTGTAACGTACAATATGAAAAACAATGACAATCCTCACGATCCATTGCACAATCGACTCGCTGCGCACACTTTTTCTACTACAATGTATATCATACTGTATTTATATCGGCTCTTCTGTTCCCGTCCGTTTCCTCAACGACGACGACGGGTTTCTTTCTTTTAAACTCCGCGCGCCTGCAGCTGCTATACATTATACATACATATGTATTATAGAATAAATAAAGTGAATAATAAGTGAGGTATTTGAACTGCTGCACTGAATTGTACAACATCTATAATGTATAATATATTTTATCGTTATTCTTATTATTATTATTGATATCATATCCTGTGGTGTGACTGCTGCGATTTGAATCTGTTGTTCGAAAGAGAGAGAGACAGAGAGAGAGAGAGAGAGAGAGAGAGAGAGAGAGAGAGAGAGAGAGAGAGAGAAAGAGAGAGAGAGGAGGGAGACACGGCGTATAGCCGCGTGTAGCGAACCTGACCGGCAGATTGGTAATATATACCTATATAGACACGTATGTATATCTGCACAAATGATGAGAAAAATATTTTTTCGCCAAACTGATGATCAACAAAACAATATATTATTTCAATAGAAATAAGTAAGAAATAATAACGATAATATAGCAATGATAATATTTCTTGAAAAGAGAGAAGAAATATACATTTGTGCCAATTCAACGTGAATCCTTTTTGCTCTTATTATTACATACGTAGAACAAAACGCGTCACGAGCTAGGAAGATGAAGCGATATCAACAACACCACAACATTGTGAGGATGACGAGAAAAGGAAGTAGGAATTGTGCAAGAGCAACCAGTGAGAGAGCGAGCCCCCCCGGGTTGGTAAAACTGTAATCAAGACTCAGACCCGCAAAATCAGGCAGCGGAGCAGTCAGTCACTCAGTCAGTCAAGCCTCTCTGCTGAAAGTGCGCGAGAGTCAAGAGAGACAGAGTCACAGGGAGAGAGAGAGAGAGGAGAGAGAGAGGAGAGAGGGAGGTCTCTCATAGCAGCAGCAGCAGCAGCAGCAGCAAGTGACGATATCGCTTGCGAGGCGACGACGAAACGCATAACAACTACTCTGGCGCTTCCAAATAGATATACCTATCATGTCGTAACACGAAGGAAGAAAATGCAGCACATGGATTACGCGTAACAGCATAAATAGTGATTCGCCGTCGTGCCCGTTTTCGCCCTATAATGAAGAAAACATAGTCTTCAGATATCTCAAATTGAAGATTTCGTGATTCGTCAATTCAGTTTCTCTTTATACGGCCTGCCTATATTTTCCAACTGCACATCAATTAACCATTTCAGTCACAGTTGGTTGCTCAGCCTCCCACCTCAAAAATATCCATATCCTACCCTTATTTCGGTTTATTTAGAACTTTAAATGATCTTTGTTAGATCGTATAACCCCAAAAACTCCCGAGTCACAAAATTTAGGTCAAAATATTTGGTTGAAAAATGTGTCACTGATAGGGTTAAGTGTATACAGTTATACATATTGTTTATCATCGCCGATAAAGTAATGCAGGGATATCGTTAGTGAATATCCGCAGCTGTATAACCGGATTGTTTGGTGAAAATTTTACACGAGCAATTGACCACAGCATAGGGTAAATCCGCCTGAAATCCGGCAAATCATAGTACGTTTGACCGATTGGCCGTCTCTCGTCGCTCTCCAACCAATGGTGGTGAACAACGAGACAAATGCCGATCAGCAGTACACTGTACCCCGAATTGCCTAAATGTAGGCGTGTTTAAACCCTGTGTTAATATTAATTGCCCATGTAACATTTCCACAAAGTGACTCGATACGTGACACAAGTAGCTTTAGCTTTGCTCGACTTATTTAAAAAGGGGCGAGGCAAGAGACATACTCTTCATTGTTAAGGACTCATAATCAGTGAGTGAGCGAGTGTATAAGTGAGCTGGTCGTCGCCCCCGCCTTCCTAAAAGTAGCAGCAGCAGCAGCCGGCCCACCACCTTTCTTTCGAAATATAATGTACATAGATACACAAAAACCGACATACGTGCGCCAGCTGATGATATTATACGTCATTATATATATCTTTATATCGCTGAAATACACCGGCGAACACGCGCCACCGCCGCATTCAAATAGGCATAGCTGTTTCTCACAAACGAGAACATGTGTATGAATAAAATTTTGCACCATTCTACACACGACACGTTATCCAGGCAGCGAATATGCGCGTAAACGTAGCCCTACGACGCACAGTAAACGTTACATATATGCATGTACGCGTACATGTCAGTCTCGCGATATATTCGCATATACTCTCAGCGACGACGGTTGTGTGGCTATGATATGTGGCCGTGTAGTAGATATATTTCGTAACAAGACCAATCGTTTCACTTTATCCTGCACGGGCAGACAAATTTGCAATGACGTCAAGCGATTCTTCAATACTCCGCTTTTCTCCTTACTCTTCTCCTCTGAAACATGTTTCATTTCACGTACTGCAGTGAAGCGTTATTCCCGAAATCCTGATTAAACCGTTACGTATGTATGTATGTATTTATTTACGTCGAATTTTTGAATCCCGAGTATTACGATCTCTGCGCGTGACAATTGAATAGTGGTAAAAACGACTCGCGCGGCTGTTCAGTCATTGAAACGTGCGACAAAAAGATTACCAACTTGGTATAAAAATCCCAGCTGCCCAAACGAGAGCAAGCAAGCTGAAATCAAAAGAAGCGAGCGACGGCACGAATAATAGATTTTTCACCAAAATCCTGTCGCCATCACTTCTTGGATAGAACTGAAACAATAGAATTCCCCCGGCGCGGCTATACGATATGAGAAAAACGATTTGAAAAACTGTAAAACAATATATATAATATAAAAATGCAAGAGGGATAGAAAGGTACTGAAAACCGTAATAGTAACCGTAACAATATAACCGTAAAGCGTTGGTGCGATCGGAATAATACGACTAGTGAGTTACGCGCGAGTGGTGAGCATACCTATACCTAAGCTTCAGGGCAAGGAGGATCGTTTAGCACGGCCATCCGTGAGAAGAAGAAACAGCGAGGCAGAGGAAGCAGAGATATGTATGTAGTACGTATGCATATGTAGACACGCTCACCTCTCCCGATGCAGTAAACAAATCCGTTCCTTGGCGACCTTCAATTTTTTGGATATAATTTTCTTGAGATTTTCGATACTCTCCGAACGGTCAACGGTGAGATCAAAGTGACCGCCGGTGGTGGGGTCAAGGGTGATGGTGATCTCCTCCGCGTCCCCGGTGACCACAGTGCAGCCACACCCCGGCGCGGAGGAGGATAAGGTGAGAGAAGGCGACGGCGACGGGGAAGGCGTGAGCAACGGGGACCTGCCCCCGTCTCTCCGCGAGGTCAGCGTCGAGGCAGCGTTGGTGGTCATTGGGGATGTCCGGACGCCCTCGGGTTCCAGTTCGGGATCGCGATTACCGCCTCCGTTCTTCGAGCCGTTTTTACTTCCACCGCTGGTGTTCGCCGCCGTGTCTGACGGCGTTTCCGAACTGCTGCTATCCATTGTTCCTCCCTCCGCTGCTGCGTCGTTGTATCCTCAGGCGGAATGTTAGAATGAGCCGCGGAGAGGATGAAGGAGCGAGTTGAGACGAGGAGAAGGTTAAAACGGAAAGAAAAAAAAAAAAGAAAACAAAGGAAAACCGCGTTCTTACGGCTCAGACGAAACGGGAAGGGGACGGTTGTTGGTAACGGACACACAGAGAAGCAACGAGAAAGAGAAATGAATGAAAAAAAATCTAAGAAGAAAACGGAGAACAACTTTCCTTAGACGAAAACTTTACTTTGTAGCCCCTATTATCCTCTATCTCTTTCTATATCTGTATTCACGAACACACACAGCCACCGCGCACAATACCCAGCACTTCGATTTAATACACGTGTGTACGTATGTGTATATAATATATATGTTATGTATGTATGTACTTTTTTACACCTTGATTAATGCAACTTCAGAATTTCAGACACCCACTTTCCCCTGGCCGTTGTTACGTTTCTATATTATCACTGTACGATAACCACGCGAGAGAGAAAACACACCTCAATCAATAGTCACCGCACTCACCAGCCCGCCCTCGGCTACTTGAACCCTGCGACTAAAGACCCGGAGACCCGGACGGAATCCCAGACGTCGAACGTGCCCGAGGTGCCGCTCGCCGAGCCAGCCGATTACCGAATCTTAAAGTAAAATGGCCGCCGCGATTATAGCGCCCTCTTACTGCTACTCTGCGATTCACCTCTGCGAGCCACGTGACATGCTGCGCCATCCTACGGAATACTGGATAAACTTTACAGCCGACGCCATCTAGCATTTATTTTCATGTGCTATGAAAGCTATTATAGAACTAAGCGTTATCGACATAGAAAGACCTGTTTGTAAGTAGGGGTGCATTCCGAGATTAGCTCGTGGAATAGCTTTGTCACTGTCCTAGGGAGTTTATATCGTTGCCAGCTAGTTTCGGAACGCACCCTAAATAACATAAAAGGGCACGAGTACGATATTTAAATCAAAATAAAGAAAAGTTGGTACTTTCATTATTTCACGAGATATTTATTACTAAACAAACATTGTCATACGGAGGTCGAATTAATTATAACCTTTGGGCTGCGACAGTCACCTTCTGCGATTTTATTACGTGTTGATGTGACTGTGGTTTCGACTGTGCCCCTTTCGTACGGATGCCAAACTCATGAGTAAAAAAAAATCGTTGAATTTTGATGTGTTTCCAATGACCGTTAAAAATGCTTACATCTCCTTAGGGAGGCCAAAATGGCGAATTTTTTATTCTTGAAATTCTCCTTGATTTGGTAAAAACACCAAGAATCAATGGTCAAAAATGGGCGCCACAAATATCTTACTTATCCCTCACAAAAACCTTTTCACTGACTGAAAATTGCGGTTATTTTTTAATCATTTTTCTGTACAATGCTTTCTTCGGAAAGTGATCTTTATTTCAATATAAAAAAATTGTTTCAATATTTTTACCCGTTGGCCAGCAATTCCATATACATGTATACTAATAATAAAATCGTTAAGACTATGGTTATTGTGATGACATTTTTGTTAAAATTATTACGTTATATAAATATACAATGTGCTCTGCACATAACAATTAACAATATAACAATAATTGTAATTAATCGTCTCCGTCGTAAATATGTATACATAATATACAACCGTACTCAGTGTTAACTGAAACCTTATAATTTTCGTTAGACTTCTCTGTGATTTTACTACCGAGAGTAAAATAGGAGGTAATTTTCGGAAGAAGAATATAAATGTGTAATTATTATTTCCACGAGTAGAGGTCTTTTCGCATTTAAGCTGGATATAAAATAACTATGGCATTGTAAAGTACAGTCTCTAGAGGCGGTAGTAATTTTTTCGAATACGATATTTCGCAACTGATTTTTTACTTAAAAATTGCACTATGTCGAATATATTAATATTTGAATTGTATTTAATAATGAGAGATCAAATAAACAAGCAGTAAAAAAACTTTTGTTTCGAATTGTTCAAATTAATTACTAATTGCTGAGACGCAAAATTTTCATTTCTATCAACAATCTTACATCTTATTCCAGAAGATGTTCATTGAACAAAATATTTACGTTCAACGATAATGCAACGCGTTTCATTTAATTTTCATTGTCACTCGGTCAAAACGTTTGGTCTAATTATCTATAGTACAATTTATTACATCCCCTCCTAATCTTAGATTTAAGGGTCTAAAGCTTAAAAATTCACAAGTGACAAATTCTTGTTCTTACCCTAACGCCATTAAATGGCGTTAAATTTTTTTAAAAGAGTTCAAATGCTTGTGATGTTATACGCTAGTAATTATTATCTATAAAACGTAGCCTAACGATCCCTTCTTGAACACATTAGTTTTGGAATCAAGCCGTGGCTGAGCATCGTGGTAGCCTAAACTATCCATGATTCACCTGTATGAATATAGTATAATATATACAGTTATATTTACCATTTATTTGATCCTAACGTAAATTTGTTTTTTACTTTATCTCGGCACAAATTCGATTACTTTAAGTATTGTTCACGTAATTTAACAGGACACACACAGTATTAAACTGATATACACCCCTTGTTCTCTATGTACTCATTCCCAATAATTTATAGATTCCCGATGTTACCAAACTCTCTCCTATACCCATTCAGAATATTGTTCCCGTCCATTTCTATTCTTCATATACAGGGAATGTCTGGTCAAAAGGCAATCTCCAAGCCACGCGAGTAGCAACTTTTACGTGACCCGAGCATAGCAGATAAATGCTGTGAACAAAAACTTGTACATGTGGTTAGCGCTAGCGGTGTGAGCTCAGAGGTTACCCTTTCATCAGAAATCCCCTGTATATTTGTAAGAGGAGATAGAGTGGTGAAAATTTTGACTTGCATCAACTTAATTCAAAAATCCCATAGCCTGTGAACTGTTGATTGTGAGACAATTTGTTTGCTAAACATTATCATGAAACTATCCGATAATACAATAGTTGCGATAATATTCCTAAATGTTCTAAATAATGATAACCATTATATTTCTGTAAAACTTGATTTAGATTTTCGAAATTTCCCCATAGTGAAATTATTAAAAAATCATTGTACGTATATTTTTACAACCCGGTTTTCAAGTATTGACGACGTATTTATAGTTGACCTGTGTAAAAATATCTTCTATGCCTACAGAGATGTGTGCGTATAATATGAGCTCAAATCCTACTCTCTAAAATCGATTACGTTCGAATTTTAATTTCTGGGATCATTCGTTAGATGCTTGATTTGATAATTTATCATATTTGTTCTATAATTCTTGTAATTGTATCTATATGTATATTTAATGCATACCACCTTATAGAGAATTACGATTCACAATAAAATTCATGATCCAAATTCTTCTGTATCTTGCTCAATTTGTTTAAACTCAAACGAGCCTCTACCATCCATTTGAAGGTAATACTGAACAAAAAAAGAAACAGAAACGACATTATTATCCACATTTATACATCAGGTTTGCGAAAGTAACAAGCCAGATTTTGAGTCCTACCTCGTGGTGTTTCCAAAGGGACTTTCGGTGAGAAACGGTGAATAAAGTAATACCAGCTCGTCTGCAGTAAGAATACATGGAATCCTCGACATCCACGCTAACTGCACTCGTACATTCGTCGAGAATGGCGAACTGTGGTGCATGATAAAACAACCTTGCCATCTGAACATAAAAAAATCGGTTCCGCGTCAATTTACACGAATAACAAAAAGTTTTAGTTCACTGGTATACGCGCCCGTATACAAGGGGAAACAATTTACCGCAATGCGCTGCTTTTCTCCGCCTGACAAAACGTCAATCCAGTCGGCAACGGTGTCCCAACCCTGTCCTTTCCCCTTTCCTTGACCGTCTCTTTCCAGCAGATGACCAAGTTGCACCACATTTAAGAACTCCTCCAGATCGGCGTCATTACAATTACCTCGTCGCAGCATTTCAGCTCTTGTATGAGGGTAAATTACTTGGTCTCTGAGAGTACCCAACGTCATGTACGGTCTTTGCGGGATGTAAAACAATTTCCCCTTTGGTGGCTTAGTTACAATTCCTCCCCAGACTGGCCAAAGCTAATTGTTGATTAAGTTATTGATTATTATGATACAGCTATTGCTCAGGCAATGAACAGAAAATTGAATTGGTGCCGATTACTTACCTCGCCGAGAATTCGGAATAGGGAACTCTTTCCACAACCATTTGGACCGCAGACCAAAACGTTCATGCCAGATTTCACCTCAAAACATAAATCTTTTACAAGTACATCACCGTTTGGTGTAACTAAAGGCACATGCTCGAATTTTATTATGTTGTCCTTAGCAACTATTTTTCCTGCTCCTGGTGCGCCAACCGGTTCGGACTTATTGTCTGCCACCATAGTTCGCTGATATTTCCCTGAGTTCAGGTCGTTCAAGACTGTTCTTATTTCTGTAACTCTGGCTGTGAAACCGGCCAGTCGTGTCAACTCTCTTCCTGCAAGTACCAGCCTGCCGATAGCTTCCGCCAACTTTATCAACATTCGGCCATATGTGTAGTAACTTTTGTAACGATGATCAGGGGTTCCACTCAGTATCGGATGATTTTTTTGGAGGAAGGGAATGCTGACTGCATAGAAACCGACAATCGTTGCCGCATCTGGAAATAAGAATTAAATTATCCCAGTTGCGGTCTTTGTTCTTGATCTCTCCCCAAAATCTTGCTGTGGTCAATTATAGATATTTTGTTTACTATTTTACTTACACTTCCCAACAAAATTATCCACTACTCCCAAAGTTACTTTAAACTCAAGGAATCTTCGTAGATGTGTGATCTAAAGAGTCCATTAAAAGTTATTAGTTACCGTGTCTAATTTCTGTGTTATCTCGCAACATATTCATGGTATACAAAAAAATGTTTTACCAATTTTTGGAAGCTGGTGAGGAGGGTTAGCTTCTCACGATTATTTCCCTGATAAAAAGCAATCTCTTCTGAATTGACTATCAGGCGTGAGTTAATGTGACGATATTCCCCTTCAAGTCGCTGTTCCGTCACAGTCAATGACCCGATTGGTCTACGAAGATGCGTTAAAAACGTTCCTGCTCCCAACAAGTAACCCAGCATAAGCAGGGGTGTCTGTTGGGGGAAAAAAAAATGAAACAAACAATCATGATTTTGCGTGATGTGCAAAATTAGAACGTTATATGAGCGATGACTGGTCTTTACGGATTTGCAGCAAAAAGTTTTTGAGCAGCTACTTTATTCATGTATCAAAGTATAAAATTTCATTTTAAATATTGTCTTTACCTGTCCTCCGAGAGTGGACGTGAGTCTGTATACGTAAATAGATATATCCAGTAGAGGTTTAGCAATATTACTGTACAAATCTGTGCAACTTTCGCAGAATTTATCAACATCTGTTGTGAGCAATTGGTCTGGATTTGCAATGCGGTTATCCAAGTTGCACATTTTATAGTATGTGAAACCCCTGTGAATTAATGAATAAATGATTAGATGAATTAGATTGTAATTGCATAAACAAATATTAATACCACAGACATAATATGCCAATTTAAAGCCTGAAAAAATCTGTACATAAATTGTTTCCACCCTAATACATCATATCGTTATCTTCGAAATGACTTCTTTTCTGATTGCAACCAGCACTTAATACTTACTTGAGGTATTTATCCATAAGGTGGTGTGTAATGTTAGTGCGTAACCTAAGTTTCACTTCGCCAATACCATACTTCAGTATATTGTTCACTATTGAAACCTAAATCAATAAATGTGTGGTGAAAATTTTATCAAATTTTAGGAAATTATAATTTTATAGGTGAAAAACAATATTAACATTCCAGAGAGCTGATATTTATTATCCGATGCGAATGAGCATAAAATTGCAGTGTTTCTATTTTCACTATATTTGATAGATCCCGATATTTCAAGTGCGTATTATTGTAACACCAATTTTAGACTCATCATCAACAACTCATTTGACAATAATGGCATATTTTTTAAATTTAACATTAAATGAAATCAATTGAACAAATACACTCGCTTACCAATGGCAATGCGGAGAAGAACCAGAAAAGTCGTTTTCTAAATAGAGGTCCATTCATACTAACTATAGACCTGAAAATGATTTTTTGCTTAAGGACAAAAAGCATGGACGCAGTAAATACTAGATAGAATAATACAATATCTACAAATTGTATAATTTTAGATAACCAAAGTTTACATACGATTCGATAAGCGTCCCTGCATTAATCATCCATAAATCACAAAACGATCTGACAACGAGAGCCACAGCTATCAGGAGTAAGTATCCCGATTCTGTGGAAAAAACTCCTGGAACGCCAATAGCAATAAGCTGGCGTAGCTGCCTGAAGAATTCTGCGTTAACGTGAGCTTTGGGCGATTTGGGTTTGTCCTGCAGAAATTGAATTATCGTTTAATGATTATCTGAGTAACTATGATGAAATTTGTCATCCTTACCTCTTTAATGACATACTGAATGTCGTTGTTTGTCTGTTGATGTCTGTGAAAGGAAAATTATTACATTGCATTATTTAGGAGAAGAAAGTTAGTGACATTGCAGAATGTAGACAAATGAATGAGACAACGTCGACGGTTTCGACTAGTAATTTTAATTAGTTACCTAAGTTTCGATGTCCGTTTTTTCGTTTTTTTGTTCAGCAGCCAAATTATTGCGCTGACACTTATCGCTCCTGCGATTGACCTTTTTGTTACAAATTTACTAAGTGCAGGTGCCATTTTTGCCTTAACTCCCTTTCGGTTCCCTCACTATGGACTTTAATTGGTATCTGGTTTTCATTCGCTTTCGATGGAATGCATTTGAATTCTTGAATACATTACCCGGTGTTTATCACTCGTTTTTGTTTTCTTACAATTCTACTTCGTTCGTTACCTCCAATTTACATCAACGCAAGTCACTACGCCAGTGACGCAACGTATGCCAACCTAACCGCGCGACCACCTATGTCCTAACCGTCAAAATAAATATTAAGTAAATTTTCAATGATCACCGCCTTCATGGAATGACGGTGCGAACCTTCGATTTTACGTATGTATGCATGCACATAATTTAACTGTCGAAAAAGATGCAACCAAAGGCTACGTTCGGGCGCATCCGAGTGTAGCGAGATAACTACAAGGGAAAAATTAGACACGTGTCTCGCACACTTGCGCAAGCTCCCATATAAGACAAGGATAAAACTGAACTCGATAGGCTAGGTTAGCCACAAACTCGGACCTTGGTTACGTCATTACTATGTCATTACAGCTATCACGGTACGTTTTTGAAAGAAAAATATTTTTCAACTTTGTAGAAGATAGTAAAAAAAAACTCGTTCGAACTTATCATTCATGGTCAATTGTGTGTGTTCCTCCCCGCCGTTCGAACTTCCCACTCATCACTAGGGCTCAAATATCAAATTATATTTAAATACTTTGTTGATAGGAGGAAATAATCCACGACCTTGAATTCTACTCGCAATATAATACAGTTATAACCACGATTGCTTATCAAAAGCCACAAGTTTGAATGACTATAATGCCTCAGAGTAATTGAAAAGTCTGTTATATCTATGGTAGCTTGTATAACGGTCAATTACGAAAAAAGAAATATAACACATCAAGAAGTGGGAAAGCAATGAGTATACTAGTGATTAATTGAAAAATACTTTAGAGAAATAGGATGTTGAATGGTTGATTGACATTTATAGGAAAACCGTCACTGGAAACTTTCTAATATTCTGGCAGGCCCAAGTGACATCGAATTTTAATTGAGCATAGCTAACAGCATTTTCACTGTCCACCTGATTGTAAGATTGGATACTTGGATATCAAATAGGAATAAAAAACGGTGACATTTTAAACACTGGTTTATTACGATTGCTACTTTTGTAATAGCATTCATATCACGCCCTACTAACATTTTAAGTCCAATGAGCAGGCACAGATAATTTTACGTCATAACATGTCAGTTTCATAATATTTACAAACCTGTAACACACAAAAAACTTAATGTTAAGTCATATAACAATTTGCATGACTCTCGAAGTTTCGCAGTAATAACAATTATTCCCGAGCCATTTGAGTCACCAAACCCAAAGCGGAATCCTAATGTAACAAGTTATAGGCTAATGAAAATCTTATGCGAATTTTACATGTAAACAAAATGCATAATGATGACTAAGTAGTCTTAGTATATCGGCAGTTTAGGAATTGTTAATCACTTAGACTAGATACGAAGTTATCAGTCGACAATGGAGATACTTAAAATGAAGCAATCGATGCAATTGAATCAAGGATAGTCACTTCCTTTTGTAAATCAGTAGGTATTGACTGTAATTAGTTGGTGTGATATGAGCATAAAATAAATCAGCGATTAGTCTGTATTTATCAAGAAATTGATGAATACTTGGAGCAAGCTCATGAAATAATACAAGATGTGTGGGCATCTCCGTATCTTTAGTGTTACTGTAAGTTTGTCTTAACCAGAGGTTTGGATTTGCAAAGAACTCTGATGCCTCATCAATGTAGTCATCTCGGTTGCTTAAGCTTGGTTCGCAAGTCAGAAACCTGGCTGTTACATTAGCATGCAAGTGACTATAAAAGGGAGTTGCATGGCAGGGAGTGAGGAATAAGATATTGACGTCATCATTTGGTACACTTGCAATTTCCTGACGTAATATTTTCATGGCATCTAACGAACCTCGCAAATGAATCAGAGAGAAGTAAAGTCCTGGCAATAAATTAGTGAGCACCAAAACGTTCATGAGAACTTTTCGCGTAAAGGGTGCCACAGAATTTTTTATGCACAAAATGCCACTAGTACCAAGGCAGACGAAGAATGGGAGTAACGGAAGAATAAACCTAATTTCTTTATGAGGTATCATTGAATAGATGGCCAGAGTCCATCCAATAACGACTAACATAACAGCCTGTCTGTGAAACTTGGCAGGATGTTGCACGACTTGCCAGGCACCAATCAAAAATATGACGTAGTATAGGCCCAAGATGACTGGGATTCCTATGGTCAAGTACCAGAAAAAAGGCTCAGTACCGTAGAAATCGCTAACCCGATAGATGAAATTAATCCGAAGAAATTCTATGGGACTTAAAACGAACTTTCCATAACCAATGGTATCAACCAAGGTCGCTATAGATAAGGTGGTCATTCCTATTCTTAAATAACTCAGAAGGAGAACAATTCTTCCTGAGGTCGGAGTAGTCAAAAGGTGATACAGACATAACGGAGTCCATATCACAGCCGCAGTGGGTCTAACAACGCAGAGCCATGCGACGATCCAAATATAGCTGACGCTCTTGGTGTTACTATCTCGCCACGGAAAAATGGACAAGGCAATTGTTGTTAAGGAAGTCTCCAAGGTGTTGACTAAAGTTCGAGAGGCATAGTAATACCAGAACCAATTGGTGCAGAGGCTGAAGAGGGCCCACTTGTTTTTGGTCCATACGTAGAATCTGTAATCAGCGTAAGCGGAGAGAAGGGCTTGCATAATGCGAGGCGCGATTATTATAAGCGTGGCAAAATCTAGGTGAAAAAATCCAAGGATCCGATAGATCAACGATATCAGGAACGGATAAATGTAGCTACGTATTCCTTCCCGCCACTCCCAGGTTAAGTGGCCATAACCAAATGCCAGCCGATGAGCAACCTCCACCGACTGCCAATATTCGTCCGGTACGTCACTCGTTTGCACTAGAAATACTGATGACAATCTCCACGCGATCACGCAGAGTAGGACTTTGTGAATTCTATTTGATAGAATCATTTTGTTTGGTTCTTTGTTCGCAGTTTCCGTCAACGAAAATCAGTTATTACGTTGTCCGTTACGTATAACTTGATTAGGTACACCTGTCCTGAAATTTGATATGTGTATACAGTTTGTTGCTAGATTAGGTTAAGTTAGGTTAGGCTCACAATAATCGAACGCCGAAATTCAAATCTTCGTCATTGATTTCCGGCGAAAATTATTCCCAGCTGCTCTGGTTACTCGGGACCAAAGTTTTTTACCTAAATAGTCTAATATTTTCGCTGTGTATCCAACAGTGGGCTAAACAATCACACATCGCGTCGCGTTATCGGTTGATTATAGGTATGTGCAACGCGAGTTACCAAGAATCGACACGAATAAGTGAATATTGAGTTTAAAGATAACAGGAACAGCCGGATAACCGGTAACGGCTATCTGAGCCTCAACATCCAATTCCTACGCTTCTTTCGCATTTTCAAATAACTCGATAGAACCAGTCGGGTTTCAGACTAATCAGCGTGCTAATCAGACAGTCCTGGTGGGTCGGTTTTGTTCATAGCATACAAGAATAGACCGCAGGAGTAACGAAGGTGGCCCTTTGGAGAATGCAATAGCGCAATAGAAAGAGAAAGCTGCACATAGGACCCAGGGTTGCCAGATGGCCGTTGCGAAAATATCGTACCAGGCTGCATAAATTTATCGTACACTTATCGTACGATGATAAAAAAAATTATCGTCCTAATTATCGTCTATTATTATAAATTATCGTACTAAATTATGGTATACACCTTTCTGTTAGGAGAAAAGCATTGAGTTGATAAATCGATTCTTACTCCTGACAGTCCTGACGAGGAGGTTAAGCGGAATACCGACTGCTGGTAAAAAGACAGAATAATAGAGGATGAAATTTACGAAAATAAAAATGCTACGCTGTACTTATTCATTTTCCTCGATGTTTGGGCCTAAGATTGACGCTCCGGCGTGACGTTCTGATGTATCGACTAAGGAGCAAAAAAAAAAATATCGGACAATCTCACATAATATGGTACAATTATCGTACAAATTAGTACGATAATCGTGTATCGTACGGACGGTAAATATATCGTACATGTACTATAGTTATCGTACGTATGGCAACCCTGATAGGACCCCTCTATCCTTGTTTAATCACGCATGCGCGCTCAGCGTTCTTTTAGTAAGAATGAAATAGAAAATGAATGGAGGGATGGAAGTTCTTATACATATATTGTACATAAAACATAAATTAGAAGTTATAATTTAAAAATAGGAATAATACTAATAAAACATTAAAATTAAATAATAGGATATTAAGGGAGCTTTCCAGTGTGAAATTTTCAAAAAATCGATTTTTTTTTTTTTGCTTTATCGAATAGTATACACTCTTCCGAATATTCCCTGAAATTTTCATGCCGAAATTCAGATTATTTCGGTTACTGTACAGCATTTCTTGGAAGAAGGCAACGGAGCGCTACAGCTGCCGCGTCGGCCGTCTGCCCGTGCGGCCGTCATTTCTATTGTCTCGTTCCTACCTGCACGTACATGAACTTGGTTCGCCAATTGTCGAAAATGTGAATTCGGACTATTGCATAATTTGCCGTTAATTAGCCGTAAATTAGTCGCGCGACTTATTTTTTTGTCGCACTCGATTTTTAAAAAAAGAGCGGTATACGGGCGCGAACACTCAAAACAATAACGAGAGCTTCAATCACTGTGTGTGGCAACTAGCCCCAAAGCACGTATTCTGCGGCAAGCAGATAGTAGAAATCGCTACGCAGTGTGCTGTGTGCACCTTCAATGAAGGTTACGACCCAATTTCAAAAATTTTGGAGACGATGGGATGCACGATAGGGCCGAGCGCCGCAGATTTCGCCGCTAAGTACAAGAATGCGCGCATCACCCAAGCAAACCGCTGGGCGTCCCTGGATAGCAAAGAGGCGAGGAGAGCTCGTCGGACTGAACAATCCATTGAGCACGATCTTTTCGAAGAAGCAGAAGGGATATTATATGGACCTGGTATCGCTGATTGACCGTAAGTAAACGATTTACCTAAAATTTCCTCACTTGAAACTTTGAACGCGTTTTTCTCGAAACAGCATTTTTCAAAACGGTGTCCAACTTGGAGGGCAGAGTTTTAAAGCTATCGAGTTGAATTTTTTACACAATATACTTAACGTCATTGTTTATCGTGCTATGGAAGCTTTTTTTTTTTTTTTGACATCTTCCTATTTTTTTATAAAAAAAACTGCCAAAAAAAATGCTAAAATCGATACTTTTTGTTCAAACCGGCGCCATTTTTGCAAAAAAAAAAAAAAAGAAAAAAGCCTCCATAGCACGAAAGCCAATTATATACCGATCAATAATCTTTTTGGGTTTTTTGTTTCAGATCAAAATTGTGACCCCCAACGTGGACACCACATCCAAGTGCATTTTCTGCAACAATTGTTTCATCATTTTTATAGATATTAATTAATGAATAAATCGATCTTTAAAAAATTGTTTTGTATTCTTCAATATCCAATTAATATACAAAAAAAAAACCAGACCGATTAGATTATTTTTTCTTTAAAAAAAAAAATCGTGAAAAACAGCGATTTTTCGGGCTGTCACACTGGAAAGCTCCCTTAAATCGTTAAATGCTGTTCATCATTTTTATTAGGTAACAAACATGAATAATGCACATAAGTACATACTGTATGATTATATACTGTAATAAAACGTTGAATATTATTATACTTAAAACAATACATAAAAAAATATTATATTTTCGTAATATATAAAAATATTATTTTACAAGAAATTTACAAGCATATCTTGCACGAACATTCTATTTGGCTCATTTGACTTTTGTTATTGAATACTTATACATAATTTGAAAATCTTTAAAAATCGTGAGCTTATTGTTCTGCATGCATATTCTTTAGCTTTGACCTTGTAAAAGTTGACCTCGCAGTGTCTACGCGAGTTCGCGCATGCGCGACTAGACGAAGGCAGAGTGGTCCCATCATAAACTTATAAATATGCAACTTTCTCTTTCTATTCTGCTATCGACTTCTCAGCCCGGTTACGCGGTCTATTCTTATATGTCTATGGTTTTGTTGATAGTCAATGGATACTCAAGCGAATCACAAAATTCTGTAAAATTTCGCGTCAAACGCATTATATAAAGAAAAAAATACTTTGACGGAAACCCCGCCGAGTTTATGTACGTTAAGGAAAGCTCAACAGCTTGCATGTAAAACGGAGATATAATGTACACGAATTACTAAATTCTCAGTTCAGTTAAGAATTTTGTCAGTTTCTTCTTCCTCTCCTTTATACGAAAGTTGACTGAAGAATATTGTCAACGTTACAGTTAAGAAAAGCAGGCGTTACTTCTTTTTCAAACATTTTCAGATTATCTATTTCCTGTCTCCAGCTTCGGCACGTACCTTTTGTCCATGCAAGGTACACATCTTCAGGCTTTTATAATTTTCATATAAAAAGTATTTGTACCTCTTTCTTTCATTCTATACTCCTTTTCCATCGCCCATATTGCAGTTTCTTCTGTCCGAAGGTTTACAAAACATTTTATGAAACTTCAAACTCATAATTTACCAATGGGATATTTTGATTCTTATTGCAAATGTTTTAACCCTGCTTCGGTAAGGTGGGTTTTTTAGGGCACAGTACACCTTGCTTTTAGATAAGTTTTGAAATCCACCTTGCCGACGACGAGTCAATTTTTCACTTGAAATACGTGGACTTTGATATTTCGACTGTAGGACTTTATTTTCTTTCTTTTTATTTATTAACAATTAATACCAATTTGTAGAATTTTACTTTCTTTCCATTTCAGTTATTAACAATAACTGCCACACATACGCACACACATTCATCCATTCGTATCATATAACAAGCGATTATACTAATTTGTAGAATTTTACTTTTTTGGAAATTTCTCATGGATTAACAATAAATACCACACATACACACATACACACACATCCCATCCATTCGTATCATCTCAAAACAGATTGTAAAGAATTGGCGGTCGATTTTTCTCAACTTTGACGAGACGTCACAAAATATGTTAAAAATTCAGCTATTTTTGGATTGGATTCGACTTATCGTATTAATCGTCGGTATGGTCAGTCCCTCGGTGGCTCTCTCCCCGGGACCGGAGGTTTCTAGCGATGACGGGAGTCCGCCGAGTCGATGATCGTCTCGTTTCGGGTTGTCAGTCCTCCAGGGCCTCGCTGGAGTATTTTCCTTCAACCGGTTGAGTTGACGTCCCGGGGTTAAGAGAGCGAGATCGGGTTAACTTCTCCACCACTGGATCTCGATTTTGAGTTTGGAGTGGGGCGCCGGCTTCCCCACTCCATTTCCAAAATGGGTGTCAACCGTGATCCCTCCCAAAATGAGGGGATCACTGATACTGGTGTTTACAGCGGTTCGAAATAGGAGATCTTACAATTTCCCCCCTTTTCACGAGAGTGAGGGAGACCAACGATCGGGAAAAACTCGATGCATTAAAACTCCAAACATCACAATTCTTTTTAAATCGGCCATTGCCTTTCGTGGTTCTTTCATACATCCCTACACACACTATCATACCATTCACTCAAATTCATTCGCAAGGACATTTTCCGACATATTGGAGAACAATATAATAAGCACAACATGGCGAATCAAATGTAGATTCATATAAAACATTCTTGACATATAAAAACATATTCGTGCACAGAATCAGCAAAGTTCAAAGGGTGATTCTTCTTTCTATCCCTTCAGAACACGCATCAGACAATCATCAGTCTTACTTAGATGCATATACAATATTTTCAACAATGGACACCAAGGCCCTTCTCGATAAACAATTTACCAAGGCAGAATAAGACATGTAACAAAAGAAAATACATAAAGATTAATACATTTCATAACAAGCACATATATTCGCGAGTTTGATTTCCGTCACCGGAAACTATGAGGAACGTTCATGGTACTTTCGTAAATTCCATCGATTATAAGTCCCTACTTCGTCATAATTCCTGTTTGGATCAGCCAAAATGAAGGCGTTGTCGCCAATTTTACGCACTATTTTATAGGGACCCTCGTAGAGGTGGAAAAATTTTTTCGTTACTCTATCCAATGCGTTAGACAGATGTCGAACTCGGAGCAAAACAAGATCTCCGATGTCAAGTTTTATGACCGAAACTTGGCCCTGTTGTTTAAGCCTATTCTTAAACGACCGCGTCATATTCTCACGGGCGAGCGTAATTAGGTAATCGTGAGAGCGCCCTTGAGGTTCCGGAAAATTCAGGACTTTCAAAATCTTATCCTGAATCGATTTACCAAAATGCAATTCGTGAGGAGAAACTCCCGTACTTTGATGCACCGTTATATTAAGAATTTCCTCCATTTTCGGGATAACTTGAACCCACTTTGTGTGCCGGTCCGAGCACCAAGTGCGAAATAGCCTGCCTAACTCCCTCATCACTCTCTCAGTGGGGTTAGACTGGGGATGACGTATCGAACTGTATAAAGTTTGAATTCCTGCTTGTTCAAGTTCTCTCCGCCAAATTTCCGACGTAAATTGTGTCCCATGATCTGCTAAAATGCGTTTTGGAGTACCGAGACTTGGGACGAAGTCCTTGAGAATCTTGTTAACACAGGCTCTCGCAGTTGCCTTTCGGATGGGGTAAAGTCGGACATATTTGGAGAAAACGTCAAGAGCCACAAAAACATATTGTAAACCCCCTCGTCCAATGGGAAGGGGGCCATAAAGATCCACGCTAATCAAATCGAGCACGCCCTTCGAGATTACGGGTTTATGCGCTCCTTCCATGGAAAAAGTTAGGTATTTTACACGCTGACAAATATCGCATTCAAGAACAAATTTCTTTACCTGAACGCCCATCTTTTTCCAGTAGTAAAATTGCTTTAGATATGATACCGTCTTAAAAACTCCAGGATGTCCTAATTTAACATGAATGTCTTCGATAAGGAGACGTTGCACCTCTTTGGGAATCACGACTTTCCATGACAACGAAGCCTTTTCACGATGAAAAAGAACCTGATTATGCATGAAAAAATCATTCGGAGGATTGGTTGAAGAACAATTCTCAATAATCTTTGCAAGGGCTTGGTCCTGGACCTGCCATTCGCCCATTTTCTTAAAGATACGAAGGAGGCTCGCATCGTAATCAAGCATGGCGACTGTAATTAACGATGGGAGCTCTTTGCTCTTCTCTGGCAATAGATTTTGAGACAGCGTTGCAACCATTAACCGCCGTTCATCATCCTCGTGAAAACGATTATCCGGGTTTCGGCTAAAAAAATCGGCAACTAAATTATCCGCGCCGCGACAATGAGAAACAGAAAAGGAGAACTGCTGAAGAAAGAGACACCACCGAGCTATGCGAGAATTACCGAAAGAAATTGAATTCAAAAAAGTTAAACATTTATGATCGGTGATTATTTCAAAATGCGTTCCTACGAGATAAACACGGAATTTTTTCACCGAATAGACGATGGCCAGGAGTTCCTTCTCTGTTGTAGTGTAGTTCACCTCGCATTTGGTTAAGCAACGTGAAACCACACCCACAACGTTATGGTCTCCCGTCTCCGTCATTTGATAAAGAATACCGCTTATTCCTCGATCGCTCGCATCGGTCTGCACTCGATAAGGCGCATTAGGAATGATATGTTTCAAAGAAATACATTTTACGAAATCTTGTTTCAAATTCGCGAATGCTCTCGCGTGTACGGGAGTCCATTCCCAAACTGCATCCTTTCTCAACAGTTCCCTCAACGGGGCCAAGGATTCGCTATGGCGAGGATTAAACTGTCGATAATAGTTGCATACGCCTAAGAATTGTTGCAATTGACGCTTATCGTTCGGCTCCGAAAACTGAATAATAACTGACAAGCGCGATGGGTCAGGCACAACTCCACGCTCAGATAGCATAAACCCTAAGAAGGGAATCGACTCTTGAAAGAACAAACATTTTGATATTTTTAAGGTAAAATTAAATTGCAAGAGACGTCGAAAAATTTCTTCCAATACATAAATATGTTCCTCCGTATTTTTTGTTCCGATTAATATGTCATCTATATAGCACGAGATAAATTTGTCCAAATCCTTCCCTATGGCGAAACTTAATGACCTAATAAAGCCGCTACCCGCGGTCTTCAAGCCGAAAGGAATACGACGAAATTGGTACAAATTTGACTCAAATAAAAATGCAGTGTACGGGCGAGATTCTTTGCGCAAGGGTACTTGCCAATACCCGTGTGTCAAATCAATTTTCGAGAAATATTTGGCTCCATGAAACTTTTGGAGTAAATCCGACACAAGAGGTGGAGACTCTTGATCATCGTCAATGACTTGGTTCAAATGTCTCGCGTCTAGACACAATCTTACGGAGCCATTTTCTTTTCTTACTATTCTAAGCGGATTACAAAATTTACTAACGGTCCTTTCAATCACATTATTTTTCAACATTTGTTCGATTTCTTGAGCTACCGCAGGACGTAATTGATGAGGAATTGGATACGTGAAGCGAATTTTCGGGTCCTCGCAGTTCAATCGAATTTCATGCTCATACCCACGAGCACAACCCGGTTTGTCCGAAAATAATAAGCTATATCTCTGTAAAAGATTCGCGAGATTCCGCCTATCACTATCCCCTAGCGATAAAAGTTTACACGCGCATGAGAGGGGGGTGACAGAAGCATCGGGGATGTTCACGGGAACGACGCTGCGTTCGTACCTTTTTTCTGGATTATTTACTTGGGCACTTTTATTCGTTAAAGAATTTTCATTATAACTCGATTCTTCGACGCTAATTATATAAATATGCGTTCTTTCCTTTTCTCGCGAACACACTAAGGCCTCTGGCGCCCCCCTGTCAAATATCGCAGTTGATTCCGACAGGCAAATTCCTTGAACCTCGATTGCTATCGTTCTGTAATTGATAACGGTTTCGTTCCGCGACATCCAATCATGACCGAGTATAACGTCTGAGGTTAAAAAGGGGATTACCAAAAGCAGCGTTCCAATTACTATATTCTCTATTTTTATTGGAACGAAAATTTGTCGCTTTATGACTGTTGCCTTTTTCCGAATCGCCGTGGACACTACAATATTTGAAACGGGCAATTCTTCAACTTTATGTTTTTTTATTAACCGATTGTACAACCGTTCGGAAATCGCGGAAATTTGGCTCCCTGTATCAAACATAACAATCACATCCATTTCTAATATTTTCGTACGGGCATGTGGGCTTTTGGCGATACGAGTTCCCTTTCTACACGCATGTTCTATTCCTTTCTCAATTCCATCATCTAATTCTTCTATAAAATCATAATGTTGTTGGCACGATGTCGGACCGGAATACAACGCGCCCATGTTCAGTTTAAATGATTTGAATTATTTGAATTAGCAGTTTCCCAAGGTTGATTATTGACATCTTGTAACGGTGGGGGAAAGCGAGTGTCGGGCATCGCGAACCTGTGTCCGCTATGATATTGCTGGCCTAATCTCCCCGTATTGTTCTGATAACTTGTCTGTTTACGGCCTCGACGATTAAGCCTTTCTTGCTTTGTTGTCCTCTCTGGTAACCCGTTAGCGTGATGATTTGAACTCATGCTATTTACTTTGACTCCGTTATTTCTGGGATAATAACTGTTGCCTGATTTTTTATTTTGTTTCTCGCGCTCTAGTCTAATAACGTCAAGGTTGCCCAATGTTTGTACGATTAGATCTGTATCCGCAAAGTTTAACGTTGAAAGAGTTTCTTTTACCCACGGAGAATATTGTTGAATAATGTTGTAATTGATTTCGAATTCCGAGAGTGTGGGTATAAAATAACGAGCTTCGGCCAGTTGCTCATAAAAATAAGCTTGCAGTGATTTTACGCCGCTCTCACATCGCTTTTCTGACCAATTCTTTTTATATCGAACGCGAATGGGTATTGAATAAAATTCCTCTACGAACTGATTTTTGAATTGTTGAAAATTTTCTATATTTCCTCTTAATTTAAACCATGAATTCGCCTTCCCTTCGAGAGCGTGTTCGATTACTATTAATTTTTTCTCTTCCGGGACATTCTTAATCTTAAAAAACTTTTCCACCTCCTCCACGAATTTAATGGGATGAGTTTCAACCTCATTGCTAAATTTTGGAATTGATATGTCAAATTTAATACCATTTACGTTACTCACAATCGCGGTGAGGCCCTCCGTGATGTTCCGTGCATTTTCCAGGTCTGCATTTTCATTTACAACACGTGTCGATGGTTGTAATCGTTTTTCCTGGGCTTCGAGACTCGCTTTTAGCTGTTCCAGTCTTATTCTCTCTTGGTTTAATCTCTGCCACTCTGCCTCTATTTGACTCGCTCGCGACGTATTGCTCTCTTTCTCACGTTCGTCCTCTCGAGTGAGCACCATCTTTTTATTTACTGTAAAATTTAAACTTTCAAATTTCTGTTTTACCGGACGACCCGATTTCGTAACGTACGTTTGCTCGTTTTTATCTCCCATTAACTAAAATATTTCCTAGAGAATTCTACTAGTCAGTTGTGACAATTTCAACAAATTTCGCAAGTTTATCGTCACTCGTCAAATATAAATCATTCAAACCACATAACCTTTACCGATTCTCAATATACGATAATATAAATTATTGATTCAATTTTCTGAATAGTTGTTAACCGTCATTCTGTAAAAAATATGGAATTCAGGCCTCTTTGTTGGGCGCCATTTGTAGGACTTTATTTTCTTTCTTTTTATTTATTAACAATTAATACCAATTTGTAGAATTTTACTTTCTTTCCATTTCAGTTATTAACAATAACTGCCACACATACGCACACACATTCATCCATTCGTATCATATAACAAGCGATTATACTAATTTGTAGAATTTTACTTTTTTGGAAATTTCTCATGGATTAACAATAAATACCACACATACACACATACACACACATCCCATCCATTCGTATCATCTCAAAACAGATTGTAAAGAATTGGCGGTCGATTTTTCTCAACTTTGACGAGACGTCACAAAATATGTTAAAAATTCAGCTATTTTTGGATTGGATTCGACTTATCGTATTAATCGTCGGTATGGTCAGTCCCTCGGTGGCTCTCTCCCCGGGACCGGAGGTTTCTAGCGATGACGGGAGTCCGCCGAGTCGATGATCGTCTCGTTTCGGGTTGTCAGTCCTCCAGGGCCTCGCTGGAGTATTTTCCTTCAACCGGTTGAGTTGACGTCCCGGGGTTAAGAGAGCGAGATCGGGTTAACTTCTCCACCACTGGATCTCGATTTTGAGTTTGGAGTGGGGCGCCGGCTTCCCCACTCCATTTCCAAAATGGGTGTCAACCGTGATCCCTCCCAAAATGAGGGGATCACTGATACTGGTGTTTACAGCGGTTCGAAATAGGAGATCTTACACGACATATATTCATCAATCGCAGGTGGCGAAATCACTGTAGTAGGTATGGAGCACTCCACACCTCAATATTTAGTAGGTGTGGAATTCCACACCTCAGATATCTGCAGTTTCAAAAAATTCAATTTTGTTTCAATTACTAATTGAATATCAACGGTACTACAAGATCACTTGGGCGGTGTAGCTATAAACCATATTCACCAAGATATACCTGAAGAATTAGATCTTGACATCCTGATAAATGAATTCATCAGGTGTAACAACTGCAGAAAAACAACTTTCGATCTATTAAACTGAAATAAAAGTGTAGAAATAGAAGTCTGCCGAAGCGACTTCCAGAATCTGACGTATCGGCCAAGCCAATGTGCACGAGAACTACCCCCACTACCTCGTCCAGCAGAGACCCCCACGAGCATCAGCATTGGCAATCTCTCTACTAGTCTCTGGTTTGCAATCTTTTCCTCGGATTTAATATCGGGTGAAGTTGGAAAAGCAATTACTCGATTTTCACTGGTTTTCACTCACTGCAAATGTATATTTTACGAATAATTTACGGAGTATTTTAGAGCACGTACGTTACGATCGCCGCCGTTCTTTTTTTACATTTTAGAGCGAAAATTTAACTTTTTCCGTAAGAAGAGTGTAAGTCGCATTCAGATAATTCTTCTTACGTTATCTCAAAACTGGGGACAAGTCTTATCGCAGTGTCGTCTCCTTCCTACTACTCCGTGGTTTAGATTCCGTCCGTAGTGTGAACGGTGTATGTCATGTCTGATGATCCGCGAAAGATCTACGTCGTCAGAATTTATCACCCTTTGGCGTACCATATGTGTTTGAAAGAAAAAAAATCATCGTCTAGTACCTGTTGATGTGAAAAAACTGACAAATGTTTTTCAACTTCGTAGAAGATACTTGTCCCAGGTGACATTCAATTTTAAGTAAAAGCATACATACTTGGATATCAAGTAGAAATAAAAAACCTCCACATTTTGAACACTGGTTTATTCTGTTTGCTATTTTTGTAATAGCCTTCCATATTATGCTCTTATACTAATATTTTTAACCCCAATGAACAGACACAGATATATTTACATCGTAACACGTCAGTTTCACAATACTTACAAACCCATACACACAAAAAACTTAATTCTAGGTCACACAACAATCTGCATGACTCTTGAAATTTCGAAGTAATTACAATTATTCCAAAACCATCTGAGTCACTAAACCCAAAATGTAATCCCGATGTAACAAGTTATAAACGAGTGAAAATCTTATGCGAATTTTACATGTAGGCAAAATGCATAATGATGACTAAGTAATCTCAGTCTATCAGTACCTTAGGAACTGTTAATCAAATTGAGTTCATACGAAGTTATCAGTCGACAACAGAGATACTTAGAATAAAGCTGTTGATGCAATCGAATCAAGGGTAATTACTTCCTTTTGTAAATCAGTAAATACTGACCATGACCACTTGGTGCGTTATAAGCATGAAATAGATCAGCGATTAGTCTGTATTTGTTAAGAAACTGATGAATAGTTGGGGCAAGCGCATTAAATAATACAAGATGTGTGGGCATCTCCGTATCTTTGGTGTTGCTATAAGTTTGTTTTAACCATAGGTTTGGATTTGCAAAGAACACTTCCGTCTCATTAACGTGGTCATTTTGGCGGTATAAGTTTGGTTCACAAGTCAGAAATCTGGCTGTTATATTAGCGTGCAAGTGACTGTAAAAGGGAGTTACATGGCAGGGCGTGAGGAATAAGATATTGACTTCATCGTTGTCTGTGCTTGAAATTTCCTGCCGCAGTATTTTCATAACATCTAAAGAACCTCGCGAATGAATCAGGGAGTAGTAAAGTCCCGGCAATAAATTAGTGAGCACCAAAACGGCCATAAAAACTTTTCGCGGAAAAGGTCCCACAGAGTTGTTTATGGACAAAATCCCACTAGTACTGAGGCAGGTGAAGAATGGGAGTAACGGAAGAATAAACCTAATTTCTTTATGAGGTATCATTGAATAGATGGCCAGAGTCCATCCAATAACGACTAACATAACAGCCTGTCTGTGAAACTTGGCAGGATGTTGCACGACTTGCCAGGCACCAATCAAAAATATGACGTAGTATAGGCCCAAGATGACTGGGATTCCTATGGTCAAGTACCAGAAAAAAGGCTCAGTACCGTAGATATCGCTAACCCGATTGATGAGATTAATCCGAAGAAATTCTATGTGACTTAAAACGAACTTTCCATAACCAATGGTATCAACCAAGGTCGCTATAGATAAGGTGGTCATTCCTATTCTTAAATAACTCAGAAGGAGAACAATTCTTCCTGAGGTTGGAGTAGTCAAAAGGTGATACAGACATAACGGAGTCCATATAACAGCCGCAGTGGGTCTAACGACGCAGAGCCATGCGACGATCCAAATATAGCTGACGCTCTTGGTGTTACTATTTCGCCACGGAAAAATGGACAGGGCAATTGTCGTTAAGGAAGTCTCCAAGGTGTTGACTAAAGTTCGAGAGGCATTGTAATACCAGAACCAATTGGTGCAGAGGCTGAAGAGGGCCCACTTGTTTTTGGTCCATACGTAGAATCTGTAATCAGCGTAAGCGGAGAGAAGGGCTTGCATAATGCGAGGCGCGATTATTATAAGCGTGGCAAAATCTAGGTGAAAAAATCCAAGGATCCGATAGATCAACGATATCAGGAACGGATAAATGTAGCTACGTATTCCTTCCCGCCACTCCCAGGTCAAGTGGCCATAACCAAATGCCAGCCGATGAGCAACCTCCACTGACTGCCAATATTCGTCTGCTGCGTCACTCGTTTGCACTAGAAATACCGAAGACAATCTCCACGCGATTACGTAGAGTAGGACTCTGGGAATTCTATTTGATAGAATCATTATGTTTGGTTCTTTAATCGCAGTTCCCATCAACAAAAATCAGTTATCACGTTGTCCGTTATGTACAACTTGATTAGGTGCTCCTGCCCTGAAATTTGATATGTGTGTACAGTTTGTTGCCAGGTTAGTCCCAATTGCGCTGGATGACCAGAATTTTATTGAAATAGTTCAACATTCTTGGGCTTTATTTCCAAATTTATCATAGATTTGCCAGACAGAACTGTAGCAAGAGTAAAATTTCTGTACAGCGAAGGTGGAATTTCTATACATTTTTTGTGAATTAAGTAGCAGATTATTTATAGTTTTTAAAGTTGAAACTGAGGTTTTCGTTTCATTTTGTCCGTTTGTTCATACCTATGTATAAACACAAGTTGTGTAAATTTGAAATCTTTGAAGACATATTGTTGGACAACTAATGAAACTTCTCTATAAAAAGTAGTGAAATTCCCCCAAAAAGGCACCTAACGTATAAAAACTTTGCACCGAATACATTAATTAACCCTTTCAGGACTGAATTAGATCTACCACTTTTTTCTTCTCATATAGGACTTCGAACTGTTGGAAAACGCCATCCTTTGAAAAAAAAAACACTTATGGACGACACTTTTTTTTATGAATTTCGAAATGTGTGTCCACTGAAATGGACAGCCGTTCTTAGAGGGTTAAAGTGAAACTCAATAAATACGAAATATTACGGATATAATATGCCTATTACCAAAAATTCTTCACTCATTTCCAGAAGTATCGACTAAATATTTATCCAAATATCTCATGCATCTTATACTAACAATACAATTGTTCAAATCGTGACTATCGCTAAGACCATCTAACATTTGCTTTGTTAATAAATGCGATTAAAATGGAATCGTGTGAAGGATTCAAAATTGGAAAATAAGGTGAAAAAATGGAACGTAGTCTACTGAGTTAATCGTACTTTGCCTCATTGCACGTAATAATACATATATTAATTAGGTTCTAACATGGGAAAGGATAATCTTGACCGAAATGACAAATACATATGATAATTAAACGAAATGATATATAATATACATACGTGTTTTTCAATTAGATTAATCGTCGTCATCCAGCCGTATAGTTATATTTACTATTCTTATTCTAGTCTGATTCAAACCTTTTTGATTTGGATTATATTGCTTATGTGAGTTGATATTCGACAATACGGCATCAGTCAATGAATTCGAATGAGATTAAGAACCTTCAAGCGACTAATGGCTCATCATCTGAAAAAGCGAATAATGATGTGTATTATGAACGACGTGGCTGTGTTTCACCATACGTTTGTCTATGTCAAAGCTAATAAAGGTGCTTTCAAAAAGGCACTGTTGTTGTCACAGCTGATATAGGTATAAGTACACATCGACTAAAATGTAAGTTGTTACTACCGATTTACTTGTATCGAGTATAGAATATTATATAAAGTTCATTGAAATTAAAAAACCGGCCAGGTTTGGCTATACAATACAAATGTTTTACGTTGTTTTTTATAATCATATATTTTATTTAAGTATAATGAATATTATATTTTTACTCTCTTTATTCATACTTGCGTTACTGAATTTTTGACAATAATTATAAATAATAATGCATCAGTTTCTTTTCATTGATTTCTTAATACTTGTGTGATGTAAAATATCAGTGCAGGTATAATAACAGCAGCTCAGCCACAGGAGAATTGGCTTGATTAATCCGAATTTTTTTATATGTATTTTAATTCGTAAAGAAATTATAATTTTATCAATTATGATGTTACATCTCCCAGATCTCGTATTCCTTTCCCACAATCTTATAGTCACTTTACACCAAGCAACTCTCCTTATCTTCACCGAGTCAGCAGGAACTTATACATCTTTCAACTGCAACTAGCAAGGCTCCTACATTTTCTAAGCTCGCTACTTCTTTCCTAGCTTTCGTACGATAATTATACCTCTCCATGACAATCAAAACCTATCCCCCAAGCCGTCTCCTCCACACTGACCACTGTTATAATTCAATTACTCGATCATCCATAATAAACCAACTATATCATTTAAATCGTCTACCTCCCTTAGAACCGATCTCTTCTTTTTTCTATCATTTCCTGCATTGGGAGTATTCGCACGTAAGTGCATAATCGACGTGGGCAAACCTTAAAATACCTTCATAACACCTTAGCTGGGCGTAGAATTATAGGTTTCGGATACCACTCATCGAAGTCTACGCGTTCTATTCCGTGAGAGTGATTTAAATTTAATTATTATGATGATAAATTTAAGTAACATATTGCATTTAATAATTTTTTAGTATTTACATATGATTATATCTAATCATATATATGCTTTTATCTGATAATACATATATGTTCAGACATCGCCAAAATTCATGTATGATCATATCTAAGTATATTACGGTCGGACATGGACTTGTTTTTCTTGAGTCCGCGTGTGTAAAAATTCGAGGGATTTTAGTTCATCGTCAGCAAAATGGCGCGACTCCAATGTATATCCTCAGTCAACGCTCCAAGTAGTAAATCTTTATTTGCAATCATTCGAAAATGAGCTAGGTTTCAAAAAAGCTGAAGATTGGTATGATTTTGAACATTATTTAAACAGACGTCTACTTTAGTTGACTGGAGATATAAATCAAAACTGAATAAATCAAAGACCAGAAAGAATCATGCTGTTGCATGCATAAAAATATAAACCATGTTTCTTCAATGTTGTTTGATCAAATTTTGAAAAAACAACAGGTGGTCGCTCTTGGACAAAATCCGGTGTTCACTTGTTCATTGTTGGGGAGCGCCACCGTACGGAGCTTCGATCGTGAGGCGAGCAATAGTTTTTACTTATCGAGTATATAATTGGAAGTAGGATAGGAATTCCGAATACGATGTGAGCAGCGTTAATTAAAAATAGTTGATTTATTTACGGTTTATGTAAACCAAATCTGGATCACTGTGACAAGATATTTAGTAATCTGGTCGGTCTGTCCGACGGTGACACGGCAAACCAAAAATACTAACCTAATTTACTCAACTTTGTTTGCCATTATTTTCAAATTTTATATTTTACCAAGCTAGAATTAATGTTATTGAGAGAATCAAGTTCTTCAGCACAATTATTCAACTATGATTTTCCAAAAAAAGTGTAATCAACAGGATTTGATGTGCAATGTTGGTGCACCCATAGAATCTTATCGGCAGAGCGATACTTGTTTTAATAAATATTATGAGTTTGCAAAATATCTGATTTTATCTACTTGTTGCAGAAAATGTGGTTTCTAAATATGGCAATACGCAGATATGCTGTTTATGCAACGCTACCTGTTGCAGCTGTTGTTGGTTCTATTGGTTATTACATCGAGGGTTGGATATCGGATCGCTATACACCTTCAGCTGCTCCGATTACGCAGCAACGACAAGATCGACTTCTGGAAAATATTGATTCAACTGCGACAAAGAAGAAACACAATCCATTAGAAGTGAATCTGTCCCCGTCATTGGCATGAGATCGAGTTTTGGCAATAATATATTTAGTAATTACTGATACATGAATAGTAATTGGACTCACAGCAAGAAACATGGACCTTCACTGTTGTCACGTTTGTTTGTAATACTTGAAAACTTTGCTGAGCTCATTACTAATCATTTTATTGAAAGAGTAGCAATTGACTTCTCACACCAATTGTCTATAAATATACTTCTTTGTAGTTTATACATATTTTATACTGAAATCTTGTGTAAATATTTACGATTTAGTTAATTATACTGATGAATATTAAAAATAGGTGAATTCATATGGAGCTGAAATGAAACTTAAAAATCAAGAGGAGTGGTGCAATTTGTTTTAGGTTTAGCCTCATTAGAGCAGCAATTCATTTGCTGTGCAATATACTTTATTTCAGTTAATTTAGCTAGAGTCTAAAGCCAAGAGGGTTACAGTTCTGTGATAATGCGCTACCCTTGACACGAAAGTAGTACCTTAATCACAGAATAGAACCAAAATACACAAATGCTGGCTTCAAAGTCCATAAATCTATTGCATGCTGATGGAAATTCTATATAAATCTCTTCTTATTTTAATCGTATTGTAATAATCATTGCATATCACGTTATACTTGGTTCTGGATTTTACTGCTCTTGAAATCCAAATTTGTATGTGACGCTGTGCTTATAGGTTTGTCCGGGTCGCAGGATACTATTTGGGAAATTTTCCTAAAAAATCATTCAAACGTTTTATCGTCGAGTAAGAGTGCATGGAATTGTGAAAAAAATGCAATACCAATCCAAAAAAAAACAGAGACACGTACATGGTTCACAGCATCTGGGTAATTCTGTGTCTCTAGGCAAAATGCTCCGTGCTTAAAATACTGCTGGCCGTTTTTGCCGACAATGCCTTTAGTCTTTTCATCTGGGAACCCGTTGCTTGTATACAGCTGAACACCTGGCTGGTCAGAGTACACCTCCAAATATCTTCCAGTATTTGGATGTAATACTCTGGCAACGAATCTATCTCCCTTAGGCCCATCATCATTCGGCACACAGAAGTTGTAATCATATCCTCCGCCGGGTACTTTAGGAAGAACATCTCCAAGCTGTTTAGAAACTCTAAGATCCATTATACTGTTAGCAACTGATCTAATTTCACCAGTTGGTATGCTTCCTTCATCCGTCACTGTCCAGCGATCGGCATTTATCGTTATCTCATGTTTGTACAGTTCTGTGGCATTGCCACTCTGGAATTAAAACAAATTATTCAACAACTTGGAGTACTAAAAGAAATGACATTTTTCATTTCCCAGCTTTTTTACGTTTATATCGCAGAAATGAACCGTCACGCAGCTATACAAACAATTATAACTAATTAGCCTTTGACATACCATTTGTGATCAGTGTCAAGAAAATATCGTGCAGATACAGTCTTTATTCAACGCCTTCACTATGTTTATCTCGCGTGGAATTTTTTTCTCAAGAAATGAATGTCACTTACATGTCCGAACAAGTTAAAGTAACTATGATTAGTTAAATTGATGGGAGTGGCTTTCGTGGAAACTGCAGTCATCTTGATGACCAATCTTCCATCGTTGGTAACGCTGAATTTTACAGTGGCGATTACTGCACCTGGATAGCCCTCCTCTCCGTCACAACTCAACAGCGTCATCCAAACTGCATTATCCCTGATTGTGGCGTTCCAAATCTTCTTGTCCCAGGCTTTCAACCCCCCGTGAAGACTGCCTTCCGGAACGTTTTCAGCCACAGTATACATCACTCCATCAACATTGAATTTGGCTTTTCCAATCCGATTAGCAACTCGTCCAACAGTTGCTCCAAAGTAAGGGTTGTCACTTCCGAGGTAACCTTTGCGAAAGAATTGTCAAAGTCGTTAAAAATATTTGAGGTATGAAAAATACCATTTGTTGCAGTATTAGCAGCGAAGCTTCTGCGAGTTCAGTATTGAGCTCAGGAAAAGCAACGCTTGGAAAGGCTTGGTCGTAAAACATGATACATTCCAAGAATTCTTACATATTGATTCCCATGCCGTGTGCAGGATTGACTTATCAACGACAATTATCTACCTTCAATATTATCGAAGCCAAGAACGACATCATCAATATTTCCATGCTTGTCAGGCGTTCTAATGGATTGTATTGTTGCCCCATAAGAAATAACGTCAACTTCAAAGCCATGCCCATTTTTCAATGTAAATATCTCCACTTTCTCGCCTTGAACCGTTCCCCATGGTTGGCGTGTCACCGACATAGCTTCAGAGTTGGCAAAACTTGCTCTGAAAAACAAAATGAAAAACGCCGCTTGATTGAACTTATCTATATAACTTTATCAGTAAATAGATTGGAAAAAAAAGTTTGATAATATTTTAAACTGCGGTACAGGTTTCGGCGTACGGTTTACCATATAAGTCTGATTCTGTCATGAAATTTCTAATACACACGTATTGTACAATTATTGTAATAGAGTTAATACTTTAAGGGATTCTGGATTACCGCAGCAAGAAGGTTCTCTGTACAACTGGCGTGTCTAGAGACTCAGTCAAAGCTCCTTACCAGCTATCAGTGGTTATTGCTACCCGTGTAGGACCGGCACACATACAGACAAACCCAATCAGTCCCCTTATGAAATTTTATTGACCATAAGTATGTACAAGTCAACACCATGCAGGCATTAACTGGCTGATGTTACACTGACGGTATGTTTAACATTACGTTTTCGATAATAGGTTGTTTGAAATTTTCCTATCTTCAAGTGATTTATCTATATGTATACATATAAGGGGCGTGTATTTCTAGGATTTAAACGAAGTAGAAATAGGGCAAAAACATTTGTTGCGCATTTTGCAGAGTGACGTATTGTGGGATCTACTTGGTTAACGGCAATGCAAAGTCAGTTTATTTGTAAAATCAGAGTCTTATATGAACGCTAACATTTCCTTTACACAAATCCTGTACAAGTAGGTATAGGATTTCATCAGATAGTCAAATATTTAAAATGTACAAAAGTGTCGTATTGGCCGTACTTTCTTGTACTACGAAGTTTTGTTTTTCCGAGAGTTGCCGAGGACAATACCCCCGCAACTGTACCTCGGCCTTTGTTTTCGATCGAGAATTGATATTATTGATAATTGAATGTTTATGAGTCATCATGGGCAAGTGCGCGTTAGACACTGCGCATCATGGCATAGTTGCCATTTTGCTCCAATTTTTGCAGCTTGATTTCCGTACCCTTTGATATAATTAGGGTCTGACTGTAGACACGTGCTTATGATGTATACTGTGTTACTGTGTTACTATTCACAAGTGTGTTTGCTAATTCGTAGCGTCAACTTGCTTTGCCTGTTCCTTACGGATTGTGAAATAGTAGCGAAGTGAAACGGACATAAACTCATTTGGCATGTCTCAAAGATTTCCGGCACTTGACTGACCACGTGGATGATGCGTATACATATATTAAATTATGTATAACGATAATCATTTCTTCCGGGATCTTGTAGTTGGTAAGTTATTTTCTCTCTTTAATACTAAATCGAAATTGATCATGTGTGATCCGTACTTCACTATAGTTATCAGTTGGCGTTATGATATTGTATAATGATGTATGGAAAGACAAAACTCTGTTTTATGATAATTATACTCTTGTTATCATTGCCAAATTGAAAGAATTCATACAAAAAGCAAACCTCAGCAATTGTTCATTGACCTAGTACTTGAATTTCAATAAAATCGGGACATATTCGAAAACTACAATCAGAAATTAAGTTGCAAACTAAGAATGACCAGAAATCATCAATTATTTTTTCCCGATTAATCGAGTATAATCGATTACTTTTCAAACTTCAATAATCGGCAGACTCGAGTATTTTTCCTCGCAATCGGTTTTTGTATTTTACCCTCATTAACCTCGCAATGTAATATCAATTTGTGTGTTTAGAGTATCAATCACTATCATTGCCTTCCTTACCAAGTGCCTGTTTGATATAATAAGTGATAGATAAACGAGTATTTTCACCTGAAATTGAAAAATGTATTGTATCAAACTATAAATGTTTCAAAATTTTGTCGCTATTAAGACTACACTAACGAACTTTTCGTTTCAAAACGACGCACGTCGCGTACAACTATAGTATGAGTACTCTGCGCAAGTAACTTCTATTACGAGAAAGTATTGCAAACATCGCCTCCTTGCAGCCGTGCGGCAAACTAATACGCTGTGAAAAAAAATAAAAATTCTGCGATACCAATTTGTTGAGGTTTGATTACGTTGCCGGTCTGGCGCCGTTGAGAATGCGACATTTTTTTTAGAAAAGTCTCTTTCGGAGTAATTGACGGTAATTGATACGAGTAGAACGAGACACCCTGATCGAAGAGGAGGATAATTAATTGTTTGTACTGCGCAATACGAAGAATGAAATAAAAATAAAACATCAAGTAGATATCTTTGCTTTCGAATATTGCAGGACTGTGAATAATATAAGGTAATAAAAATAAAACATCAAGTAGATATCTTTGCTTTCGAATATTGCAGGACTGTGAATAATATAAGGTAAGCGATAAGTGCACAGCAAATTTCGCTTTTTCTTTTTGCAGTTGCCTGGTCATAATTACGTTCTTACCCGATTCGCAAGACGATGATAAACATAACAGAATTTACTGGGTGCATCATAGTGGACGATGAGTGTAACATTGAGACTTGAGTTAATTAGTAGTCGTCTCGGCTTGTCAGTCTATTCTGACTTCATCTGCACGAATATTATATTTCTTCAGTGTTTTTTTTTTTTTTTTTTTATATATTTCACAACTGCACGGTACAGTGTCTCGTTGTAGATAATTCCTTTCCAGACGGTGTAAGAGCAGATGATTGATGAAAATTTTCCAACCACAGTTTGCAATGTTTCACGTAATAATTAGTTCTGGGTATAATAGTTCGTAGAATTGTTACGTAGATCAATTATAATTCTTCGAATATATGTACGACGCACTGTGTGTAACACTAGGTATATTGTTTTCCTGCAATTGTTCACGTATTTTACCAACTCTGATACAGACTTTTAAGGAAATTTTCAAGATATGTATATGCAATTCGCAAGATCTGCAATGTATGCACACAGCTGACAAGCAGAGATATATTAATGCCTGAAGTTGTACAAATATTGTTCAACGGTTTGCAAGGGTAAAAATACGACGACTATCTATAACGTGACCACCAACTTTCACGTCTGAAGGCTGCCTTACGATTTTCACCGGTTTTATCTTCCTTACTGACCGTTCACAGCGACACGGGTATTTTACCGATAATTCGCTATAGGTGAAATTTGATTTTTTTCTCAGGTATTACAGATGCGAATGATGCTACATTATGAACACGTCTTAGAAATAGTTATATCTTAATTACTACACCGCTCTAAAATGATCTGCGGTTCTTTTATCGGGATTATTACGTACCACAATATAGTTAATCGCAGATACATAATACCATACGGTAGATATGCGGTCACATTTACGTACCGAAATGAGATTTTTGATAATTGCTCAGATCTACATGGAAAGAGGGGTTCGCTGATTAACCAGAATTAGCTGTACGAGTTAGCATCGTCTTCCAAGAGGCAAGAATTAAGTAATATGTTTTTAAATGGAGGATCAGTTTTTGAATCTCCCGCCGAGAGACCCCTTATTCTTTGCGCGGTCGAAATTCAAAATTCAGTAGCGAATGATTCTACAAACCAATAAATTGTATATCGTATCAAAATTTCTTGTTTAGTAATGCACTGGGGAAATTCCACCGTAGCAATCAATAACATTCGATGAGTAAGTGTTGAACATGACGCACCTATTAGAGGCTGGATCACGTGAGCAACATGTAAACGTTTTAACATCTCGATTACACCTATGCAGATTTATCGATATGCCTCATTCTGTAATACTTGGTGGTTTATGTGAAAATAAATTAAGGAAGTTCAGTTTTTTCCTTATTCGCAAAATGTATGCATATTACTGTCTATTAACAAATGTCCAATCCTATTCTTCGGGTATAACAATTTATTTACCGCAGTCGGTATTAGTTAGATGCCAATTTTACCTACACGTCTGAATTTTGAAACCGGTAAGGCCGTTGGTTACGAAAGAATCTGTCATCTCGTCATCATCTGCACAATAGATGTAGATTATACTTATGACAAATTCTTGTTCGAATGGAACTAACCCAGTTTTATACTAATTATCTACGGAGGGCGTAAACACATTAGTCACGTGTCGATAAAGTACGAATGGTCGATTTACTATCGTCAAGGAAATCTTGCAGTAAACAAGTATGCATGGCAGAAACTTTTATTACAAAATATATTTTCCGCATACGTATAATATTGCCTCTTTATGTGTAATGCAATGCAAGGTCCTGCTTTAATACGCCGGTATAACCGGCACAAATTTTGATACATCTTTCGCAAAATCGACAATTACGATCTGTTTCAAAACTGGTTAATCCAGTTTGCTGGCAATATTTTTTTTTCTGAGACTTGAGCCAAGATTTTGCGCGCTATTTGAGGCAGACTGGTATTTTCAATTAGAAATTTCAAGTGGCGGTTGTAATCGATGATCAGGATGAAGAAATTCACTCCGCCTCCGTAGTCACTGCTCCTTACATTTCATTTTTATTAAATATACATGACCATGAAAATTATGTAATATGGATTTGCCATCAAAACCCTCGCAGTGCAAATCTGGATTCGACCGGGTAAACAAGTATATATAAGGCAGGTATAAAAGGTACACCCCTATTTCATGTATTTTATTATATAATCTACACTTCATGATTTATTATGTGGTTTGTTATGTATTGAATCGTATTCACATATTAAATTACATGATAAAATACATCGAAATATCGATCATAAGTTATGACTCATAACGTTAGGTGATTTATTATAGAATGATTTTCAGTAGGGCCGATAGTTATTTCACGGATGATGAAGCCTATAAAGATTATGTTAATTTCTAACCACGAGCCAAGAACTTATTACGAATAGAAAGGTTAACAATACTGCAACCACTCCAATTTTGAACTTTGGATTAAAGTATAATTCTCGACGACTGTATAATATTTTAAGAATAACTTCAATGTCTAAAATTCGTTTCAATTTCATGACTTTGTTTATCAAATAAGTCTGAAGTATCGTTATGTAATGTAGAATTCGATGTTGTCTAATTGGAGATCTTTAGTTGTGATAAATATGTGTAGTTGACTAGTCTTACGACTTCTATCTCTATTACGTTTTCGACTTACACGAAATTGTACACCAGGCTTCCTCCATGTCTACATACTCTAATTGTAAGCACGAATCCTACATTATACTTTACCCACGACGATACAATACATCTGACGAGATAAAAGAACAAGGACAAAGATTTCACAAGAGTCGCAAGTCATTTTGTAACAATGCAACGGGTTATAGACACATAAATACGACACGTACATAAATTTGAACTGAACTGAATTGTTACACAGTTATAGTTAATAAATCTGGCTTGTCCACCTTTACATAAAAATATTCAGAAATAAATAATTGCATGAATCAAAAATTTGTAAATTCTCCGGCAAAGAAGCCTTATAAATATTTATATATATTGCGTCGTCAGAATATTATGCCGAGATTTCGAAAAAATTACGTTAATTTTTGTTGCATCCTTTAGCGTGCGATGTGTGCTGACTTGCGTGCAATTGCACCTGCATCGGCTTAAACGTTGGCTTCTTCGCGATATGTAGGTCTGCACGAATTCGCATACACGTGTCATACACAATATTGTACACGGGTCCATGTATAATTGCATGTATATACAATGTACATAAAGCTAGCTGCCACAAAGCGGTTGGAAAACACCTTCGCTCGGCGGCACTCGGCGCATACAAATAGACACGTATATACGCGAATTGAATTGATCGTAGAATGCATATTTCGCAGCTCACTGTTTGTCGACTGTGATTGTCATTGTGACGAATTTTTTTTACTTTAAAAATTCTAATTTCGTATCCTTTTTTTTACGCACAAGTAAGCACGACGCATAATGCACCATGTTAAATTACGTCCGTCAGCCCTCGTGACGTCATAAGATGTTTACCATTTCAAGCCTGCTTATCCACCGTTCAAAATACGTAGGCTATATGTGAATCCGATAACGATTGCCGGTAAATGTTCAGAGCTCCGAATTTGAGTAACCGAATGTACTAGGATTTAGAGTTCGCGGTTTATTATTATACAATTATTTACACTCACCTTTATTCCGAAACCTCGCGGCCTTGTAAGTTCCTACGCAGTTTCGGATTAATTCGAGTTTGCCTTACCTTGTCACCATTCGATGTTTCCACGTTTGATTTTAATCGATTCTGAATCAGCGGTTGCTGAATATGCTCCGGGTAAGAAATACCGGGACAGCACCTCTTTCTGACACAGCCCTGAGCCCTCGTGGCAGACGGCGCCTGCGCAGATGCTGGTCGGCAAATCTCGAGCGTTGATTGGTCCATTTTGAGCCGTAAGATCGTCGGTGGCAAAAAGCCAACAAATCGCGTTTCGCCCCTTCCCACCAAGGTAGATTTTACCGTACCAATCTCTTACATGCGCAATCCTCGCCCATATACTTGGTGACGTTCAACGGACGCGTTTCGTGCGATTCTCTAGCTCGCTCTCGCTGGATAATATTTTTGTTTTGTATTGTAAGTTTGACAGAAATTTGTTACTCACAGTCGCTCTACTTCACACATCGATAAGTAGAACTGCTGTAAACGATAAAGGAAAAGTGAAGCGTCAGATTTTACGATAAAAGCGTAATCGTTGGAACTAAATACCTGCAGCTTCGGTCTTACGTAGCGGTTTTCATTCACGACCTACAAGAGCGAAAGCCGCAAGTCTATAATTAGCCTTCCAGGCTGAAAACTCAGTGGTAAACAGCAGTGCTTTCTCGCATACGGTAAACGTAAAGCGACCGTCGATCTTCACATATCTCGACTTCGACTGCGTCGCTTTTAGCAAATCTGCGGACAATGGGTGTTCAAAACAAGGTACGTGAACTCGAACGATTTAATTCTACGCCTTCCACAGTAGCGCTTCTCCGATTTTATGTTACAGGGCGTTAAATCGACGCTGGCTCCTCGTTTTTACGCAAGCCGTTATTACGCGTCGTCTTATCCCATCCCTAGATTCCGTATCTGGGACGCTTTCAAAACTCGCCCTTGTACAGCCACGACGTTTTTAAATCATCAAGGTGACGTTTGCTGCCGTCGGCTCACGTAAACTTCGAGAATATTTCTCAAGCGCCAGCTCTGACTCGACTCACAATCGCATTGCGTTGCAGCGCAACGATTATAAGGCGAATACTATGATGTAAAAACAATTTAATCAACACAGTTTCTCCCGCATTTTATTTATCGCATGCTTGAGCTCTGACGTAGGTGACGATGAGACACATATGTAAATAACCTCATGTTTACAAAATACATGAACAAGGTTCAAAAGCATGATTTCAAGACAATCGAAGGCACGCTTTTATATGACTCTAGGTGCAACAACCGCAATTTGCAATCGTTGCTCTTGGAGCGTTGACGCAGAGGTTCTTTTTATCGGTCAGGAATTCCGCCGTCAAGCCTTGGCGCAGGAAAAGTAATCGCTATGTTGCTATGATTATTCGTAACTGCTACTGCAGAAATTGTATCTCTTGGTTCGTTCCTTTCCATCGTTTTCTGCTGCTCCTGCATGTGCACGGTATTTATAACTCGCGGGAAACTGTTTTCTCCTCCCATTTTCGAGCTATTTGTACGCGTGCATAATGCAGCCGAGACGGGAAAATATAGGAAATATATTGTATCGTGCCTGATATGACGGCGAAACGACTTGGACCAGGAAAATATTTAAATGAAGTGAAAGATCCATTTGTATTTGGAAAAACTTTGATGATGCGGGATGATTTCAGTCAGGAACACGATTGAATTTACTATCCGTTAAGTACACGCGAAAATGCATTATTTATTCAACGTATGCAAATTGCGCTTAAATAAATTACATCAGGTACTCCATTGCGCAAGTGGAGTCTTCGATATAGATTAGCCAATTATTTCAATCCTTCAAATCAGTATTGCACTGATACACAATCTTCGCAGAAGTTTTGCAATTCACAAATTCAAATTATCGATAGATGAGTTGTTGTATACCGTCCAACCCTTTGAGTCATAATGGTAGGAGTATCCTTACCACCTATTTTATATCCATTTTTTGTATAATATGTAGAGAACTTTTAAATATATTTCCCTATGGTTTTTTTTTTGTTTTTGCTATTTCTGATAATATACCACTATAGGTTTGCAATACTTGAGAGTAATTATTGCGATATAATGTAAATCATTATTATTAGAAAGAAGTTGATTGAAAATTGAAAGAATGATTCATTTCAGAGAAAGTTACCCTTCTACACATATACATGTTTTACATAGGAATCTGAAATCTGATTTCAAATATTTACGATGGCGGATCCAATATGGTGGAGGAATATTTCTAATTTGACCAAATCCGGAGAAAAAACGCTGTTCAGAGGTTTTTGGGGTCACTGATTACAAATCTGAAATCAGATTTACAAAATTCAGAATGACGAACCCAATCACCGACTCCGAAAACGCGTGCATCGAGTTGTTTGACCGGATTCGATCAGATTTTCAATTTTGGCCGCCATATTGGATCCGCCATCTTGAATATTTGAAACCCGATTTCAGATTCGTAATCGGCGACTCCAAAAATCATAGAATACTACCTTGTTGTCAACGTCCTATTATAAAAGATGACTCAGTACAATAATGTGTGAACTCGAAGGGTTAAGAAGCGAACATGAAATTGCCCTCTCATAAACCGGCGTCAAACGGTATTGATCTAATTGCGTTGAATTCAATCGGGTCTTGAAGGTAAATTTCGTTTCAATTGTCTCACACAACTTTGTATAGCATTGTAAGTGAAACAGAAAATGCGATCGTATTATATCTTTACTGCCACGTATGCGGTTTGTTTAACCGGAATTGATTGTGGAGGTTTTTTTCCTAGAACGTATAACCATATTATCGAGAGTTACCTACGGTCCAAGCTCGGGTCCAAGGTTCACGATTACTCTGACATGCTCGTATAAATGATGAAGTAGCATCGTTATCGGTTGACGTCTGGTATATTGGTCTTAAATATCCCTTGAATGTAGTTCGCAACTTAGATGTATGGGAAACTTTTAATATCAGAATAATACATACAAATATCATTACAACACATACGAGAAATTGATTGTTTTCTTTAATGTCATTCGTACATTAAATTAGCGGATGGATCAATAGCGGGTTGAAACCAATTCGATACCGACGCCAATGAATACACATTATACATAGATATGATAATGCCTAATATTATCTTGATTTATGGCCCACTTGTACTGATCGTTAATATCCAATCGATGCCAACGATAAATATTTTGCTTAATCGATATCTTTCGTCGTGTTATCAAGGAACTATTCATAATTTATGTACACTATTGGTGAGATCCTTGGAGACGACGGTTCGTTTTCATCTTCTCAAGTAGGTACATACGTCAATTGATCGCGTCGAAACGACACATTCTTATATTTACATATACGTCAATCGATTCTATACGAAATCCTGCCATTTAAAAGTAGTTTAAAAAAAAAAAAAAAAAAAAAACACGACTGTTATAATTATTTCGAATATTTTTCTACGGAATTATTCCTTAGCCGTATATTATTTTCGTTAGTTCGAGTATCTATATTTATCTTGCTGCGCTGCAAGGACAGGAACTGTTTACGCATTTCTTAGAGTGTATAGTCGTACTAGATTAACATAAAGTAACGTATTTACTAGTCAATGGCAGCAGCTGTCTGCAAGTAAATATAAAGTGTCCCTTGAAACTGTTTTAATACACTTATAATACACTTACAGCTTCAGAAAGAATCTTCGTTTCTTTCTCTATATTTCATACTTTCTGTTACATTATCGCCTAGCTGTATCACCGCAACTCGTTGATAGCAGCAATACCGATTGTTATACTGCACTGAACATATTATGTTGTTTGAAACAATATACCACCGTTCAAGCTGTTTAATCACTACATATAATATTAACACTTATAACTCTACGTATAACTGCGCAAATTACCACATACTTGACAATTATTATTAAAGCATCTACTTTTACTCTAAAAATTCGACGAGATTTTGTTAGTGTAAATTGGCGTATTGATAACTGCTAATGATAGACCCATGTGCATATGTAGGCATAAATCGTTACCAAAAGTTTCATTCCAAAAAAAAAAAAAAAATAGGTCAACTTATACTCGTGTATTGCGAAATATATGTACATACATACTGTTATACATGCAGTAAATACTTTCGGTATTACCTGATATTTGTTACGCAAGCTTCATGACCTTGTTTCATTTTATCCCTGGGTAATTATATTATACATATATATGTTATTTGTCGTCGCAAAGTGCGTAATGAAATATTAAAATTTTTTTAGAAATAATGTATGACGTACGCGAATAATATAGAAAAAATGGTCATTAATATAAATTGACCAATATCAGTTATGTAAATTATTGTAAAAAAGGGACGGAATATTTAGTCCTGGATAAAAGACTGTAATTTAATTTAACGCATAATCGCATCAAATAATTGGAGTGCGTTATTTGTTGTAAAAAGGCCTTTTTCTTACACGCCGTGTCTGCGAGCTCAAGCTGTAACATTTAAGCATCGTGAGAATATTATTGATCCTTTAACATCGCGCAAACGCGGATAGCTTTGCTGGTGATTTTTCAGGGGGCAGTTTCGTACGATCTTCATGAACGTCGCGTCGTATGATGAACGGATCATCACGATACGAGTAATTTTACTTGATTGAGATAACGATTTGATCATTGTGTGTAAAATGTATATTATCGCATTGATGCAGCCGAAGCTACTTTAGATAGACGGATTTTTATCTTCTTATCTATTCCCAATATTAGCTTTTGTATAATAAACCCAATACTGTTTCAACAATAATTCGTCCCAGTTCTTTTGTGGCTACATTGATCTAAGATTATGCTCCGAATTTTCCGCTGCACGCGATACGAATCTTCATAAATATTGAGATATTCTTGTAAATTTTATACCTCATTATTTCGTTGTAGATGTCAGAGCAGAATCCGGAAATGAGAGAGACTGCAGCCCGAATTTGTCGTGATTATTTACACGGTGCGTGGAAGTATGTTACCGCGGATAATATCGGCTTCAAACGGATCAGGTAAGCTCGCAACAATTTACACATTCATTCGCTAATTTCAATTGATGAGAACGATAAATTTTACCTTTACGCAAATTGGGCATACCTGGAGTATGAAATTGATTCCTAACGTTTTGAATCATATTTATATATAATTCTTGCATTCGAATCGAAGTTTTTAGCAATATTATGTAAACAAAACATACACCAAAATCAAGAAAACTTTCTTTTTGCATATTGACGACTGAATTACAGATAAATAGTTATTTAAAAGAAACAAGAACGCAAATTTATGAACTACAATTTGTTGTTTTTTTTTTTTTCCCGGTTTATGAACCATACCTCACTTGAACTGGAAATTTGTCTTGTACAGATGCGTACAGATTGGTACATTTCGTGTCTTTTGTGTCTTGTCACTCACATATTTTTTGGCTGCTTGTTTAAACGTAGAAGAGACTTCATTAAAAGCGTGCTATTACGCAAGAACTCTGGAGTCTAAGTTATCGTATTCATCGTACTAATAAGTTAAAACGTAGTAGCGTCAAACAGTGTGAAATGAAAATAGAAAAAAGGAATCCAGAATTTAATTCTGATTAGATAAATATGCCACATTTCAATTTCGATAGAAATTGGCTCGGCTGAGTGAAAATTGCTATGTCCATTTCAAGATAATCTATATTTAAATGAAAATATTTTTAACTCTAACTGTTAGTATATTTTTCTCTCGGAGTTGTTGCGTTTCACCAAAGTTATGTACGGATGTATTTAGATTAGTCGTCGTCTTTCATTTTTTTATCACGTTAACGCATAGTCACAAACTAATCCTAATTGTGTCCTACTTGTAGCGGCGGCTTGAGCAACTGGCTGTACAATGTGGAGCTTCCGGAAGGAGCCGCACCTGTACGAGGAGAGCCTCGCCAGGTGCTTTTGCGACTGTACGGACAAGTCCATGGAGAACGAGCACTTGAAGGATTGATTACAGAGTCTGTGATTTTCACTCTTTTGTCAGAAAGACGGCTGGGTCCAAAGCTGCACGGCATATTTCCTGGTGGTAGAATCGAGGAATACATTCCAGCAAGGCCCTTGCTGACCAAAGAACTCGCTGACCCGTCTCTCAGTGTCCTAATCGCTGAAAAAATGGCCAACATACATTCCATGCAAGTTCCCATTAGCAAGGAACCCACCTGGCTATGGGACACCATGGCAAGATGGCTCGACACTGCTACGGATGTCCTTGAAAACCCTGGTGAAGTGGATCCAAAACTATTGGACAACGTCAATGTACTCAGATCCATGGATTTGTCTCAGGAAGTTAAATGGCTTAGGTACAATTTGGAGCGTTAATCCATTTCACTTCTGGATGTTGGACTGTTTGTTTTAGCTTTGAGATTTTACCTGGTAGTTTGAATATTATAGTAGATTACTTCAAGCGTTACCTTGATTGAAACATTAGATAATGGTGGTTGAATGCAGTAAAGGCAGTGAGGAAAATAATTTCCACCAAGAAATTGAAAAAAAAATATTCATGTTCTTGCAGGTGTTTCATAACGCAGACCAAATTTCCTGTTGTATTCTGTCATAACGATATGCAAGAAGGTAACATCCTTCTGAGGCAAAATACCAAGAAACCAGAATTAGTCCTCATCGACTTTGAATACTGTTCGTACAACTACAGAGGATTCGATGTTGCTAACCATTTCGTCGAGTGGCAGTACGACTACACAGCACCCGAGTATCCATTCTATCATGAGCGAGGAGCGGCTGGCCCTACCAGAGAGCAAAAGGTAAGTTTCAGATAGGACGTAGTTGGCGAAGGGAGATGGAAATTCAAATCATGAACTTGTTACAAGTGATGGTAAGACAAAAAGATTTTACGACAAACCAAACCTACCTTCACACCTCATTCATTGTTGTCAGTTTGAATAAAAAGCATTACGCATAGTTGGAATATAATATTACACGATACGTCAGGGGTTTAGAGCAGCATTGTTACACGCAACAAAGTATTACAAAATTAATTTTGTTACTTCCGGAAAAATGGTTTTACACAGTGTGAATGATACAATCACTAACTGTTCGAACTGAACATTACGACGCATATTCAAATTTCACAATTATACATCCATTCAAAACATTATTAAATAAAATGTATAACAAGCCTTTTTACAATTTGTTGAGAAATTGTATACTGTTGAAAGAGAAACAGCCTCTTTTTTAGTTGAAGTGGCAATAATTTTTTTTTAAATTTAATGAAAGCATATTAGCTACTCATTAAACTACTGGAATGATTTTTTGATAAAGTTGGAAAGTAATCTGATAGATATCACTTTGCGTGTGACGCTCTTTGCTTTCTCCATGTAATATTATATTGAGGCGCTGAGAAGAGGATAGGACACCTTGGCGTGTGTATATGTTAGTTTCACAGGAACGCGATTCCTTGAGAGAAGGCTGATGCCTGCTATCATCAAATCGATGGGCCAAATCAAATCCCCAGTCTGATGGACTCTGCTCTCGCTGTGCGTTTTGGTGGAAGCTGAGCAACCTGCGCCTATATCAACATGGCGACAACCAGAACCGCATCTGGGCATCTACGACACTAGAGTACCTCTACACGCACTCTCAATAGCCAAAACCTATTACCACCCTTAAAAAAAAAAGATAAAGAAAAAAACGTAACTGTAACGTAACATTCAATCCCAGAACTGTGGCATTCGGAGTTGAAACACTTTTGAAGAGTATGTTTCTCTATTTGCTGATTCATAACAATGACCAAGTAGTTTCATAACCCTAGATATGTAATTATTCATTTATTTCATCAAAGGTCATTCTTCTTACTACAGTTATCACAAGTACTTGGCTTACAGCTAGATTGTAGCTGTATGGAGGTGAGCCAAGATTAAAAAATTTCAATGGAATTCTCCCTGAAGAATATAAGATATATAATGATAATCATCATCCTTGCACATAATGCAAAATCATCAATAACCATAAAACCCTTTGACTCCATACCTAAAGTAACAGTATTAAAGAATTGGGATCATTTTCTATTTTTCATACAAAAGTGATTCAATTAATCAATAGTATACCATATTCGTATGCATAACCGAAATCCCATTCATAAATATCATTATAATTAATAAATTTATCATTTTCACGTACAAATTTAAATTACGAATAAACAAAAAATTTATAAATGAATGAAAATGTGCAGAAACAAATTATAACTTGGTTGCTATGCTGAATTTTGTATATAAAGAAACAAACTCTGAAGTTTCTTAAATATTCAGTTTATTTGGAATTGTGTGCCTGTAATCACTCCAATTGTTATGTTCTTCTTTTTCGTGATTTTTTTTTTATTGTCATCACAATTCCGGACATGAATACAGTTTATTCGACTAGGTGAAACTATAACAATTGTCCTTTCTACCGTGCAATCTTGCTGCATACGTAAAGTTATGAACTTGTGTGTCCATAAATATTTCAATACCTACCAAAGTATCGATAACATATAAACGAACATTTGGTTGATCATTTATCACGTAAGTTATGTTATTCCTGAGTCGATTGCACTTTTTTCCAAATATCCTGCACTATTATGTGGGAATTCCAGTTAGTAAATGCTATAGTAGTAGATGTCATTCAAATGATCAGAGCCAATAATTAGGTTTTCCTCTTCTCAGCATGCATTAGACTTATTCAATTTCATTCTTGACAGTTAAACTTCATCCGGAGTTACCTGAGGACGCTAAACAAAGAGGGAACCGCGGAAGAAGAACGTATGATGCGAGAAATCAAGACATTCTCATTAGCAAGTCATCTCTTTTGGGGACTCTGGTCTATTGTCAATGCCAAACTATCCCAAATCCCATTTGGCTACTGGGTAAGATATATTTCAAGAAACAACTTGTTACATCGATTTTTCAACTTTCAAAAACGTCACTGACTGATACGATTCAATAATTTAATAAGGGAATTCATAATTTCATCAATTTTCTTCAGGATTATGCTGTGAGTAGGTTGAAAAATTACCAAGAGCTGAAAGAAAAAGCAATCGCATTGCAAATGGACCCAGTAGACAGTGGAGTAAAAAGAAAAGTCACAGATATGGACTGAATGAGGTGAAGGGCTTTACGCGATTGGTACCTAAGAGTAATTCTGCACTGCAGAGTAATATTCTTGCTAAACCCTCAACACACAGCCAGCAGTATACTCTTCGGAGATTAATGAAAAGTGATCTCCAAATCATGCATTATATGTCATACAGTAGAATCACGGTGTTATCAACTGCTCAAACCTTCTGATGATAACAAGGGAGCTATGATTCATTCCTTAATAGGGTGTGAGCCGTTCGCTGAAGTGAATTAATGGGCTCGCGATCCATTGCAAATGGATTCTAGACTGAAACAAGCCAGTGGCTGCTTCAAGTTGATGGCAACAAGGTTCTACTGTAAATCGCGATTTGTAATTAGATCTTAATGCTACAATATTGCTCAAGTTCAGTTAGATCAAAGCGGGATGAGAACAGAGTCAAGGGGTCTCGATATAAAGGGAAAACATGATAATATGGCTGGTCTGCCGTCCACTTATTGAATTCAATTTGACTTCAGGACAGTAAATCAAGTAAAAATTGAAATTTTAATATTTTGCTTAAAAGACTTTTACTTTTCACGTATCGTGATTTACTTATACCCTTTTATATTCTGTACTTGAAAGCCGCTAATTCCAATTGCCAAATTGACTAATGCATGATAAAATAAACATGTGTATGATGCGCAATGTCTAGCTGGCCCGCTGAAAGACGTGCAGCATGTCACTTGTGACGTCGTTAAAGTTGATTGTTACAATCGACTATGAATTGAAAGTAATGATAAATCTAACCATTGACATATAAGACTAAAATTTTTAAACTACTGTTATGGTATTTTCGAATGACAGCTAAAGTGATCAACAACTTTCAATCTGGTGGTTGTACTACGTATACAACATTCAAAAAATTACATCCCGCTTGTTGAAAGATGTATTTTGCCTTCCGGAATAGAAGGCTTTTTATGGCTCCTACTTGAAATGTTAGTAGTACTTTATAACTTTTTTAATACTTATTTAAGTTGTGAAATCTCTTCACAATATACTACACTATCGTTAGCAATATACGTATAATATGTTTTTAAGTTCGCACGTTGCTATTTTAGATGTAGAGAATAAGGCTGCCCATGGCGGAGGAGAAACTTCGAAAATATTTTCATTGAAATTCAAAAGAAGCGGTCTAAGAACTGATATAATTATCTTTAATTTACATGTAAAATTATCGTGAATTCTAGTGAACTTTGATACAGTCGGGTGAGTCCAGAGAAGTGGCTCACCCTGCAGATATCTGTGATTGGAGAATTTTATTACTACTGTTATGTTACTACATATATAAGATAGACGAACAAGATTTTAGAATTGTCTAATTGTATTTCAATTTAATGTAATAATTATTGTTTCGAAACTATGTAATATTGTTTTATAATAAAGTTTATTAAACATTTTATTTATTTTTTCTCTTATTTCCTTTATGAAAGATTTTATTTTATAAATTATCCTAATGAAAATATGTTTGTCTAACAATTATATTTCCCCCAGCTGCGAGATACATCATAATGAAGGTATGAAAATCTTACAAAATTCAAGTGCTTTCCCATGATAAACTAAGTGACAGGCGATCTTGAGTCCCAAGATCTGAGAAAAAAAAACTTACAACTGCAATCCTTTACTATATCGTGATCAACGGTCACTCATGTGTGAATGCAGGTACTGCAAGCAGGACGAAAACGTGTATTACACTTCTTATTTGAGTCTCAAAAAAACGATATACCTAGTATACGTTCGCAAAAAATGTTCAAATCATAAAATACAGAATGTGGACGGACGTGCAGCGACGCAATCTACTTTTTGGACGGACTTTACCTTTCCCTACTCATGGTATTCATCACTAAAGCAGCGACAGCTGCAGCTGCTACTGGAAGGGGACAAAAGCGGTTATTCGCTTTCTGAGAAGGTACAATCCGTTCAGTACGTTAATCGTTCTGTGCCGCATAATGAATTATCGTTTGCATCACGCTGCCTTCGCAGTTCTACGGGAAAAAGTATGTTTCGTCCGCATTCCAGTTTTATGCTCAGAACAAATGAGTAGCCAACTCTCTTTTCAGACCTCGTTATAACATTCTATCATGTTGCATTCTGCATACATCTCTGGCTGGAGATGTATCGGCCGACCCCTATTCATAAATTGGTGACAATTGATTATTCCAAAATCCCGGCAGTGTTATGTAGCGTCCAGCGGTTTGCTATTAGTTCCCACAACGTACTAACAGTAACAGTGAAAACACGCCTGAATTTTTGGTTGCAAAAATATTTGTACATTTCCAGCAGTTTATATTATACAACTTCTGCGACTTCTACCGCCGAGGGCGATGAAATGTCAGTGATGGGAATCACCCGGCTTTTGAAATTCTTCCATCACATCACAATTTTTAGTGCAGAAAAAATTATTACAATTGTTAACGGTCAAGTGACAATTTTTAACAAAAGTAAATAGAGCCTGTAAAGACTAAAACGAGTCCTAGTGTTTATAGGTTACACAAGCTCGGCTACATTTTGATTAGGTGTGTACGCAGGAGTTGCTGTAGGCAGTTTCTTTAGTAATTCACTGGGAGCGATATTTTGAACAGTAATAAGTTAAACATGTTAACAAGGAACTCTTGACCTCCAATATAAATATATTTATAAGTTGAACATATTGTGGATATATTTGTAAATTAGAATCGTTTTGAAATTAGTAAAATTTAGTAGGAACGAAGAAAAGTGGCAGATATTCGATATGTTTAAACGACTGCTGCAGTGTGATAAATTGAATTCTAAATTTATATATTTTACAAATTATGTTGAATTTTTAATAATGTTTGAGCAGTATACACTTGTTTATTGTTCAGATTTCGATCTTTCGTAGGATGTAAGTGGTGGCCCTGAAAAGGGCCTGTTTTTGTTTGTATCAAAGAGTCAAATTATTTGGAGCTGGTGTATTTGGTGACCGCCTTGGTACCTTCACTGACAGCGTGCTTGGCGAGTTCTCCAGGAAGTAGAAGTCTGACAGCAGTTTGAATCTCCCGAGAAGTTATTGTCGAGCGTTTGTTGTAGTGAGCGAGACGTGATGATTCGGCAGCAATGCGCTCGAAAATGTCGTTGACGAAGCTATTCATGATGCTCATGGCTTTGCTTGAAATACCAGTGTCGGGGTGGACCTGCTTCAAAACTTTGTAGATATAGATAGCATAACTCTCCTTCCTCTTGCGCTTCTTTTTCTTGTCACCCTTTGAAATGTTCTTCTGTGCCTTTCCGGCCTTCTTCGCTGCCTTGCCACTTGCTTTAGGAGGCATCTTCAAATCACGAAAGTCCAAGAAGCTGAATACGATACGTACGACGAGTGCCCGTTCGTTGACGTAATTCTACTGTGTCGCTGAACTCCTGCGATTCCGGATTTATACTTCCGCTAGCCGTCCGTGCGGGGTCTCGAACCGACCAATGAGCGATGCCGCATTGGTGATGCGCGCTGGTTGGTCCGCGTCAGAATAGTCTGTTGGGTATAAATATGTAACTCTCCCAACACCTAGTCATTCGCTCATCGACCGCACACCGGATAGCATCGTTACTCCTTACAAGTTTAAACTATATAACTTCATCGATATGTCTGGACGCGGAAAAGGAGGCAAAGTCAAGGGAAAATCAAAGTCTCGTTCCAGTCGAGCTGGTCTACAATTTCCCGTTGGTCGTATTCACCGATTACTTCGCAAGGGAAATTATGCTGAGCGTGTTGGTGCTGGGGCACCGGTCTACCTTGCTGCAGTGATGGAATACTTGGCTGCTGAAGTCCTTGAATTGGCGGGTAACGCAGCTCGTGACAACAAGAAGACCAGAATCATCCCTCGACACTTGCAGTTGGCCATTCGCAATGACGAAGAATTGAACAAACTTCTCTCAGGTGTTACCATCGCTCAGGGAGGTGTCTTGCCCAACATCCAAGCTGTTCTTTTGCCGAAGAAAACCGAGAAGAAAGCTTAAATTTCGACAGTCATCCAAACTCACAATCGGCCCTTTTCAGGGCCACCAAATTTATTTACGTCAAAGAATGATTATCGACTCGCGCTAACATACTATTTACATAGTTTCATCCAAATTGATGTCGTTAGGTTTGCGATTTCGTAGGATGCATACGCATTTAACGGTAATCTTTAACCCGTACAACAAACTTATTGTTACATTTACCAAGTTTCCGAAACTAATTGAATAAGCTACGTACGGTCAAAATCTAAATGCAAACACTTAAACTAATTTCGTTGGCTTTACAAAGCCTCTACACCATTCCAAGGCCGATGCTTGTGTACATCAATGTGAGAGTACAATCGTGTTCCGATACATTTAGTCAGATACGAAATAAAGATTCAAATGCACCGATAAATACCAGAAAGTGAAAAATGCATTATTTTTCTGTAGCTATGACGGTATACATTTGGTAATTTTATTGACTCAGTTAATTCTACGTAACAGTTCAGCCTGAGGTGGAATTTCACGGCAAATTAACCGCAAGTACACGTTAAACAAAATATCCACGCAATGTCACCCAACCGTTACTTGGATTTATAAATTTTTATAAGACGGTGTAGGAGGACAAGAAGGAAAATGTCGGGAAACAATGATAATGCTGAGAGTTCTCGCATAACCGTAAAATGGAAGTTTTATACCTGAACGATATTTTATGCTGTTTTTCATGCAATTTTTTCTTGACACAGCTACATCATTAGGGTCGTGATTTTCCATAACTGTTATATTACAAACATGTAGAGTGAAACTAAATCCGTAGATATATATATATATACATATATATATATGATTAATAACCGTAATTTCGGTCGTAACAGATCAGAATCTTCTATCCATAGCGCCATGATTGGAAACCGTACGGAAAAATATTTGCACGGTTATTTGGTGAGGATGATGTGTATTACCGCAGTTAGCATTAGTCAGTATCGGTCCGTGATTGAGAGGGAAATAATCTGCTAATTTCTAGGTTATGTTGGTAGTACCTGCGCGCATAGAGAGACTGCCAAGATCGTGTCACGTTTTCGGGTAGATATTTTGATTTGCAATCACCAGGTTACGAATACAAAAAGAACCTCGTTGAGTGAACATCTTTCCTCTGTTAGTCTGTGTTTTGTGATTACACCGAAAGTGTTTTACTTCGAGTATAAAGAGGCATAGTATGATAAAATGTCGGTGAAAAAAATACAGAGGAAACCGAAGCACGTGTTGCCGAAAATCAAACGTTTCGTGCAGGAGTTCAAAAATAGAAAACCGCAGAAGAACGAAGTACAAAAGTCAGCGAAGAACAAAAAAACCTTGGTCATTGCTCATGAAATAAAATTTGCCAAACTACTTGCTGGTAATGACAAAAAAGTTAGAGACAAGGTGCTGAAGAACCTAAGAAAATGGTTAACTGTGCGATCCGAGAGCACCTTTGGTAAGAATTTATAAATATTTGCATTTTGAATGAACCTTTCTTCAAATCTCAAGGTCTCCAAAGATTTAGATTTGCTCGGGTAAAATTGTACTACCCCAACAGTTAATATTCAATATTTACAGCCTTCGAGGAACAAGATTTCATGAGGTTGTGGAAGGGCCTCTATTACTGCATGTGGATGTCGGATAAACCATTGATTCAAGAAGAGCTAGCAGAGTCGCTTAGTAAACTCGTACATTGTTTCAATAATAAAGATACTGCTCTGCTTTATATTAAATGTACCTTACTGTCTCTTGCAACTGAATGGTTTGGAATTGATCAGTACAGATTAGACAAATTCCAAATGGTAGGTTTCTTTATAAGTGCAAAAAACGGTCCCGTCCATACTGATGTACAAGAGTTGTTATTCCTTTTGTTTTTCTTACAGTTGGTACGAAGAATCCTTCGACAAACTTTTGAAATGTGTAAAAAGAAACTATGGAATCGGGATTGGGTTAACGGAGTTACAAAGATAATTGAAGATCTTTTAGTAAAATCAAAAGCTACCATAGGTTTTAGTTTGCATGTAACTGAATTGTACATGGAAGAATTGGCAAAGGTATGTAATGACTATGTGCGTTCTCTAAAATTGTCAAATATCTTGAAAAACTCTGAGGAATACGAAAATGAAAGTGTTCCAATGAAAGAAAGTGTTAGTGAACAATCCATATTGGTTTGTTGAGAAAGACTATTCATATTGGTGTCGACTTAGATTTATAGTTATTCAATTTACGATCTGTGATGTCGATTCAAGTATTAATCTGATATATTTGATAGGTGAGTGGAGGCGATGTACCAGAAGATGTTGTTGTAGAATTTGTCAGGCCCTTTGCAGTGCACTTGGCAACTATGAACGACGAAAGAGAAATACGGCATGTCATGAAACACGTTTTTAGGTACCTAATTTTTCAATCCGATCCCGGCTTGGATTACATGGAAAAGTTCGAAGCTTGGAGACACGTATGTGTGCAGATATTGAATTTTGTTGGAATATGCCTATATGATATCAATGCATGTAGTTTTAATGGAATTTTCTTCCGCATTTAAACAATTAGGCAGGTTTTCCTGATGGAGACATTGAATCAATGCAAAAAGTAGAAGAAGATGAATCTGACGAAGATGAACCTGACGAAGATGATAACGAACAGAAAAGTGATTTTGATGATGATCATCAGATTGATAATATAGAGGAAAGACCATTGGATCCGCGAGCTGGAAGAGTCGATGTTGATTTACCCCAATTACCAGTTAATGGTAAAGCCATTGCTGATATGGTTATGAACTACAGATTTCATCCGTTGTCTACAACAAAGTCTCGACGGCAAATAGTTAGGGTAGCTAAAGAGTAAGTAAATATGATTTTTTTCGTTAGTATTTTTCTAGTAGAAATTTTTTATGAATTATGCACGTATCTTATTACTTCCCTAAAAGATATTTTTTTATGTAATGTTAAAAATTTGTCATCACATTTTGGACTCACCTTATTTTAAAATATGAAAATAAACCTGAATATGATAATTAGCATTAAAATAAATAATTTGCACTCTTATAGGTATAATGAGTTGTCTGAAGGCAACATGCCATTAGGTATTAAGAAAGTGAAAATTCACGAGGGTTCCAAATCTGAAACTAGTTCAAAGAGTGCAGCATGGAGATTATTGAAGTTTGAACAAAAACTTTATTCTGATACTATCAGACGTAAACGTAAGAAAAAAACTAGCGAAGTGATAGAAGAGGATCCAAATTCCGAGCAAGATTCTGATTTCGAAATCAAAAAAATAAAGTCTGAAAATGCTACCAAGGCGAAGAAACGAAATGCAAAAAAGAGCACATCAGTGGAGCACATATCAGAGTATGAAAGCGTCGAAGCTAGCCCTCGCAAAGTAAAGTCAAATGCAGTAGAATCTTCTAAAAAAAGGAAAAGAAGTGCAAAGATAAGAGATGACGGAGATGTAACCACAATTACCGACACTCCAAAAAAGAAAAAGTTGAAAGGGGTAAAAAAACCATCTCTGCAAAATGGTGACTCGTCCGATGCAAATAAGAGTATTCAAAACGCGAGTAAAATTACCAAACACAAGCCGCTTAAGGATGATGGCAAATTATCCAATCCCGAGCCTTCTACGCTAATAAAGAAATCTCTTATCAAGAATGGATTAAAGAAAGTAAAGAGATACAGTTCTGAGGGGAATTGGAGCGTTTCAGCGGATATTAGTTCAACGTCACCGTCAATATCAAATCTTCGTGTTCCAACTACTAGTTTACAGGATAATTCAAAATCAGTCAAAAAGTCACAACCGAACAGGGCATTATCCTGGTTGACACCAGTGAGGAAAAAGGAGTCAATAAAACAGTCTGTAAGTTTGCTTCATAACAACGAAATAAATCGCGTGTTTCATCCGATTCCCAAATAATATTGTGAAGTCTTATCATTGTTTTTGTTATTAAATTACAGAGCACACGGATTTCCACCAATAATGCAACCAGTTTCACCACACCAGAAGCACAAGCAATCAAAAATCTTTCGTCGTCCTCTTCCAAAAAGAAAGTGAAAATAGATCTTCAGAAAAATACAGCTCAGCACACGTCGGATTATAGGCTTCAGTTGAAAAAAAGCCCTGCCATACCTTTTGACGCCAACCGAAAGCCTTCTGTGGGCGTACTCAAACCCAGTCCGATACAAAGTCCAGTAAATCCATTTTATAAACAGAATTTTAAATAGGTATTTCAATTCTATACTTACTACAATTTGCTGAATAATTGTTGCTTTCTTCTTTTTTTTTGTGGGACTATGGAGAGGCAGTTGTGATCGAATTTGTGTTACACTTTTGATTTTAAAATCAGATATGTACGTACATCCAGTGCACAGAAACATGATTTTAATTGAATGAAAATTGAATTACACTAAATCCATTTGACTTGTGACTATACATGTCACAATTACACATTGTTGCTACCATTCATGAAAGTAAGTTTATTAAATATTGAAATATTAATCAGCTACAGGCATATGAAACGAAAAACATGTAACACATGTATAACTAACATCAACGTACTCATCATTGATAAGTGTGTTTGAGAATCAGTGATAGTACGCATTTGTTGAACATTTCTTCTTCTATTGAAGAAAATAAATATCGATTAAAAACAGATTACTATTTATCATTTATCCCTAACTAACGATAAAACTATTCATTCATATTGAGCAGACCTAATTTATTCGATTGCTGATTTTGTTTTGGACAATGTCCGAGTTTCAAAACGAAAAGTGACATCGATCAATGGTATACCATTGGATTCTTAGAATGCTGAATTCATCTAGTAACGATCAGCTTTTGTGTTAGATTCATGAAATGAAAAGAAAGTATCACTCCACATGAATTGTAAGAACAAAGTTGTTCTGTTACAATGAAAAATATACTAGACAGATGCTTCTCGATGATGATATTTTCAACTGGCAAAAGTTTTTAGTATATGAACACGAAGTTTCATTATCACAGGATTTGAAACCAAAATGAATTTCAACGTTCTTCATTTTGCTACAGAGAATTCTAAGAGTCGGCTGATACACATTTAAATAATTACTAATCTTAAGCATGTTTTTTCCCTTTACGTTCTATTTCCGTATACAGTAAAACTGAAATGTATTTCTTGAATCGAAAGTGCAGAGAGTGTTGCTTTGAATAGTTTCGGGTCTGTATTATCGAACTTTGTACGTCACTTCTGTTGCTAAAGAAGATATTGCCTTAAACGCCATTAGAATCTAAATGAATTTACCCTTTCAGGTTGGTACACACTTAGGATTAGTATAATTGCATGAACACTTGGCTCATCTCTTACTAACACCGATAAAAGTAATTTCTGTCTATTTTGAATGACGAATATACAATTAACAGGATACATTTATGTAGCTAAAGATACATGAGCATTCTTATATATTTTTTTCATACATACACGTTGTAGTTGTTATACCATTCAATCCAGCTAACTGCTTAGATATTTATATGTATGGTGGTGCTAATTTACAAACAGTACAAGATACCTATTAGAGATTTTACTATTAATACATAGTGCAACCTATCCTGGTCCCAACACTTAAATTCATCACTATCACTCAATAGATTTAATGAAATAATTTATGAATCGCACTTGAAAAACATTTACTCGTTAACTTTTATTTACTCAAGTTATTGCTGGAAAAATATTACGCTGTTTTTCTATGAGGGAAAAAAAAAACTCATTTCAAACACGCAAGAACCGAATTTTACGCAATCCATTGAACCTGTTGAGCTAATAGAGAAGTGTCGTTGACCATAGTTGCTTCTTTGGCACGTGAATTCACTTTTTCTTATTTTACGAGATATGCTAGAACTACGGAAAAAATATATTCTCTGTCCGAACTTCCAATACATATATTTTAGAATACTGAACTCGCTCAAGGTACAATTAACACTTGGTTAATCTTATGTACAGCTGTATTTTGTCACTAGATCTTCGAAGTACAACCCATCACCAAAATTTTTATGACAAATCAAATAAAAAATTTCAGCATTATCTGATAATTATAATTGCAAACAATATTGAAGGATAATCGTGACAGATGAATAAATATGAGTTACATTTCATGTTCACGATTATAACTGTGACACTCATCTATTTCAAGTGACTGCACATGTTCGTTTGGTTTTTTAACGAAGATCTGATTGAGTTTTCCATGTTGCTAAGTGTTAATTGTAGTTTGTCCGAGCGTCAATCTAGAGACGTTGTATTTGGATGCTTAAAATAGTGTGTGTGTATATATATGTATATGTATATAAGGTATAGGTATATTGAATAAAATTTTACTATAAGCTATTCTTTAAAATGTAAATACACTCTGTGTATCGAAATTCAAACAGGATATGAGGCTATAACTGCGCATAAAATAACAGGTCAACAAGGCTCGCGAACCATCTTAAATTTATATTACATATTACACAACTAATTAGATTGAGCTGCGTATATCAATGGCCAAAATAATAGTGCAACAATGAGTGCTTGAAAACGCAAATTATTTGGCATTGTTTGTGATTATTACCGACTTCTAGTACTGATATCATCTTGAATATAACAAGATGGGTTAAACTTTTGTATGTACTCAATCAATTGTGAGAAATACGTGTATTTGAATAATTGTAAGCGAATAGATGACACCGATTACTAAATTTACAACATGTTTCTGAATTGCAATAATTGTTCATAGAATTGCACATAATGCTAGTAAGCACCCTTTTTTCATTGCTGGATAGAATTAAATCATATCCTGAATACGTTTGATTAAAACGACTGCAATCAACGAATGGCGATATTATACTTAACGTCACACTGTGAGTTGAATACTAAATGATGAATGAGAGAAGAAAACAAATTTTTCAGTTATATTACTTCTACTACTAGTATAAAAGTTTAAGGGCACGTTCAAGTTTTCGGGTAGGTATGAAAATTAAAAATCAACTTCCAATGTGTACGAAATACCAAGCAATTTTCTTATTCGTGTATTATGCAGTCATGCTGATATCACTCCATATAAAAAAATCTCAGTAAAACTCAAGAAAACTCAAAGGATTTTTCAGAAAATGTATAACTGTTGTATTAAAAAATACTAATTCTCAATACCGTTGAAGATAAATATCTTCCGCAGTAGGTGTACATCGAATGTACTAAAATAAATTAATTTATCAAGTTGTCAAAATTTTTAAACTGCTTCAAATGCCATTGGTTAAAAAAATATCATTTTGTAGAGCCATTCAAATGTTTGCATATTATTCCATTGTAGTTAAACATCACATGCGTTTACGAATTTTCTCACATCTCGTTACTCTTTCTTAGAAGGCGAAACGTAGTGCCTGCTAACAATTAAAACATTTCAAGCTAATTGAATAGTGAGAAAGTTCAGGAGACAGCACATGATTTAAAAAAATTTATAGTGCTATTTACTTGCCTCTGTATTCACCTGCGATGCATCATAGTGCAACATGGAATGTTGTGGCACCAGGTTTTCCACAGTTGATAAAAAACAATTCAGCTTACAATGGTATTATACCCAAATACGTTTTCTTAACTTTGAGTTTTCCAGCGCCAATACCATCCCATTTCAATTTGATTGAAACCAGTGCTGAACAAGGAGAGGGCAACAAATAAAGCTGAATGTACTAAAGCCCATAGTTGAAATAACGGAGAAATAACGAGTAACAGAACCGTTGCACCTGTAAGCGATAAAAAATTCCGTTACACAACTAACAGTCATCCTTCGTAGATTCTTCGAATCATTATCAGGAAATTTTTGAAATTTATATCAGAATGAGCTACACTTCTCACCTGTTAGCAAACTCCAAAATCCAATAGCGGCTCTCAGAGGCAAGGAAGAAGCCATTGGCCACACTTTACCTGGAAAAGCTTTCCCTTTGGAGAATTCTTGAAGAGTTGTTTCTTTTTGATGCCACCTCTTCTCCAGCCACTGTCGCAGCATCAAGTCATCTGTTGGGACATCGGTAGCAGGAATACGCTTGACGTGGAAATGGACCTCCTTGGGTAATTTTCCCCTCACTAGATCCACCTCTGATTGTGGTACATAGTCAGGATATGCTATTGTCAGATCGTAAACAGCATCAAGGTACTGAGCCTGGTGAAGATGACGTGCCAAGTAACTGAACCCGGTTGTTTTTGGATGCAACGTGTATTGATATTTTGGCAAGCCATGTTTGGCCGCGTAGTTGTCGGACTTTTCTTTACTGTTTGGAGTTAAATCTGTTCCTTCAGGGAATATTAAAAGTTGACACCGCCTGCCTAGTGCCACTAAATAATCCAGTGAGTTTGACAAACGTCCTCGGTCTTCCTCCCAGTGCCGCGTTATGTAAAGGAAGCCATTCATCTGCATCACCCACCCTGTAATTGGTTTTTGTTTTATTTCCTTACCTAGTTATAATCTCTTTGCCATACAGTTCAAAGTGCTTACAATTCTATGAAACATAATGCAATTAAAATACACTAAACTGGTTTTACAAAAGACTCGCTGACGTGATTGGTAGAAGGACATTAACTGTTGCATTATCATAATGACAAATTAAAAAAATTGATTGTTCATACCTGGCCCTGGAATATGTCGAATGGGATCTTTGAGAATGAATTTCAATTTATGAGCAGCAACTTCTGGCATACATGCCTGGTACATTGCTGCCCATAAAAAATTCCAATCAACTCTGGTTCTATGGTTCATAACAAGAATGGCTGATTCATAGGGGGAAATGTGATCTCCCGATACCAGAATCTTTACACCGAACAACTCGAGTAATCCCTGAGTGAAGTATTTTTGTATTAATATTCAGAACTTTGTTTATTGCCTAATCTTTGATTTGATTTTTGATTGTCTTTGCGTAGACTTTGGTGTGATACTGTGAAGGAGTATTCTAAAGAGAACAAGTGCATGAAAACTTACCGTTGGATAAAGTTCCCAACATGAAAATAGCAAATCTGCACATTTTCGAAATCTTATAGGGCTCAGTAGTAATACAGGCAAAAGTGGGCATGCTATGAATAAAAATCCAGCGACGATGCTGCCGTACCACAAAGCACAGTAGAGTGCTCCGCGCAACAGCGCTCGCATTACAATTTACACACTTCTGTGGATGAAAAGAATATTTCTTAGTTGTAATTTTATTACTTTACGACAGCAAAAAGAAAGGCATTCTTATGAATACCACTATGGGTGATTATAATCTGGAAAAAGATTTATTTGATTATCAATAAAAAAGCAACGAACAGCTTCCATGTTTAATGATCTTCTAAACTGGGCTGATATGCTTCAGAAAAAAAAATCTTCCCACCACTTTTACAATGTTCACATTAAATGATGAAATAAATTTCTATATTAATTATGCAATGACTCTTTGTTTATAAATGAGATTACTGAGTTGTTTGAATTCGGCAGTTCGTACATCCAAAATTGAGCTACATTCTAAAAGTAGGAAAAGTAACGTTTTATTTTATCATACCACTTCTCACTGGCATCAGAACTTGACAACTAACTAATTCACTCTAGGAGTAGAGCCTTGATTTGGCTTCCCCCTAGAACTGTCAGAGGGGCTTCCCTCGACTCACCCCTTCGTGAAAGCACACTCATCCCCCTGCTCTACTCTTATCTGACATGCTAGTGGCTTCTGGGATGCTGTGTTGGACCATTATTGATCTGGAAATTACACATACAGGTACAAAACGAGTGCGTGTTAAGCGAAGAATAACTTACATTGAGAATGCCACAGAAAGAGTAGTTGTTCATATTGCACAAGAGACAAGAAGAAATTTACCCCATCCACTAGATTTTACTTATAAAGTTATAAAAAAAATCTTCTGCGATTAATAACTGCCTCGTTCTTTCTGAAACGTCAAAAGCACGGGATGACGAAAAAAAGACGTCTGTAGACTTTCTCTTCTTTCAAGCGTAAATTTCACCCAACCACTGATGAATTCTACACATTCAGTACATCCTTCATTATTATTCTGATAAGCTTAACGAATCTTAATAAACTCAATTAGTGACTTAAATTGAAATGTTTTGAAGATCTTTAGAATTACCTTATAAGCATAGCAGAGTTGACTATTGGAATCGAATAAACAACGCAATACTTTTAGGTCAGGGTGTATATTTCACTCATTCAGTGTCTTATAAAAAAAAGTTTGCAAACCGTGTTATACCAAACCAATAATATTACATTTCATCAAATCACCTAATAAATTTGTTACATTATACTCAAATGGAAACCCCCTCCTATTTTTATTCCTTACTCGTTAACACAAAGTTCCACTACACGATACGAGCACCATATAAATGTAATACCTAAATGTACGTTCTCATAATATCATGAAACGAGCATACATGCACACATATATTTATATGCATATTTACAATTTTAATTTCAATAGCTGTAGTTATGAACGATATTTAGAGTATTTTGATAAAAGTTGATCGGCCTCATTTTGCGAAACACGGTCTTCTTCGCTAACTGTCGGAATGTTGCTAGTTTCTTCGAACCATCTGATTGCATCTTGATAACGCCCAACTGCTACATAACATTTACCGAGAAGTAATTTGTTATCTTTAAATGGCTTTATCGTCAATTCTTCGGCACGTTCAAAATCAACAATCGCTTCCTCGTAAGTTGCACTTGGAGGTTCTGCGAACAATGTTGACGCAACCTGTATAAAATTGATGAAAAAGTTGCAATTTTTAGGCGACACAATAAAAAAATTTTCCAATCAATAATTTAAAGATTGGAATAATCAACTGAAACAGACAATATATAAAGTCAAACTGACCTTTCTCTCAATCCAGGTTAAGCCAGCAACTTCAAATTTGAACCTTCCCGATAAATGATGAAGTACCGGGTCTTCTGGTCTGATTTCTAATGCTTTGTTGAGATGTTTTTTGAAGCGGTAGCCACCTTCTATTTTTTCTTTAGTAGAAAGAAACATTCCGTGTGATCCTATCAATATTGCATACCACTTGTGAAAGTCTGCGCTGTCTGCTTCTTCAAATCTTTCGCAAGGCTTGAGACCTACGGGGTAATAAAAATTTTATTTGGAGTTGGAATACACGGATACTTCAGAAAAAAAACTAGAGAATATTGCTTCTTAAATCCTTACCTTCGACGATAAGAGCGAGCTTTTTACTTGTCTCCGTAGCATTTGTGGAGCATCTGTGACAAGCTCTTGCCAGCCTCCATATAACTTCAATATTATCTGGATATTTAACAAGTAGATTACGTAGTGTACTAAGAGCCTCTTCACACTCGCTACCTGGACGTAGTTCCGATGCTTCAATTAGTTTGTCTGTTTCAGCGAGCGTTCTGTCCAGTTCGTTTGTTGGTCCTGAGATCCTGCATTACTAAACATATACTTTCTTCTGCTAAACTTTCTATAATTCATGTGGCATATAATCTGTTCTCGGTGAAAATTTGCCACGAAGAAAGCATTTTCACGTTTCTTTAATATATAATGTATCTCATTACCTCTGGTACACATCAATTAATATAAATATCAAACGTTCAATTAAATTGAAGTAATCATAAAATATCAAGTACAATTACAAAATGCATTCGGCGGCATGTATTTCAGATGAAACTAATTAAAAAAAAATAAAAACACACACAAAGTGGGCACTAAAATTGACATATTTATTTATAGTAAATTACTTTACTAGCGTGCATCAATATAAGTATCCATCGAAATCTTTTGGCATTTGAAAATGCTGTGATAATATTAGCGGATAACATTTATCACTGCAAAAGATTTGTTTGTGAAAGGAAAGACTTGCCTTTGTGGTAAGGAGTCCAGTTTGTACTTTCTACTTTGCTTCCTTTTCAGGAAGATTTATTATTCTATGTATTGAAATGGAATATGAGTTATTAGTTTGATTACGATCCATTATTTGGTTGTTAAATTTACAGACCTTTCATTGTCTCCATCGCCTGACTCCATGTCGGAGAAATCAAAGAATTCATCATCGTCAAACTCTGTGTCAGCTGTTGAAAAGGCGTCTACGTCAGTGTCATTATCTGTTGCAGAATAAGTGCTGCTATTTTTAAGATTCGGCTTTCGTCGCGATATTCTTTCTCGATTCCTGCGTTGATTTTGCTGTAATCTAATTAGGCAAGTATGAAATACAAGTGGTAATGACAATAACCTTTCAATCTGTACTTTTTTAATTTTATTGTTAGTTACGTTAAATTAGTTATACGTATTTCAGAGGGCTAGATATAACGTGATTATCGAAATATCTACAACTAAAAGGAGCCTACCTCAAAAGATCCAACTGTGCTTGTAGTTCGGCCATAGTTTCACCCATTTTATCCAAATCTCGTCTGACTCTTTCGGTCTGTTGTTGTTCTCTTATTTTCTGGTACACGAACAGACCCACAGCCCCAATAACGCCAAACGCTGCAGCAACTGCAGTCGCAATCAGTCGCGGAGAGTTTATATCACTCATGGTGCTAAATTGTGGATAAAACATAAAATGTATGATTAATTAAAGAAGTTATGAAATAATCAAAGCAGATATATACAAGGGCATAATTGTACAAAATTATGATATTGCAATTTTTCTATCTGTATGTTTAAACCGCATCACGTGCTTTGAAGTATTCAATGTGATTTTGGGTGGGAAATATTTGTTGGTGTTTCTGTCTATTGTTATACTGTACATTATCACAAAATATAGTTCTAAATTGTGTTTCAATATTACTGGGGAGCTTTTCTCATTCTGACGGACTCTTGGTTCATGGAATACATAAAGAGAACTCACGGCAGTTCACATAACAGATTTGGAAGAAATTTAGACTTTGAACTTCGAACGTGTGTCAAGTGTTTTTTCTTCACACTACGTACAGTTCTTACAGGTACATTAATGCAAAGCGGAAATGTATTCAACCAATCATACGTAAGATTTGAGAGGAAATTTCCACCTTTTCAATATACAGCTCATTGGTTATTTGTATTTCACAATAATTTGTGTAGCTAAGTAATGTGCATTCATAGCAAAGAATCTAATGTTTTCAGTGAACGAGCGGTCTTTTTGAATGTACAGTGATGAAAGATTTACCAATATTTGCTTATCAAATTTGTCAGACAGCAGACTAAAAGAGCGAACACTGTCAAACACTACATTACCTGTACCTACTCTGTGTTTCAAATGGATACTGTAACGTAGTGTCCTCAGTTTAAAGTTCCCTGTGCAACATTGAATGAACTTAATGCAGTGCACAAAATTTTGGCATGTCATTAGTATGGTATTTGACTTATGAGTGTTTCGTCATTAAGTAGAAATTGCGAAATAACGGTATAAACATTGTTTCGACACACGTTTATACGTCCTTGCAATTTCAGCACTGAAATACCTCAATCATTTCGTAGTAAGCTATCCTAATTAACAGGCAACATCGGTGTTTGTAACCCTGTTAAAATGGGAAATAATTTGCCAGGGTTGGAAAAAATAATTTGTTTGTTCGTCGTCTTGTATAGTATAAATTATGAAGAGTGACATGGCAAGTAACATTGAGCTGTAGAACTGGGTCAGATCAATTATAGCGTACGTTACATACGCATGTTTCATTTCGCGAGTATAGGCAAAAATGCTAGTGATAATGCATGTGCTAATTTCACGAAAGGGGAGTATGAATTATTTCTTCAGCAAAGTCGTATCAATCAATGGCAATACAGGCAGGTTTGGGCATGAATAATGGATAAATTAAACGGGTATAAAATAAGTAAACAACTATACTCGTCAACGTACGATTCTCGTTAGTTTTCATCCGACTTTTGGAACTGGTGAATTAACTGTATAATAAAGATAACTGTAGACAGGCCAAAAATTTTGTCATGTTTCTTCTAAATAATAATCAAAATTATCCAGCAGCACACTGCAGCACGCGACTCTTTCACATTACACCTTTACATGGTACATACAACTAGTCGCGTTTTCAGCGAGTCTTAAGAATCGCGTATATACTGTTGTGAATCCCCTCGCACCACACATCAAACTGACATTTTTCTTTCTTATTTTAAAACCAAGGACAATCTATCCAACGCTCAATTTTTGTAAAACACAAAAAGCCCTTTTCGACATGCAGTTGAACGTTTCTGCTTTGCGAAAGAAGCGTGCCGCAACTGTTTTTCACTTCCGCCGGCGGCCCATAGAGGCGTAAAAGTCGCTGGAAAAACAAAAAAGCATCATTCTTGGCGCGTCATATGAATCGAATGACTGATGCATATGATTTACAAAAAAAAATTTGGTTATACTTTCAAACTCATTTACACATTAGCAAGCGATTTCTGGACAGTTGATCGGCTCATAGTTTTCGTGACTACATTTTACTTACTTATGAAATTCGGAAATCGGATTTTGGGCGTCCAACGATCCGTCGATTGCGAACAACGGGACCGGTGGAACAAAACTCGAATCTCGGCCATTTCCGTTAATCCGAGCGTTAATCAAGAATTACGTTGCCGAAAGATATATTGTATATCGTATAGCTTTAGTTTTTAGCCAACGAAAATTATAATGCTAACTGTCCGAACGCCTGTTGGATATCGACGCTGAAAGTATATGAGGATCTGTATTAATTGTTCCAATCATCATCGTAACACGTATACATTGCGGCTACAGTGCGCAGCTCTGACATGACAGAGGTCGCAGTAATCAACATTATTAGGTATCCGAGCGGAACGCCGGATTTTCGAACCGGAAGTGGCAGGCAGTGTCCAGCAGTGTCTTCGTCAGTCTTCATATACCTATCATGGAGTCGTTAGCGTCCGTGCACAATATTCCCTCAAGCTGTCGGTCGTAGTCTGTATTATACGCGTTGAGATTTCAAAAAAGTTGATGACGCTTGTCCAGGGAGTGTTCGCTTGGCGCTATATTTGCAGTATTATTGTAAATAAAGTGTTTGGTAATTTGTGGCCTTAGAACGTTGAAGTGTTTTGTGTACGTCGAAGTGGTGACCTGGGAGTAGGCCTCGACAAATATAATCGTGACGATACTGCAGCAGGTTGGTCTCACTATTTTACCGTATTATGTATATCAATGACCCGACATAAACTTCGATTAAATTCACTACAGTAATCGTCTCTGCCACGAGTTTACTTCACCATTACCGACTAACCTTCAAACATGGTTATTCGATGCCACACATCCCCACTACAATTTTTGCGTCATCATATCCCTAGTGCTTCGAAAGTTGGCACATACACTTTCATCAAAATTTTCGTTGTGGGACGAAACGTTTGTTTCGCTCGCCTCTTCAATTTACTCATTCTTTCACATATCCAACACTTGTCCAATGTATTTTTTCCTTTCTAGTTTTCTCTTACCATAAATACAAGTGTTAGGCACCTGTGCTGGCACTGTTTGCAACACGGGTTTCTACAATTACTGAACACATGTTATTTCGTTATTTCACTCTGTTATTTGAAGTTGAAAATAAATGAAAAAGGAAATGTTTTGCTCCTGTGAAAGTATGTCTTGCATCTTATTTTATTGCTTTGTCAGCACTCTTCTACAATCCATTATCAACTACGAATTTTTATCATCAATTACGGATATTCACAACGATGCAGAACCTACAATTTTTGTAACTATGACTTTTTTAATTTTATTTCAGATATTATCGCAAGGATGGCGTTACTACTGTTAAATGTATTTCGTGACTTTGTTCTATAATATGTCTCGGGATCTGAGTCTAAGAAGAAGAGACCTTGGTTTTAGATAAACTTATTTAAATTATTTCATTTTCCAAACCATCAATATGTCTGTCAATGCTCAATTCGCCAATCCACCCCCGGTGATAAGTTTACCAAACATGTCGGTTCCACCACCCATTGCAACGCCGAATTTATCTGCACCTCCTCCTAATTTAACAACTATAAATACTACGACTGGAGGTTATCAGCACAGATTTGGTACTCACAGAGATGGAAATCGTGGTTTTTTCAAACCATTTCGACCTTATCATGCCCCGAAAGTTATAGCTGGTGGTCAAGATGCGTTACAAGATGAATTCGATGGAAAGAGACTCAGGAAATCTGTGATGCGAAAGACGGTCGACTATAATGCTGCTATTATTAAAACCTTGGAGGTAATAAATTACTCGTATAAACAAATTACTTTGGTTCCTGTTTGTAATTTCATATTTTTTTTATCTCGTCAGAATGTTCAGCTGCTCCTTTGAAGCTTCTAATACCTCTAGCATCTTTCTTCTTCGTGTAGGTGTAGATTAAATTTCCATCTTTTTGTTACTCAGAATCGGGTTTGGCAGCGAGACTACAGAGACAGAAGAGCTCTTCAGCCTGACGTTATATATTATCCTGACCTTCTGCCACCACCAAGCTACGTTGATAATCCAATCAACGCAGTGACAACAAAATTTGTCAAAACAGCAACGAATAAAATGAGGTGTCCAATATTTTGCATGGCTTGGACCCCCGAAGGAAGAAGGCTTGTCACTGGTGCATCGAGTGGCGAATTCACATTATGGAATGGGCTTACTTTTAACTTTGAGACTATTCTACAGGTGGGGATATATCAAGAAAATTTACCACTTTTTTGATAGTCTATTAGTACATGGACCTAATATTCTTGCTCTATGAATCTGTTACAGCCTCTATTCTCGTAAATCGCTATTTTTTTTATCTGTAAAAGATTATGAGATTCGTTAATTCAATGTCCATGTGTATCTGAGTTACAAATATAGTTCTCAGAGGTCATTTTCGTTTATGAAAAAATCTTGGCTTGGTTTTTCATTCTCCTTGTCATGTCAACAAATATCACGATTCTCAGAAAATTGAATTTAAAATGTCAAATAAACAAACTGTCAGTAAGCAAAGATAAGCAACACATCTCTAACTTGGTGTGGCTAATTGAAAATTTGCAAAATATGGTTTAATATTAGCATCTCCTCTTGAGTGTCGAATTAGTCAAAAATGAACCTAATGTGATGGAATAACCTTGTAAAATGTCCCGACAGGGCAGTTAAAAAATAATCATTCATTCTTCCATTTCTTAGGCTCATGACAGCCCTGTACGTACAATGGTTTGGTCCCACAACGAAAGCTGGATGGTGACGGGCGACCACGCAGGCTACGTTAAGTACTGGCAGAGCAACATGAACAACGTCAAGATGTTTCAGGCGCACAAAGAGGCTATTAGAGGACTCAGGTATAGCATCTACCACTCTAGTCCTTACATCTATCGTGACACTGTCCTTCACGGCCGATTAACTTATGTAGCAATCAGGACACAGGACGTGGGTTTCATTTTGATGTATTTTCCATTTAGTAAAACGTTTGAGATCAAGTTACACCTTCTCATTTGGGTACATAGGTGAAGTGTTTTTCTTGTTTCTTTAGTGTGGTCTGTTCTTATCAATGATCTGAGCATTCAGCATTTTTTTTTTAATGCTGTCTCCGTTTGTTTGTACCTTAGATCCAGTGTATCGGCAATCAGGGTGTTAACTAGATCAAATATAGTACTTTGGTTTGTGTATGTGCGTCGAGATTGCTATATCTTATGATTACAAACAACCGTTTTTGAATTTTTTTTTTTTACACCTACGAAGCTGAACTGAGGTGACAGTAGCATATTAAAATCTGGCCAGTATGAAACTCAAAACGTCATTCGAATCTTCCAAGTATTACGAATAATAAACAATCGTATCAATCATGACTTTGTGAGGAACGAGACATTTATCAGGGTCAGGGATTGATTTACAAAAAAAATTCTTTGAATCTGTTCGTATAATTAATTTTGCGTTACATACTAGTAGGTAGTGCTTTGAAAAGATTATTGGGCAGTACGCGAAACACAGGTGAAATCGCAGCATGTATTGAATAGATAGGTTCAATGGATCCTCGATTTTACAGTATAGTTACCTGTTCTGAGAGCCATCGGGATCTTATCTTTGCATGCAATGGACCATATTCAACCATTTTTATCTCAGGCTCAGAAGTTTTGCATATACTGAACAGTTACCGATGTTTTACATTAATTACACACTATAATTTTGTGGTCAAATTTCCACTCAAGAGTTCAAATAGGTTTACGCAAACGAGCTTCCTTTATCTTGCAAACGTATTTCTTTATTCCCAGTCTATCCCTGTAATTATGTTCATTTACTTCAAAGTCTTGTAATATTTCAATGCCGGTGTGTAATTGCGGGAAGAAATTTAAGTAGAAGCGCAATTGGGACCTTATGGCTGTCAGGAATAAAGTTTGTATACAGGATAGGATATTGGGCAAAGATGTATCGTAGAATAAAGAGAAGATGGTAATATTGATAATAATAAAACTAAAGAAAAAATACAGCAGCACCCAGTCGAGATTCCCATCGAATATATAATAAAGAAAAATATCCTAGCTCCCTTCACATCATCCAAAAATATCAATATAAATGAATAAATACTTCACTATATTATCACATATATATTTGCATTAATAAAGAATGATCATTATATATCTTCCTTTGTTTTGTGTTGCTCTTGTCCTTCAGAAAACTGATTATCTTAAATAAAGACAAATTTGGAAAAAAAAATTTATTAATAAAATAATGAAGGAACATTCTGTACACATTAATCGTTTTTTTTTATGAAATAAACGTTAAATTTGAGAAAAAATAAACCTAATTTTCGTACATTCTCCGGTGGTCATGTGGCATCGAAAACACATTGTGTACGTGTGCAAATTGAGCTCAGTTATTGCTCATAAACTGCAGAGTGTATTTTGAGTGCCAGATATGACTGTCGGAGATGGCTTTTTGTTTATTTACAATATTTACATCTAGTTGATCCTTTTATTAGAAAATATACCATGTCCATATTTTGGACTCTGCTGATACATTAACAAGATTTCAGAACAGTGACTTAATAAAGTTCTAAGTTAAGTCAAGAACACTTCCACATACACATTTCCTACCTTTTCTCCACGTGCAGTGCGATATTTACTAATACTTCCTCCATTCAATATCCATTTTTGAGAATATTTCCGATATCTGCATTAATTCATTTCGCTGCGGAATAATTTCAGTAACTTAAGACACTGCAAGAAAATTGAACATAACAATCTATCATTTACAATTGTTCCTATTGCAATGAACTCCAAAATTTAACAAGCCTGACATTCTGATGCTACTTTGGTTGAATAATATAATTTTTCCTCCTATTTCTATCTGAATCTAAATTTCGTTGTATTATTACCTATTTTTTTCATATTTTGTTTCAAATTTTCATTCGAATCGTATCTTATTTATTGACGTTTAAAATCTGAGATGCTGGTCAATTATCATTAAGCGATATTCGGTACAATATCCTGATTGGAGGAATTTTAGTCAAATAATATTCTGCACATTATCATGCAAAGTGAAAAAAAGCAACGAAAAAACATTTCCACATTAAAATTACACAACGCTGATGGGTATCACTTCTCCGTGACTGCTTCACTGCAATTGTCCGAGCCTCCAAGTCGTTTCGAGCTGTGCTATATTTGGGATCTTCACCAGATTGGAGTTGAAATTCTGTCAAATTGCATATTTCAATAAAGAATTAAATACCCCTTGCTTCTTCCTGCTTCTAGTATACTATCATCTGTAAAGAATTAGGAACTAAAAGAATTCGAAAAAAAAAGGAAAAGAAAAGACAACATGATAAATCGAGCAAATAAAGAAACCAAAAACACCAATAACCCAGAAGTTATGTACCATAAACTTTTAGCAGAATAAAGTTGTTAGGTTTTATTTATTTAATCGTTTACTAGTGAATATTACGCTCTGTGGTTGAAAAAATAAGAAAAAAAAAAAAAAAAAATTAACAATAAACCGACAATAATGCTGTATTTTTGGAATATTGAAATAAAGTTAACATTCAAGTATATTACACTTTATTATAATGATAAAAAATGTCAGGGTATTCTTGTTCTTCACTTGGTAATAATTTGGTATTGGTAGTTATTTCGTTATTTTATATCACTATTGAACGTTTGTTTGTTACATTACATATGTGATTTAAAAATAAAGAATTTCTTTTATAAATATGACCATGCATTTGGTGTGTATAACTTTGTTTTTTTGGGTGGGTAGTTTCAGTCCTACGGATCACAAGCTGGCCACTTGCAGTGATGACGGAACCGTCAGAATCTGGGACTTTCTGCGATGTCACGAGGAACGAATTCTCAGGGGTATAAACTTCTTTATATTACAATATATTTGTAATTTGGAAAGAGTAATTAAAACAATAATTATTTGCAAACAATAATGGCTAATTATCATTAATAACGTATTTGTTTTTTTTTTTAAACTTTGTTTCCACGTGTCACATTTGATTGAATTGTCCATATTTTCAAGTATACTCAAAAATCTAGGCAAATGATTTACAACAGTCAATCTTTCGTCTTTTTGATCTTTCAATAAAATAATTTCAGACTATTTATTCTGGTTCAATCCGGATATCGGTAAAATTGCAAACAATTTGAAAAGAATGTCGGAAGACCAATCTTACGACATATAAATGTCTATACCGATTAGTTACGAATTATTAATAGTAATTCAAATTGATTAACTGGTGATAACTATATTTGGTCGGGTTGCTGGTAGAAATAAAAAAGGAAAGAACCATTCATTGGCATTTAAAAAGTTGATTGTTAAATTTTATTTACATAATGTGGAATCCATGTGCTATAACTGCAAAGTTTGCCGTTAATAGTAAACTGCAACAGTGGACATATTGTTTAATAAATCTGCACTGATGATATTAAATGTATTATACCGTGAGGCTTGGATTGAATCAATTGGTACTAAATTGTGATTTTTCAGGTCACGGAGCGGATGTAAAGTGCGTTCATTGGCATCCGCAGAAGAGTCTCGTTATATCTGGAAGTAAAGATAATCAGCAGCCAGTGAAGTTGTGGGACCCGAAAACTGGGCAATCGCTAGCTACTCTACACGCGCACAAATCAACGGTGATGGATGTGAAGTGGAATGAGAATGGAAACTGGTTGGTCACAGCATCTCGAGATCATTTACTCAAACTGTTTGATCTGCGAAATCTTAGTCAAGAAGTGCAAACCTTTAGGGGTCATAAAAAAGAAGCTTCAAGTGTTGCTTGGCATCCTAGTCATGAAGGACTTTTCTGTAGCGGTGGTAGCGACGGGGCCATACTCTTTTGGCACGTTGGGTATGTATTTCTAATCCTGTTTCTGGTGCACTAATTATCTTCTGACAAGCAATGATGAAAAATAATTACGCAATCACCGGGTTATTATACTTTAATATACTATAATTTACGAATTCCATTAAGAATACTAAACATTTTTGTTATTCCTCCTTCGTCAAGCGCTGACAAAGAAGTTGGAGCGATAGAGCAAGCGCACGACAGTATAGTATGGACCTTGGCGTGGCATCCGCTTGGACACATATTATGTTCTGGAAGCAACGATCACACATCAAAGTTCTGGACGAGAAATAGACCAGGAGATTTGATGAGAGATAAATACAACCTGAACACTCTGCCTGCAGGAGCTGCAGGTGTTGATGATCATGAAGTTGGTAAGAGAGTATTTTTAAGTATAATCTATTTTATAAACATTCATTTTGACTTGTTTAACCGTCGAATTTTACACATTATTAGCTGACGACTCGCCAGTCATACCGGGTATGGGACCTGAAGATAGAATTAATGCTGACGGTGAATCCGAAGATAAAAGCGGCGGAATCCCAGGTCTTGACTTAGATCATGCGATTGACGAGGGAAAGAAATATGCCAATAAGAAAGTTCCTTATAGTAAACCAATACCCAGAAATTTCCAAGCGCAGTGGAATGAGATGGAAGCTGAAGATATCGAACAAGTCGAGGCATTGAATGCCTTCGTCAATCAGTTAATCGAAACGACACCTGGGGCTGTACCTTTGAACGAAGTTACACCCAACGCTATAATTTTATATGGGAAAATGATTCCGGTTGAGCGTAAGTTGATGTACTAAACTATGTGCGTAGAAATTTGCATAGAAATATGATTTTCCGCAACTTTTGAAGATTATATGTACATGTAGACTGCCTTTGGTATACATGATCACAAAGTATTTACGTTGTTTTTTCACACATTTGAAGTACAGTACTCTGTGTAACTGCAAATATATTTTAATTCTTTTCTATTTTTACTTCATCTTGCAGCAGAATCAAAATTAGCTGAGGCTATTACCAAAGGAAACGATGCCATAAACAAATTAGTATTTTCCGGAGAGATAGAGGAGCTTCGCGAAGTGATCGGTTCTCCTGAAGATGTGGAAGAATCCGAAGATTTCTTACAAGATGAAGGTGAAATTGATTACTCCAAAGTTCCTGACATCGAACTTCCTGCGCCGTTGCCCAGTTCCAAATTTGCGCAGAATCCAGAATTACTGAAAACATTAAACCGTGGTGGAAAGAGAAAGTTTGATCAGTTAATTGGTTGGAGTGACGGCGGTGCCAGCGACCGAACGTCTAAAATACATCAACCTGTCTTTGGGGCTTCACTGAACGATGACTTGTCTAGTGACACAGAATCGAGATCTGGAATGGCTAACAATTCCGGCTGTGAAAGTAACTCTTTCGGAATGGGTCTAGACGAAGACTTGAGACACTTGCCAAGTGACATGCGAAGCATGGGTAGAGATGAAGATTTACGATTCGGTGGTATGGGTGGTGGGTTGGGCAGGTCGATGATGGGTAGCGACAAGGACTTAAGAAGCAGTTCGATGAACTTTGGCGATAAAGATTTCAGGCAAATGTCCATGCACAATTTCGGAATGGGAAAATCAAACATGGACAATGATATGTTTGGGGATAGGGACAGAGAAAGTAGAGACAGATCAAGATGGGACGACGAGCAGGGTGGTAGAAATCTTAACGACAACTTCAACATGGATTTCCCTGGGAATAACAATTTTGACAAGCGAGACAACATGCCGCCAAACATGGGAAACAATCACAACATGCCGCACATGGGCAACATGGGTAACCATCATAACATGCAAAATATCAATCCGAACATGAGTCATCACATGTCGAATATGGGACCCCATCCGAACATGCCGCCACACATGGGTATGCCAAATAAAAATAATCCAAATATGTCCTCGCATCAAGGAATGCAGAATATTGATAATCCAATGCCACATATGAATAACTCTAACATGCCAAACATGATGCATCACCCCAACATGTCTAATATGCCACCTGGGTTTGGGCCAAATGGAATGCCTCCAGGCAATTTTGGTCCCAATTTCAGACCTCCCAATGGAAACTTTGGGGGTAATCAACACTTCAGACCCAATCCTATGGCGCCCTTCGCGCCAAATTCTGGGCCACCCTTCAACAACTCGTTTATGCAAAATCAAGGCCCACCAAATATGCGTGGTCCCAATGCCGGGAACCAAGGACCACCAAACTTTGATCGCCAAGGTTTCGGTGGCCCAAATTTCCGTGGCCCGAACCCTGGCAATCAGGGACAAGGCGGATATGGTGGATACGGTGGGCCAAACAAAAACGGACCTATGCACAACATGCAAGGAAGATCCAGAGGCTCTAATGAAAACAATATCGGACGTGGTGCTTACGGGAATAGAGGCAGGGGTAGAGACAATGATCAACCACCCAGGGGTGGCAATTCTAGAAGCAGAGACAATTTTTGAACTGTCCTTATGAGTGTAAAATATCTGTGACATTGTGTTGCGAATCATACAGATTATGCAATTTGTAAATTTCGGTGACAGTTTCATTCATTCGTGTGTGTGTGTGTAATCACGGTAATACGGATGTGTACTTAGCTGGTTACCATTAAAAATATCGCGTCGACAAGACTGCGTTTCTTGAAAATCCATTGTGAAAATACTCTCATGGTAAATCAATGTTTGTTTGGTGTCGTTTAACCATTTCAACGCATCAAGCTCTATGACCAGAATAGGTATTAAGAAGCCTTGAAACACTCGATCTTACTATCCTTGACTATTGTCGAATTTATGTTCAACACTGTATTTGTAAAGACCCGAAATTTAATGAATTTTCGATTTATATTTCACCTTCTGTCCAGAAGTTTTAATGATTCTCGCATGGCAAATCCGTTGCTTTTACATGCTATAGGTTGTTATTAATTATTACTTGATACTATGACATAACGTCAACAATGCTTTACTGACGACATTATTAGTAAGTGATATGTTTCTTCAATCTATTGTATCGGGTGATAACACATTGGGTGTAACCATTCCCAACACTTATATTTTCGAGAAACGAAAACTATAAGTCTGTACCTCAATAATGAAATTAACCATAATTTGGTCAATTTTCAGAATATAATCTGAAAATATTGTAATATATTATACAGTTATACACAATAATTATTCTGATGTATAAAAAAAAAAAAATTGTTCACTAGCTGCCTTGTGAGGGATGTCATTTCATTTGCGATCCTTTGGGGTCGCTGCGATAAAATTAGACTCCAACTTATCATGAAAGTTTGAACAAGAGCAGTTTAATTATGATTCATTGATAATAAAAAAAAAAAAACAATATTGACTATGTTTACAAAAATTTTTTTAGAGAGATTGTATTGCGATTTTGTAACTACCTACTCACCTTTGTCCCGAGAAGAAAAATTTCATTGAATGCAATTTCACTTCACACTTTCCCTACCATATGTGTTTCCTTTTAAACACACTGCAATATGTGAAACATATGCAGGCGGTTTTTTATAACGGCGTTGCTGTGTAATGGTTAAATTGTGTTGATTGATAATTTTTTTTACACTTCTCTACCGCGTTCAGAATTGGAACTCTGTCCGAAGTGCTTTTTTTCATTCTGTATGAATAGTCAAATTTTTATTCAGAAATGTAACTTATATTTTGTGTCCTGTCTATATAATTCATATTCGCAGATAAGCGTTATTGAGAAACTAATACATAACAGAATGTTTCACTGTGATTTCTAGATTATCGTTCATTCACCACCTGTTCATTGCATTCGATTATATTTTTTCTGCAAACCATCATATGGCAGTGTAAAAATATGAGTCATCGTCAAGATATTTCATCACTTTAGCAATTAGAACAGAATACATCTGTTAAACCGTACTGACAATGAGTGATTGGTCACTCGTTCGGTGTCACGTCGGAACAAATTCTCATGAGCAATGGCTACTGTCATGTTCAAAGATGCTTTCCCCTACACTGAGGGAAGTCTAGACGTGATCCACCTCTGTAGGATTATCCCTACAAGGTGTAAGTAACGAGCTTAGAGGTTGAAAGAGATTTTTGAATTCCTAAATTTTTCAGCAGTTTGAACAATAGATAAAATTTTTTTATCCACTCTGAACAAAACCTTTTTCATCCAACCTTTCCTGAGGTGCTAAAATGATTATTTTATTCCTCCCATTAGCTCTGAAGTCAGGCAGACTGGCTAATGACAAGGTATTAAGTGCAGCTCCGTTTGGAGTTGGCTGAGCTGGCACCTACAATTTAGAAATGTAAGCTCGCAGTCCTCGTGTTAAGATAAAATATATCGTTGAAGACCTTTAATCAAGATGGGAAGGGATCAAGAATTTCTGGGGATTACATGATCCCACTTTCTTAACTAGCAAACAAACAAGTGTTGTGTACAAAGATGAAAAGTGTGAAAGTAAAATTATCACAAAATTCTGGAACATCGTAAAAGAGTGTATTCATATGTATTGTTATAATTTTTACACTCGACAGCATTGTCGTTATTTCCCCAACTCTCACTGTTGAAGGCATTGTCGTTGAATCGTTAAAAAGCTCAAATATCAGTCTTCTGTGAAGAACTAATTGCACAGTCTTACGATAAAAGCGTTAAATACTACGAAGCTGCAGCAGCTATTGGTGGGCCACTTTTTTGCACGTTCAACAAATTTTTTGGTCCAAGTTTCTGTGCAATGAGACAGCGAATGATTAAAGACGAAGTTGGGCATATTCAAATTATTAAAATTTGTAATCGAAACCCACCAATAGCTTCCATTGCTTACCTTAAAAATTCTGATGGCATCTTTCATGAAACTATGATCCATGATACTGACATGATGATTTAGATGCTCGGAGTATTTCGTATAAAGGTAACTATTACAATTAAAGTGGTTCATGAATATTTCAGGTTTCTGTACAAGTATAAGTTTGTGATTCGCTATCAGGAAACTTTGGCAATAAGCAGAATTGTCATCTTGCGAGAAATCAACTCGCAGAGCAAAGATGGTGGAGCTTAAGTGGCCGATGAGCTTCCCGAAAGAAATTAAATTTGTAGTAATATCACAGAGCTCTGTCTTTGATTCGTAATAAAGTAAGTAACAAACAATGACATCAAGTTCAAACAACCGTGCAAAGTTAGCAACTATTTATTAAAGTAAGGCAGCTTAACAAATTAAATTTTGTTAAATAACATGAATGTTTTTATAAAATTTTGCACTTAAAGCTATACAGTATGAATTTGAAGAGCTTTTGACTGCTAACATCTGGCATCTAACTTGAGTTACAGAACAACATTTGAAGTAGTGTAAAAAATGTGTCGATAGAATTCTAAGCATACTATTCAAAGCATTGAACTTTTAACTTCTGTTACCTCTTCCTTATCTACTCCTTCTTCTTTTCTCTCTGATGATAGGCTCGCAGAGTTGAAACAAAAAAATATTTATCAACAAGAAATTGGCGTGTGTATTATTACTACACTACCCATGATAAATAATGGACTCTGGTTTATTCCGATGACATCCCATATTTTTTTTTCTCATTCAATATTACCGTTGATATTAAAACGAATTTAACAATGTACTAATGAGTCTATCTTTTAATAAGCTACCTATGAGATCTCAAGCTGTGAGATACAATCTAAAATAGCAGTGACTTATATTTGATATAGAGATTAAAATTGAATTCATATTTGACGATGATCAAAACAGGGTATTCTTCAGTATTTGGATTTTGGAACTTTGAAGAATGGTAGTATGTATTATAGAGAATGACCAGCTGTATGATCGGTAAATTAATGTGAGTCGGATATAATATGTACAGCAGGATCAAGGCTTAAAGAATATGCATACGATGGTATCGATTAAAATGGTTATAGAAAAATCTTTCGGTAGATCTGTATAGAAATCGATTACCCTGAGCAAGTGCCAAGATCAGAGATCACATCACAAACAATGACCTTAAGAAAAGAGTTTGATTATGGTTCCAGTTTAGTATATCGTATCAGAAATAAAAAACGTATCGTCAGAGATATTACAACTACGTAATCCCTAATGCTTGATAAGTTTTATCGACTAAATATTACACAACTGGATACTTAATAAAAGCGTTATGATATCATTCGTTGGACTTGAAATATGTCACGCAATTGAATTTTTTTGTGAAAAAATCGATGTATGATTAGAAATTAATTAGCAGTTAAACACACAGGTGCAACACCTGATACACACGAATTTAGCAGAGCTGTTACATCCGCTTACTGCGATGCACTGTCAAAGGAAGATAAAGTGTTTCTGAGATAAATTTGATGGTATGGAACATAAAATTGTGGCAGATTGAGGAGAATCGGGTTATAGCGAAATGATTTTGAAAACGGATTAACAGGAGGATTATCGATTATTACGGATCCTGACACTGATTCTGTACAGAATTACTACGAGACACATGAAAGACTATATGGAATTTCCACCTAAAACATTCAGAGTCATACAAGAATTTGGATCCAGTGATGAACTCAATGCTGATAAATAATATTTCAACAAGGTCAGGTAAAAAATTAGTGCGCACTAGTATTTCCATACTGAACATTCTTTGGGTGGTTGATAGTAACGTCAGTTAAGGTCTTTTTAGATCGCCAAGGATAAATTGTGCGATATAATAAGCCCCCTCTATGTGGAACAGACAACTTAAGGTCAGTGATTTGGGAATTGAGTGACGTAGACAACAGATCGTGGAATATTTATAGAAATTTCCAGAACAACAATCTTCCCCCACTTTGCACTGTCCTAATGAAGGAACTGGTTATTACTGGAAGCGAGAGAACTGAAAAAAACTTAGATGATGCGTATCACGATAGAACCGGAATTATCTTGCTTTTTGAATTGTGATTTCAGCTGAGGTGACGAATTTCACTATGAGTAGGCAGACGTGCTTGAGATGTTTATACGTTATTATTCAAGTATACAACTTGACAGAGAACAATCACTGGACCCGTTTTATGATAACACACTTGCATGGATATAAGAAGCATTTTTATAATCAAAGTAAAGTAAATGAAGGAAACAATAGTTGAATCAGCACAACATTCGGTGTATCAAGGGGTTCAGATATTTTTTCAAATTAGTTCCAATCTGCAATTAATTATATAATCCTGAATTACGTATTTCTTAGATTAAATTTGATTTAGATTGTATATTTCATAATACATCAGTATTTAAAGTTTTTTTATACAAGATTCTCAGTCGAAAAATTCAGAAGTTCAATACATATGTGTATGAATAAGTATCAAGAATAATTTCATACTGATCGAGATAATCAGAACATCTTTAATAGTATCGATAACATAAATCATTTTTTTTACTGTTCGATTGAAGTGCATGCTATAAAAGTAACGATACCAATAATGTAGCTACTTTTTTTGCAGTTAGATAACGCATTCATCAGTTTCACACAGCATGTTAAAGATACCGTAATGATTAAAACGACAAATCAGAAGATGGGTGAAAAGGAGAGAATTAATAATTTTTTCACACAATTGTATCAAGCGGCTTACTGATTATTTTGATCTATGGAAAAGAGTCAATTTCACCACCGTACAAATACCTTGAGGAAATTTAAAATACGTGATTTTTATTCTACTCCGTTTGGACTTTAGGCAACTGTGTGAACCATCATAGGAACAATTAATGAAACTAAACAGACAAGTCACCTGATTTTAATGGTGATCAAGTCTCGAGACACCTTCGTTTCTTCCAAGATTTCAAAAATCATTTGCAATTATTAGTTAAGATTGGGTTTGACCTGGTCCTGTATAAACGATATAATGTTTCATATTCATTATTATCAACTTCGGCAGTATTACATAATGGCAAGATTGTATATCATCAGACATAGGTCATGCACTCACAGTTACGCAGATGAAGAGATCGAAGATCAATGTTAGAATCAGAATTCGGCCTCTGAGAAGAGTTTGGGCAGCTTTGTTTACTGTTGTTAATTCAATTTTGTTCAACATGATTTACAATGGTATCAATAATTGTTTCCAGTAAAGCATTGTAGCGTGTTTAATCCTATGATGATAAATTTAACGAACACCCTGCGTACTGCGAATGTAATCTAATAGTTACTAAAGGTTACATAAATCAACGTTCGTCAATCCCGCGTTATCAATAATTGAACATAAATACATTACGTCCGACAGTTGTTCTCTTTTTCTCTCTAAACTCTGATGTGGCAATTTAAAGAGATTAGCTTTAGTAAAGATACCTCCCCACTCCATTCAAAGAAATGCATATATTGAACATCGCTCATCATTGGGTTACTTGTTCGGTCCTAACGTAACGTCGAACTTCTAGTCCGTCATGGCCACCACAAAATTCAAAGAGGCTTCTCCCTACGTTCAGCCCACACCGACGCCGCCACCAGAGGACTATCTGTACAAGATGTAAGTAATACGTTTACACTGCACTCGAGTCTTGTATGAGACTTTCATAATGTTTGAAATAATAAATGACAAATAGGAATCGCAACTTGTTCTCTTCGATATTGGAATTTTTCTATTTCATCTTTAAGACAAGCAATGGAATGCTTCAATTTCGACTGTGGCATTACTGGTGGACACAGTTCTTAGAATTAGATGATTAATATACTATCTTGTCTAAGTGCTTATTTTATTTCTGCAGTTACGAAGACAATGTAGCCCTAAAGTCAAGCAGAACAGGTGAGAAAGTTCTGAATTTGGCTATTTTTGGACTTGGCCGTGCCGGAACCATTCATTTATCATCTTTGGCTCGCAATCCTCGTGTCAAGATCACCTATGTTGTCGACGATGTCGAATCTAAATGGGCAGCTTTGAAGGAGTTCTGGGGACTTAATGACGCCACTTTCCTGAACAGTAAACAGTCCAGCGCTGTGTTCAAGGATCCCAAGTAATACATTATAATCAATTGACTTGGCATTCAATTTGAGAAGACCGTCTTGCTGAACATTTTTGTTTCTTTTCTTAGAGTTGACGTTGTTGTCGTCGCTTCTCCAACCTTCACTCATGAGGATATTGTGGTTGAATCTTTGAAAGCTAAGAAGGCTGTCTTCTGCGAAAAACCCATAGCCGAGTCCCGTGAAAATAGTGTCAAGTGCTATGAAACCGCCAAGGCTGTTGGAAAGCCACTCTTCTGTGCTTTCAACAGGCGTTTCGACCCAAGCTACAGCGCAGTGAGGCAGCGGGTGCAAAAAGGCGAAGTCGGTCATGTTCAAACCATCAAAGTTTGCTCCCGGGACTCTCCGCTACCTTCTATCGAGTACCTGAGAACTTCAGGCGGTATCTTCCACGACTGTATGGTGCATGACATCGATATGATGACTTGGATCATTGGAGAATACCCCATTAAAGTAATTATTTGAAATCCTCAATCAAGTGTTCTAGCTGTAACGATTTCATAAACATTTCAGGTTGCCGTACAAGCACACACTCACATTCCTGAAATCAAAGCTTTGGACGATCACGACACTGTCGCCGCTACCCTCTACTTCCCCTCGGGAACTTTGGGAATAGTTGATTTGTCCCGAAACTGCAATTATGGTTACGATCAGCGATTGGAAGTTTTTGGTCCCAAGGGAATGCTCACTGCCACCAACGAGCAGCCGATTCATTGTGTCGAGACTCAGTACGGATTAAATGGACTCACCACTGCACCGATTTGGTACAGCTTCCCTAGTCGTTACCGTAATGCTTATCAAACGGAAATGGAGCACTTCCTAGACATCGTTCACGGAAAGGCACAGTCAATTGTTGACTACAGAGAAACTCTGGCAGTCAGTAAGATTGCAACAGCTTGTGAGGAGTCTGCTCGCAGCGGAAAAATGGTCGAGATTAAATGGGGAGCGGACGAACTCCCTAAGAGAAATTAGTTTTGTAAAAATTTACTTTTTCACCAATAATAAACTGTCTGAGTATATATCGTCACAGTTACGAATTAGTAATACCGATTGTGCTGCATGTGTGGGAATCGTAATCTCGACGAAATTAGTAAAAATACCACAATGAAATTACATTTGCTTGAATTTATTGCTTTTCCAATCATGTTTCCAACAATGAACCAGTAGATAAATATAATGTATTTACACTAGTTTATTTCTATTGCAATTAGGTATGAATATTTTGGAAGCAGTGTGTACACGTCAAGTACACATTGTGCAAGTGTTCATCATTTTTTACAGAATCGAAGAATATTGTAAAAATATTTTTCTCATAAATCGATTTTGAGCTTTGAACGGTCGTGTTATTCTTTGCAGTCTGATCATCTTTAACTAAGGGCATTATCAAATCGTGTCCGAATGTGATGCTCTCTGAAAATTCATCTGATTATATAGTTTTCAAGTTTTTAAAATACTTCGTGCGTATTTTTAGCATTCAGAATAACATTGATTCACATGTCTCAATCAGAGCCAAACAAATTTAACTCTTCAGACAGTAAATTTGTCACACAAAACTTGGCAATTTGTATCTACATATACGAAAGGTTAACTGATTCAACCTTTTTTTGTCAGTTACGGCGCTGGTTTAAAATAAGGGTAAAATGAACTCACACTTGAAATTGATAAAGGTGTGAGCAAAGAAATACAGATTTGTCAGGAACTTTCTATCCAGGGATGAACTGTATAATCCTACGGATTTCATGAAACAGTAATTGATGTGCGTTGAATAAGGTACCCTTTTTTTTTCTTTTCTCTTGTATTGAAGTCTTTCCTCTTCTACTTGTCGTAAGTCACGAATTTAGTGTAGGCTCAGCTAAATGTGATTACATTGTTCAGTCGTATGATTAAGAGGCTTATCAATGGGTAGCGGCCAACATTTACGAAAAAATACATGACACTTTCGAAAGCTGCAGTACGTAGCATATACTTAAACTTTATATTAACTATTTTTTACTTATTTATTCGTCGTTCCATACGACATAAAACGAAAAGAATCAAGTCAACCAGTACAAATCATCACATAATTGTCTCAGACCTGTGGCACTGAATAATTCATTTGATATTATGCCACAACTTTCTTTTTATTAACATGCTGATGACACACATTGTACTGACTATCAAGAGAAGGATTCTTTTCACTAGTATTCTGTATTGTTCCTCGAAATATTTAATAACCTCCTTATTATTAGAATTTCAATGATTTAGCAAACAGCGCAGCTGTAGCTTGAGCCTTGTCTCCGTTAAATCGACGCAATTCTGAAATTACCTGCGCGCGAGTAAAACCTAAGGCTTCAATTTCTTTTACTGTACCATCTGTGAAGGGGTCATGTGGAAGAACGGTTGTTTCTAAAGTTGTTGTCGTGCTCGACGACATCGATGGTGTGACATTCATTGGACTATTACTTGCGCTTGGCCCGTCTGAAAAGCAAATCAGGCAACCATGATAACCGGAACTTAACAGTTAGAAAACGTGAAAGTAAACACATGTTTATCAAGAGCATTTCTGATATTTCAGAAGCTGTCCAGGCAAGCAGGAAAGGAATATCAAAAAGAGGTGATTTTAATCACTTGATAAGCCGCAACGCTATCAAGCACTTCAGTGTAACTTTGCTGATTATTATATGAAATAATAGATATAAAATGATAACGTACATCGACAAGATTAGAATATTTTCTGTATGCCGTAAATTTTTAGGGAATGGGATTTAGGAAGTTGGGGAAGCCCGGACAGATACATACTTACCCTGCTGCTTTTGCTTTTTAGCATCCTTTGAACTATCTTCTAATGCTCTTTGCAAATCTCTGTCGTCTAAGGATTCATCACTATTTCCACTCAGCCTTGCACATTCTGGTAGTTCGCCTGTATAAATGTTGAACAGAACAATATGAGGTTTGACGTGCCATCAGTGTCTATGTTAAAAAAACCATTATTGAGTATGTTCCTTACTCACCCTCGGTTAAAAATGGAGTTTCAGTTCCAGTTGTACCAATGTTTAGTATGTTTTTTTTCAGGTCTATGCAACACTGATGTCTTTTAAGCATGTCAAGACCAAGTAGCATGTCCATTGGCTGTTCTTCAAGAACACTGAAAGAAGTCGTTAGGTGATCTTGACCTATCTGTATCTGTACCATATGGATACGGCCAATGATTTTTTGCACTCCGACACCTTTTGCCACACCTGCCCACCTCGAATCTACCAGACGCATTATGTGACAACGTTCTGCACATGCGGCAGACATAATTGTAGTTTGAGCACCTGTTTGTAGAATGGAATTGATAGACAATGAGAATTATCGTGAGATGCAGTTTTAGAGTTGGTAAAATTTCTTGTCATGCATTTCTGAGAGCAAACTGGGTTGGATAGTCAGATAAAGCCGAGTTCTATTATTAAACTGTTTATGTGTCGAGCGAAAGTTATTCGGTCACCCTTGGATTCTGCAACGTTTAAATTTAGCAAGCCTGTGAATAAACCTGACCTTCAACTTGGATAGCTATCGATAATATTTCGACTGGTATAGCAATTACCTGAATCAATAAACGCTTTCACCGGAAAACCGTTTACTTTACAATTGATGTAGAGCATAACTACAGTTCCAAATGTTTCGGGATTATATTCCATCGCTGCCTCCATGTTTGCCTCAATATTTTTCTGTCTTATCTCTTCAGCTATAAGTCTTTGCGTTTCTGTATCAAAAGGATCTGCGTTCATCATTCTTACACGCTGAACTTGGCGTTCTTCGCGCGACTTAATTTGTTCCTTTAAAACATTCGAAAACCTTTCTGCAATAAAATTTCGATATAAAATTAAATTCAACGATATTCAGTAAAGTATATTTGTTTCTACTATTTCCAATTGGTTTAAGTTTAAAACCTGAGCTGAAATTCTTACCAATATTCCCGGACAGCAAGGCATCTGCTAGCCTGGGATTATTTTGTTTAAGTAAAGCTAGCTGATCTGGATTAGCGAGGAACATGTCTCTTATCATAACAGGGTCATCCTCGCTACGTGAATTTTGAGGTCTCTGCGGTGCTGCAGCACCGCTCGAACTTGGCGCGGATCTACCGGATGATCCAGGTATCCTAATCGCGCTGAAGTCCAACGTAGGTACAGCTAAATTTGCGAATCTTAGAATTAAACAGCCTCTGATCAACTACGGTGAATGTAAAGAATTTTAATTATTGATAATTAAAATTGATAATAAAACATTCAAGCTCAATTTGTGTTCATTGAACAAAGTTTATCAAAGTATAAGAATAATATGAAAATAAATATTTTTGCTCAATTTACATGAGATATCTTGTGCAAAATAATCAACAAGTTGTTTATTTTGTGCAAATGAAAAAGAGAGTGGAAAACAAAAATAGCAACAGTGACAAGCATATTATGGGTATACATAGAACGTTGCTGCGGCATTACATAAAAATATGAAGTTTTTCTTGATGTATAAATAGAATTCATCAACAAAGCAATCATTGATCAGCAAAAATTGCATATATAAAATTGCAATGAACTGAATCACAAGACCAAAGATTAAATGAAAAATCAATTATGTTGTCGTTGAGATTGAAATTTTGGTAAAATTATTCTTCTTTTGCCCTCTTTAAATACTCGTTGTAAACATTCTCCCGTCAACGTGACGTAAACAACTAGTGTGCACTTCAGTAAATTGACTGAATGGAGTGTAGTATAATAAAGTAGGAACGGATAAATTTGAATGCCTTGAAAAATTTTGATGAGGGAAAAAAATGCGGAGAAATGGAACAGTGTGGAGAAAATTTGGTGTTCAAGTAAAATTTTGTGCCGAATTTTGGTAATTAGTGAGAACTCCAACCTCCATCGAACGTCTGTAAACTGAGTCCAGAACCGCTCTGTTGCATGTGCTGTAAAATGACCACATCCCCGTCTTTGATTCCATGTTCCTTTAGAGGTTTCTTGTCGTCCATCAACGGACGGCCGTTAAATGCAATAACGATTTCATGGGCCGGAAACCCACTTTCGATTTCGCAAAACGCCTTGAAATTTTCGAGCTCCAGCTCCTCGCTGACATCGAGTACAAAGATGTCATCGCTTAACGTGGTCACAGTCACTTTCATGATACGATTATTTTTCACTAAAAGCTCTGGCTTTTATTTGTACCGAATAAAATTTCTCCGCGTAAGGTTAGTTGGAGATATTGTAAAAAAATAATTTCTTTCCGCACCAGTCGGACGATCAACACTTTTCTTTGGGGATGTAAACAATCCAGCTCAGCAAAAATATTCCTCGTCTCCGAGGTATGGCGTGAAGGCACGAACAAAACAGCCGCCGCATTTCGCATCGATTATCGCTTCAGGTCGACTCGCTCATATCGAACGACTGCTGTTTTAACCAGTCTTAACTCACCGCGTAATATCGATTTTCATTCGAAATGCGAAGTATGGGCTGCAAGATGAAAACATATTTTACGTTTATGGAAGAGTTTAATTAAAGACACCTGGGAGTATTTTCTTGACCAATACTCTGTGGGTAAGTAGGCCTGAGTGGGTTTGGGACCATAAAAAGCCGTGATAACAATCCCGTAGCTTCTTTATCGGCGGAAGCCGTTCAAACCTATGAGTGTTCGGTCGACGACATTAATCAAACATTTGCAAAGGTCCTTCTTTTTGAAAAACTTGGACTATTCAGAAAATTTTTATGAAATATCGACCATCCCATACACAGTGACGATGTAATTTTTTTTAGATGAACTAATCGCTACAGATTTTAAGTCACCCAGTCGGATTGACGGGTCTAAGCTGGTTATGCAACAATGTTCGGTAATTTCTTATGATTGAATTTCTACAAGAGGCTGTGTAGACTAGTCGATAATTGCAGAAAACTGTTGCACTCGTATACAGATGGATCGATGATCAAATTATGAATATAAAAATTGTAAAATACCGTAACGTTCTATACCGCAAACACATAAGAAGTCATAAGTTATAATTCACTAGTGAAGTCGCAGATCTGGGACGGAAATTACCTAAAATTCATCAAAGAAATGGTCTGCATAATTATTTTCGTACCGTATTCTTTCGGGTGTAATAGTAGAAGCTGTCGCCTAACTGTACGTATTTGCATCCGATATTCATGTGGGATATTTCAACCGACTTAGCTCATATTCAGGAGAGTGCTGAATATTTTATTATTAACACCGTGACATGGGATAGATCCGGCTCAGAGAACACCCATGTAAAACGGTAGTGGAAAATTCTGCACGATCATTGGATCTATCTATCTATCATTCCGGGAGGATAACAAAATGCGATGGTAAATCGATTTGCCATTTGGCCCGGGTGCGTCGGAGCGTGCAGTGTTTAGGGTTCGCGCCCCCCGTTGGGCCCCGTAGCACCCCCATCGAGCAGACGTATGTACTTGGGATTCGGGTACATCCCCCATGTAGAGGCAACCCACGAACCGGAAGTCGGAATGCACACATTGATATGCGAGGACAGACAGTGACCGGATGCACAAGTATACATTAGACAGGTGCGGGTTACAGGAAAATATGCGTAATGGCAAAACAACGATTGATGTATAGTATATAATATAATATAGACGAAGTAAAGCGGGACAGAAATAAAGTAAATCAACAGAAATAAACTTATCTGTAGAATGTACGTAGACCGTAGTAATTAATGCGTTAAAGGTAAACATGACGTAAACTTCTGATTATAAACAAATTAGTGAAATACATTTCCCGAGGGAGGAATCACAATAATAGACTGGGTGTGCAAAGGGCAGGTGATATAAAGAAATGTTTGAAGATTATGGGAGACGTTGCAGGAAGAATTTTGCCACATTTTTGAAGATTACTCAAGATTTTTAAAAATATTAACTGAATTTAAAATTTTTCGGCGTGAGCTTGCAGATATTGCAAGGTAATGTTAGAAGGAAGTGTATGGAGATGGTAGTGTAAACAATTTCGACAGTGATTTACCCCTCGGTGGACTTTTTTCGAGTATTCCAAAGATAGAATAGGACAGGGTTATTGATTGAAAGTATTTTCTATTTTTGAGAGGGTTGGGTAGTCAAAAACCTATACTCTTTAGTAATTTTACAACGAGGTATTTGTAACTTAAATATTTATGAAGTAATTGTATCTGAAAGCTATGAAGCTTTTCTTGAAATACAAAGATAAAAAATGAATTCATATGGAGTATCCTTCCGATTAACATAAGCCATCGTTGAGTGAAATTGAACGAAACCACATGATCTTCAACCAGTTTCAAATGATCTCAAATGAAGCGTCGACATCTAATTGTAAGCTTTTGTTTATACGGACAGTATTTTCTGTTTTGAATCATCTCCGTAGCTTGCAAATACAATAATTGATTCAATAGTTAACCTGCGATGCTCTGTCAAATATATGAAAAAAGTATGAATTTTTGCTTAGCTAATGTAAGTTCTAATCATGCTTCGTGCACGGTTTGAACGGTTTATCAGACACCTAATGACAGGCAACTTATCTACCACCCCGGTAGATCCAGACTTGAGAAATAAGAGCCGATTAGCTACGGTGCATCTCGGACCCAGCCGCACCTGGGGTTTTCACCCCAACGCCCTCGATACCCTCGGTCCCTTAGTACCCTTGAAACCCCCAACAACACGTTGTAAAGGGCTCCAGGTTTATTAAGTGTCTATTAATTTATACCTAGTAGGAGTGTACAACATCTATTTGCAATTTGACACGCTGTCATACCAGTTCGTACAGTTTTCATGATGTAGAAGAGCTGTTCGGACCTGAACTGATTAGCCTCCTTGTATTCCGCGTTCAGAAAAGTTTCGTTAAGGTATAATTATGTAAATGAATTGATATTCATTACGGATAAGTATAAGATGAAAGATGATGATATAAAAAAAAGTTAGCCTCCTTGGCGTATAGTGTGAATTTGTAATATTGTTAATCTTAATCATGTATTATTGTCTGGAGTTTTATATGGAACTCTATGCTCAACGCCAGCAAATAGACAACTGCTGCTACATTTCGTATTCCTGCGTGTTCTAAATGTAGCTTCGGTTGCCTATCTGCTGGCGTTCATTGGCAAGTTTCACAGAAAACTTTCGGGATACCGATGGGTCGGTGTAAGTTATAATGTAATAAGAGACCGAAGGCTTATTAATACGGAGGTAAATACTAGAGTAAATCTGTCAAATGTAAAGATAATATTCACCCTGGACTTTGGCGACGCGTAGCTGGTTTGTAGAACAATCGAAGCACGTGCAGACGTGAAGGATTTCTGATCCCCCGGCTCGCAGTCCCTAACTGTTTGGATGGCTCATAGCCGTATCTCTGAATCGTCGTTGTCCGAAAAACTGTCTCTACAATAGGGAGAGATTCTAATCCTTTATTTTCAGTGCGGATTACGTCTGCCATTTGCGTACAAGCACGTGATTGGCTGCCAGAAATCCGCCCAACAACGGTACGATTACCATTGCAGCAGGCGTTGCATTTAACGACTGCAAAAAGGAAAGTGAATACAAGGTGCAAATTTTATTTTTATTATTCTTTCGGGTATTCCGCTTTACTCGCACATTATAGGTTCGTGATAATTCGTTCCCACAAATCTACGAAGCCTCGATCCTCGCTCCCTGCTGGGAGTTATTCCCAACATATTTCATTTCCGATTTGATGTTTCCCCTGCAACAGACGTGTGTTCGTGTTGATATGCACGTACGTTATATCTATGCATGTATCCTAAGCCCAGCACACTCGATCGTGTATCCAGAGCGATATTTTATTCCCACTAATTACAGCAACTTAATAGCCTGGCACCCCTGGACACCCTCAGGATCCTTGCAGTTCACGAGGGCGATCGAACACATGGCAAGTTGTGATGAGGCTTTGTTTATTATTAGCTTGTCGGTGTCGTCAAAGGATGCCGGTCATTTATTACGTGTCATCCATTCGTAGGTATATCATGCACAAGATTCATAGCGCATGGATGGAAGACAGATACCTCCTTATACGGTCGAACTGAAATTGCATGTAACAGCAATTTGTTTTACCCTTGAAAATGAATTATGAAATCGGATCGATTTGTCCTAGATGGATTATCCAGGTGGTGCAGTAAATTATAGAAGTCGACGGCATAAAAGTCCGCCCTGCAGAAATTGTACAATCATAAACTATTGTTAGACGTCAACCGAATAAACTATTCATATGACACATGTGTCAAAAATTTATTCTAAACCTCATTTTGCTCTTTTTCGAATCTCAAATTTGAGCAACAAAAATACGATAACCAATTAACGAGTACCGACTTCAGGGGTGACCGATAAAAGGGCAGCACGCCGCAGTTTATATTTGCGGCAGTCAAAATCACGATTAAAATACAATTGCCAGGAAATTAGTGACACGTGAGAGACACGTGCATGTATGGCTGGTTCAACGCGGTCGGGTTAAGCACCGGGACGACATTTGGCCTCGGAACTCCAACCTGTAATTACCGCGGTATATGTGTACGTATAGTAGCACCCCAAGCCGCAGAACCTGCAGTCTGCAATCTGATCCATAACATATTTATCAGTTAATCACGTGTCTAATAACTACGGCGAAAATATTGCTGCAGCCGCTTGAATTATGGGTGTTACTAAGATCTGCTTTTACTCCATGTAAAAATGATTCATAAATCGATCAAAACGTGACAACATAAGGATGAAATGGAGTTCGTTTATTTAGTTTTCTCTATGATATTCTGCATAAAATTTTTCGAAAGAATCTTCATTGATCGAGATGAGTTTTCTGCTTTTCTTCTTTAACCCTCTGACTGTCACACACGTGTGGGCAGAAAAAAGTCGTGAGACATATGTGGGCATTTGAAAAAAAAAATGTGTTTTTACATCGATTTGACTGTATTTTGGTAAATCGTCATTTTTGAGGTGGCTGAATTATGGGATAAATTTATGAAATTATTTTCCGACACAAAAGTGACTCGAAAATCTCATTTTCGCCTGACTGAAGCTAAGAGGTAACAACTACATACCATCTTTATACATTCTCCTACGAATCTGTGCAATCAATTATCAAAATTTTGGGACTGCACTTTTGTTGAGAAAGAATATAACGTCTCTCCATTTTCATTTAAAAATGTCACACTGAGGAAAAAAAACAATCAGGTTTTTCAAATAAACGCAGCATCTGTGTGAGACGAACTCGAAAATTCGTGAAGAATTTCCCTGAACAGGTATATCCGATCTGCAATTCAGACTTTAAATGCAACTGTGATACTACGTTGTTTACGGGTAAACACAAGGTTATCGAAGCTCTGAATCGATGCCGTAAGTCGACTCATTCGTCCGTAAACAAAGTGCGTGGCGGAATAAGTCTTGGAGGAAATATTCTACGTCTATCCAGCTCTGGATGCGTCCTCTTAGCGTGACCCTTATCAGATCGATGGATAGGCGGTGCCGTGGCGGCGTGTTTCCGCGTTCCCCTGCTTCCACCCTTCGTCGGCAAGTTGAACGGAGCCGCCTCCGACACCCCCGATTGGACGAAACCGTACCGCGCAGGGATTCACCGTCAGGGAATGGCTTCCAGTCTTGAATCGAGACTCAGTATGATAGGGATAACCGAGGTGCAGTATCGTTCCCGAGGGACCCGCCTGTAACACGGTGTATCGGATATAAGCGATCCTAAACCGGCGTTGAGATCGGCGTAAAAGCATGATTGGTTTGTATTCGAAAAATAAGTGATGCAGATGAGACTTACGATGAAGTCAAAACAATAAAAAGAATAAAGAAATCTAGGCAGAGAACGGAACAAAGAGAGGGTTAAAAATATGATATCTTGTGTTTTTTTTGATGTTACTACAAAATGAAGTGTGTAGAATAAGAAGTGCGAACTGAGTGAAAATGCGCTTTTCGGTTTGTGCATTACCTGCAGCAAGAGCATCCGACTAGGTGACGAAGTGAGGAAAATCTGAGATCGGGTGTTGCAACTGCAGACAGTGGGTGTTTTGTTAATTTTTGTCACACCTGTAGCCTGGGACGAAGGTTCGGTAGACGCGTGGCCGACACGCGTCGACGTTTAAAGGATTGTTTGGAGAACCGATCGCTGACGCGTGTCGCCGACGCGTGTCTTTTTCCCCCCTTTGCGATAGCGAAGAGAGGGTGTAGAAATTCCTCCGGAGCATGTGTACCGCACACGGCAATTGAAAAATACTGTTGTTGGAATGGAGTTCTCTGGGAGATTTCAAGTCCTTGATATAGCGGCAGTGTACGAGCCGATATCGTCGTTGTTAAAATAGGACCTTCCAATAGAATGTGCGAAGAAATGTTAAGGCCGGCTCTTCTCGATCTAAACAGTCAAAATGTACCAAATATTGTCTCTGCCCTAGATTATTTCAGTAAAGAAGAAACAAAGTGGCGGAGTGAATTTTCAACGATCATGAGCCTTCGAACGCAGTTCGAAGAACGTTAATTCGAAATTCAAATCGCGATCGTTTGAACTAGCGCGTAGGTCGACTCGGGAATGTGTGAGATTGAAATCGGCGACTAGTAAGTAATAAAACGCGGCAAAATGTATTCCATTGACAACCTCGATCTGGACATGATGAACAGACAATACATGTACGAAGCTCACAGCTTCCTTGGTAATCCTGCGATACCCTCGTTGCCGCCGCACTGCGGACCTCCAACGACGGCGAGCCTGCTCCCGATTCCTCCCCAGATGCCTTCACATCCACCTGGAAGCACGGGTAGCACGAGTGGCAGCGATTTGTATCTGTACGACGAAAACAGCAGCGACAACGAGAGCGCGTATAGCAGTGACCAGGAGAATCACACTAGAGAGTCAGTAAATACATAATTATGTACCTACTTACATTTCAATTTTTTTTTTAATAATCACAATATACATATACGTCATTAGATTTTTTTATCGCATACTACAAATTTTTTTTTTTAATAATAAGTAATCATAATAACAATAATAATATCGAATTGTGTAGATTTTTAATTCGTTTCAAAATATCGCGAACGCATTCCTTTGCATCCTTTTTTTTTTTGTTTAAATACCCGCGTAAGTGAACATACGGTGAGTACGCTTGGATAAACTGGTCTATTTATCACCTCTTATCGCAAGCTGTTCAAACGAGCCCAGAGCTCCTCAATTGCCGAGTCTATTTCGTTGAGAGGGTGAAGTCTGTCCATGTTTGTCAAATTTCGATACGCTGATACTCGACAGTCCATTAAAGCATCATTATGATTGCCGTGAGACTTCGCAATGCATGAAAATGGAAAAAAGTCATTGACGCTTCAGTTACTGGATTCAAATCTGTTGTAGCATCCTCGGCGTACAAAGTGCGTGCAGTTCTTGAACAATAAATCGGGAATGAAAATGTGGTGTTGCAACATCTGGTGGCAAAGAAATGGATTGCTTCAACCTTGCCATATTTAATTTTAAAAGATGTCTCGCGTTTCATTTCTTGCGGTATATTAATTCCATGTGAAAAAACTGAAGCCTCTCAGCTTGCACTGAGTTGTCTCTACTTTTCTACTTGTATATAATTGACCTAAAACATCCGCTGATAGACCAGTTCTCGACGCCATATTGTTTTACAGCCATCAATCCGCATTCTTTCCCAATTGCACAATTCGATTTACGCAAATTCGATCGTCCGATTGTCCTGCAGACGAAACGGTCGGAATCGGCGATCGGGAGGATCGTCTTCTGGCGGAAAATGTCCTCGGCAAGCGGTTCAGCAACGGCAAGCAGCTAATCTTCGAGAACGACGGCGAATGCAGAGCATAAACGACGCCTTCGAGGGTCTCAGAGCCCACATACCAACTCTGCCGTACGAAAAACGGCTCTCTAAAGTTGACACGCTGAAGCTCGCCATCGGGTACATCAATTTCCTCAACGAACTCGTCCGGGCCGATAAGGGCAACGATCCTCTCACCGGTGGAAGCTTGTCACGATGTTCCGGTCGCGACGATTCGAAGAAAATCATAGTCCGCGGTAAGTTTATCGATATAAGAATATTATGACTCCGGTAATTGCTTTGCAGATTTTCAGGCGCTATACAAAAAAGCTATACCGATAAATTTCATTCGAATTTTTTATTCACCGCAGCTTTACCTTGATAACGTGCATGCACGTTATATGTCGTAATTTTCTAGCTCTTTCTTCAATAGACATCAATCACGCATCGTATAGTATAAATCACGATGTTCATTGTGGGTTTTGACACTCGGAGAGGTGGCAAACATGGAACCTCTAGTTATGCATAATTGTCAAATATCCATAAGGCCCCCCGTGAAACGTTCCTAGTTCGGAGCGGTGTTTGTATTTCCGGTCTGTAATTGTCGCAATACTGCTCGTTTATCATAATCACGCGTACCACCGTCCCTCTTCACCTATCCGCTGTGTACCGTTGCACCCTCGGACAGGTGTGCGACGTCGTTGTCTGTCATCCCTTCTGCCTCATTACGAAATTCAAACAAGAAAGAAAAATAAAATAGTAACAAGTTTTAATTGTCCTACACACCCTCATTTGATTGTATGTAAGCTTGAATGTAAACAGTAGCATTCCCATCGCAAATGAATTAGGTATAGTTCGTCTTCGCATGGGTTTTCTAGTTTATATAATTAGCTGATCATCAAACCGATTGTAATGCCAATTGAAACATAGATAGAAGTCGAAAAAATTGCACATGAGCTGCGACTTCAACAATGGAATCTATGTTTTTGTTTCGTGGTGTGGATGTCCAGTTTAGATTTTCCAAATTTTAACTTGCAAATGATTAGTTAATGTACGTATATACGCATGGCAATGAGATGTATGCACACTTGGGGACAATGAATCTGAAACGGCTAATTTTTTACACTAGACAGTTATGTTGTCAACACAGAGAAACCTACAGCGCCACAGTCGGCCGAGCGCGAAACAAACTCAATCTCGATAAACGTAGAATAACCTATGCCCGTCGAATCTAACCTTAGAATTTCACAGGGATAATGACTTCATAATGACTTGTTATATTGACACGTATTCTAAGGTTAGATTCAACTATCATCGGTTATGTTACGTTTATTGAGATTGAGTTTGTTTCGCGCTCGGCCGACCGTGGCGCTGTAGGTTTCTCAGTGTAGCCAACATAACTTTCTAGTGTAAAAAATTAACCATTTCAGATTCATTGTCCCCAAGTGTACATTGTATACATCGATGCAGTTATTCATTTCAGTGTTTCATGGAACGAGACTTGTTTCAGGTAGCGGTGGTAACCCATTTCTCTCCCACTCACTATCATGGTCCAGAAAATCTGACATTTCACCAAATGGTACGATGTACGCGAAAGTCTGGACGCCGGAAGATCCTCGAGCTAACAAGAGCGTTGGGGGCGTCGGACACGGTGGTGGGAACACCTTCGTTGAGTGAAATCGTCGAAAATAGCGTCGTTCGACCTCTCCGGGCGTAAATCGAGACGTCTTTAGATATGCAGAGGACAAGAAGTCGAAAGGTAAAAAGAAACTTTTGCTTTCGCGGGTTTTGCGAAAATCAATGCGAAAGGGATATGTACCAGAGATTTTCAAATAGTGATATTACCCGAATGTAGGTGAGACATAATCCAAAGATTAACATAATAAAAATCGAGAGTGGTTTTTGAACCGCAAGTGTTCGGAACACGCCGTATAAAAACATTGTCGGTGTTGGGATGTGAGGAATAAAACACCGCGGGTAAATATATCATGTTATAGTTTAATCGAAAAATATTGAATTTTTAAGGAATTACGTGTGAATGATTTTGCCATTCAAATCTGATGCAATTTTGAGAATGAACTAATACGTTGCGGAGCATTATAAATCGATCTAGTCAAAATGTTATTTAGTGTTTAAGTTTAACTGTATATTATCTAGTCGTAAATCGTATATTAGCGATAGATATTTGTGGATAATAGTCGACTTTTACACTCCTATAATAAATGATTTTTTTCGGAATAATATACATACCATATAAACGTAAATATATAGTTCGCAGTTTCTCAGTTACGCGGGTTTAAATAACCAAAACTATATTCAATCATTCCGGCAAGTGACTTGGAACATGAGAAATGAGAAATAAAATTATTAATTTATATTAAAAAACAAAATGTGGTTTGGTTATTATTATTTTCAAATCTTCAATTATATATAACGTTATAAAAATGTTCTCGATCAATTGATTGCTTGATCAACTGTCTGATGGTTGTAAATTATGTAAACTATATTACAGGAGATACTTTTTAAATTTTTTCCTCGTCAACAGGGGCGAGATAAAATTGTTATGGCTTAGGTAAGATTTAGTCATAACATGTACTATATGACAATTGGTTGAAACGGAGGTTACACTCAATCCTCGTACGTATTAGAATCAACGTGAAGAAGAAAGCTCAAAAACGCGATTAACTATACATATCGACTGTCTCAAATAGCCACTATATGGTTATTTGATATACCGTGTGACCTATTGTATATTTAACCTGTATTATACGTGTATACTAATTCTAGTCAATCGTTTTTAAGCAGCGGTACCTACTTATACATACATGTATAAACATATAAATAGAAGATTGAAAAAACAAACCAAAATAAAAATAATCTTATAATCACGACGAGTTATAATTTATATCATCGTCCAATAATTAACAAAATTGACGCAAAGAATGAAGGAACATTGCACGGTATTATTTACACAATGAAAATCTTTTCACGTAATGTATTTTCAATTGAATGAAAAACAGGGAATGTAGTAGTTTAATTCGTGAATATTGAACGGTCAGTGGCAAGTTTTGGAATTCGAAAAATACGGTTGCACCGCGTTTTTTGAGCTGATTTTAATTTTGTTAATGCAACTAACGTGCGATGAGAACATTACTGGATGATTAGACACGTACAATAGTCATGGGGAAATATCAGGGACACTGACATATCCAAGCAGCGACGATCCTTAGGCTTTAGTACTTTCTAGAGCATTTCGCCCTGGGAAAGACAAGATGGCCGAACACCTGTTCGATCCCAACAGATACTGTACCAAATTTATAACAAAGTTGGATTGTGTTGGTGTGGGCGGTACGTCGATACCGCGGCGTCGCGACGCTACAGAATGGCGCCGACGGCTGTGGATCTTCCCACGCCTCGCGAATATACAGGGGTGACTAGAAAGAGAAGGATCGAGGGAAAGGAAGAGTGTTCACGGATAAGAGAGACGCAGAAATTTACCGTTGAATCTTTAGACACCCGAGGTATATAATTCGGCCATACGTTGATAATTCTTACAATTGCACGCGATAATTTAGCATCAATTTCCACCAGCCGTATGAAATATTCAGTGTGAAAATTTCCAGGCTATAAACGCGGTATAGGTATACCTATACTACACGTCTTAATTATTTTCTTCCATCCGTTAAAGATCCAGGTGGGTTCAACTGTTGCAATTATAATATCAATCGGAAGTATTACAAATTGTACGCGAATTATATGTTATTATGAAATTGTTTAGTCAATCCCTGAGAAAAGCGCGTTATCTTTAGGTATTTTTTTTTAAATACGAAGGCCAGTAGTTGATATATTTATAACACTATCTGTGTGATATAGTAATGTGTATATACTTACAATAGTATATGTATATATAGGTAAGATAATCCGAGGTAGTTGATACAGGTGTTTCAAAGCACCTGCCGCGTCATGCGTAACTCTTGACAGTGTAGGTTCTACATTATTTGTATAAACGATTAGATGCATAGAAGAGTATAAAACGCACTAAACGGATATTGCGATAATGTGTAATGTGCATGTAACAGGATATAAACTGATACCAAAATCATTACTTCCTGAAGTATTGTTTTTTCTGTAAAATGCGAATTTCCTGAGAGAAATTTCATAAATTCTTGAATTTTTCTTTTTATCGAGATATAAGTTCAAAAGACGCGTATATATATAATAATAGGAGACCGTTGATCAAAAAATTTGAGACGTATTTGATTGTGAATTTGTTGAATAAAAATAAAATTCTACCGATTTCTAATTCTTCTTCGTATAACAGTTATTCTTGAAGGTATTTACAGTTGGAACACCTAAAAATTTCGCTGACAATCGTCCAAACTGTTCTTAAACCTCTAGACAAAAGACAATGTGATGACTTCCTGATTCGATTACTTCATATCATACCTTATCAAGTTATCCTTCCTATCCTATTCCTTATCAAACACAGAGGGAGATGTATAGAGACTTTGAAAAACTACAAAAATATCACGTCACGCGAATTATGATATACTATTCGTGCATGTTTCTTATTGGAAAATTTTTTGGAAAATTGTGTGCACGGCCAAACCATTCACCGACCGTTACAGCTTGTTTTTTTATACTGGAAGTCTTCTGTGAAAATGTTCACTCAACGCCAGCAGATACGCAACCGATGCTGCATCTCGCATTCTCATACATATCAAGAGCGCAACTACGGTTGCCTATCTTCCGGCGTTCCACCGATACTTTCATAGAAATCTGCCGGCAGATTACAGCTACATTGTATTTCAATCTATCATCACGGGGTACGAAAATGTTACAACGTTTCAATTCAGCAAATTACCGCCGCCGCCGCTGCCGCTGCGCTTTGCACCCCATATTATTCCCTCCAGTGGCACAAAATTGTCCCTAATTGTCCACAAATCGGGCGAACTTAACTACCGCGACTACTATTATACCACTACGTCCGTTGGAGTCACCACCCTCAATTCGTACCGTTAAGTGTGGCACCGCGATCATTGAATGGGGATCCCCGAGGGGCGCGTATAAGGGCGCGAGAGCAAGGGCCAAGGGGCACCGGGGGTCTCTATCCATATGGAAACCATGGAATATGGATTCAATTACACCTCATTGTGTACCGATGTATATAAACAACGTTGTTTCCACAGCTGATAGAGCGCCCCGGTCACGCCTCGAGGGCCATTCCCGGTCGCGTTTTATCTCGTACACTATCGCTCGTACTCTAGCTGTAGCTCAGGACCTTGTGGGTTGGGTTTGCGTAAGCGTTTTACGATGAACTTGTGACCACCGCTAAATTTTACCGGCTGCCCGTCATCGGTCGGAATTCAAACTGCACGTGTCAGGATGTCGCGGAATAAATAAATGATGGTATATTTGTTTTCACCCATATTATTGCCTCATTGAAGGGTAGTTTTTAATTTCTGTAATGCGAAATCGCGTCCTTGCAAGGATATGCAGGAACGAATCGTTTCAGTTTGCCTTGTTCATAACTTGGTGTGGGTAAAGAAAAAAATGCTTGGAATTGACGTTCCTTGAAAATAATTGGAGAATTTTATATTATTGGTTTAAAATCCTACGGTTCTTTCAAATTTTCGTTGGTAAAACTGTCAGAGTTAGGTTCGTCCGTTTAAACCTTGACAAGCGTTTCCAAAACGGAAGTTTAAATCACACGCAATTCAAACAGTTACCAGGATTTCTTTCTTCGTGTGCTATCAAAGCAACTAATAATTTTTTTGTATTGAAATAGGATTCGGTTCAAAAGCGTATTGCATTATTCTGAACAGAAGGAACAACTTGAACGGAGTGTCTGCAAGATTGTCGAACATTGGATCTCCGTCTAATCTATTTTTGGCAAATGCATGCGCGAAAAAATACAGTTGTCAGGGTGTCACGACGACGGAGGCGTGTAAATTGAAATTCAAGGGTTGCACGGTCGTGGATAGGAAAGTCCGAGGGTCGGTTTAATCGGCTCCGACGGCGTGACGACGTTCTGATACGTCCGATATAATGCCTGAAAAATTAGCGAAGCATGGACCCGTAGCCGTCTAGATGACGGTGTGTGTGAGTGCGTTAAGGGACATATTATATACGCCTGCGATACCTGCGAGTGTGTGCATAGATGCGCAAACGCACTCGACACCCCGTTGTCGGCACTTTGGGGAGCCAATGCACCGCGTTACATTTCGCCTGCATGGCAACTTGTGTAGGGGTAGTTCTGAGGGGAAGGGAGTAAAACCGAGATAGAGAGAGAGAGAGGAAAAGAGAGAGGGAAATAGATCACTCGGGGTGTTGCATCCAGCCACTTGTGCTGATCCTCGCAGCTGGAGTGACGTACAAATAAAGTATTAATTCTCACCGCGTAGGAATAATGGGGGATAATAGAAAGCCTAGGAATAATAGCTGCGAGTCCGGTGATTTACACCGTTACATTCACGCGCAAAAATTTTGCGGAACATCGCAGCGAAGTGAGAAATAAAAACTTATCAAAATGTACTCATTATTGTGGTTATATTATTTTTTTGAAATTTTTATGTTTTTTGTTTACTACTTCCCACTTGTTACGTCCGCTACATCTTACAGTCTTTCCCATACTCTTACAGCTAATATATAACCCTGCATCGTCTTCTTATCATCATTTCACTGCTTCGGTTCCTATACAGGATCAGCAGAATACTTCCACTACTCCTGTGCAACTAACCAGTCCTTTGAATCCTTCTCCCATGTATTCTCACTCTCAAGTTATCTTTTATTCATCGAAAATCTAAATTCACCTCTGTTCCCTATTTCCTCCTTTACATCTTCTCATTTACTCTCAACATCTTTTGCAATAAATAAATTTATAATAATAATACAATCATCGGCCCCGTAACACACTGATGTGGCCGTCTGAAAATTTTTCATGTGAATTTTCAGAAAAGAAAAATATTTATTATTAATATAAATAAAAACATTTATATATATCGTACGAATTTAGTACGCTGAAATCAAAACTATCTCTGTCGCTAGGAAAAAGAAAAGGATTGAATTTCAAAATAAATGCATCTATATAATAATTGAAAGTTTGAGGGTGCGGAGAGCCGGTATGATGGCTTAACGCACGAAACATGAACTGAGCAAGAGACGGTCCCCCTCTTTGAAAAGGACCCTAAAAAAGGTAAAAATTAGGGCACGCAAATACCTGGGCAGCTGCACCACAGGGGTCCCAAAGTCCACCCCACTTGAATAGTGCAAACACGCTTTGGCGCTTGTGGCTTAGAGAACCCAAGGTTCGTTATAATGCAATTATTAAGGGCTTCGGATCGAAACGATTATCTCCTCCGCAAGAAGGAGGGTGGCTACCGCTTTTTTCGGTACCAAACCTGGACCGCATTTCAAACTCAACACCACGCGCTATATTGAGTTGGAAATGATTGAATGGCCGAACGTTTCGATTTAGAATATTTCAAATTTTTCTTTTACTGCCAATCTGCATCTTCGATGATGATCGGATTTCTTTTGTAAATAAGTCATGCGACCGTACAAATTTTTATTAGTGAAAAAACGCATACCGGTAATTTTTACAGGCTAATTTTTAAAGCGACCGTCGTTGCACTCACATCGCGGAGAGATCCGTTCATTTTTATCGCAATAAGGGGATCAAATTTGTTCAGGTATAGAATTTGATAAGATCACAGGATCAACTGCGGTGAATTCAGCGTAAAATCTCTCTAGCGAGCGGCAGATAACGCGTTAGAATTCAATTTTAAATCCTATTATGTCCACATACACGTATGTATGTATATATGTATTTAAGTTGTACCTACATTTCTGGATAGCAACGATCTTATCCGTGTTTCACATTGTTCCGACATCACGTGCATTTCGATTAAAATCTGTGTGGTTCCTCCAAGTACCCTGGAAATATGCACACATAGAGATTGCCGTGATCTACGAGTTGCATACAATAAGGGGCAGCGCACACCAGCTCCCTTGCTTTGTTAATTTGGAAGTTTCTAGTTTGACGCAGGTAAAAAGCGCGATAAACTTAGTTTTCTGATGTACCATATCGTTGTTGTCTTGGAATGTGGTTAATAATTGCGATAACCATAGTTTGTTACAAGTTAAAAAACAATCAGACTTTATTAAAAAAATTTTCCTTGGAAACACATATGGCATTTCATGTTTTTATTACAGAATAATAATTATTAATTATTATGTATACGAGGAGGCCAAAATTCATAATATTTGTGTTTTCTAGTAATTATTATTGAATAAATATCCACCAGTAGACAACGAAACAGAATAAGTCACTTGGTTTTCTAATATTTTGTTCAATAATTCTTAACATGCACAAATTAATTCAGACCGGCGCGCAGTAACGGAATTAAAAAGAGTTTTGGTCTGCTCTATACGATTTATACTTTATACATAAAATAAAACTAGCGTTTTACTTCGTCTATATTAGAATATTATAATATTTGTTTTTCCTCTGCTACTGAATATGGTACAATGCAATGTAGTGTTTCACTGATATACACTATACAATAAGCGTATAGCATCGGCATTCATCGAAAATAACTTGAATTTGTTTTTTTCTATTAAGATTACAATTCATTCACAGAATCGAGAATTGATCCGTGTGTTGACAAGTGCAAGAGCTTATTGTTAGTTAGTATCGGGCGAATGGTAATACATGGTAAAATGGAACAATTTCTTTTCCTAGCATGTTCTGAAAATCTGAAGGATACATCATGAATCAATTCTTCATGCTTTGATTTCATTACACAGACTTTCACCGAAAATTCATAGCCACAATTGTTAGATTATTTCTGCGAATGAACGGGCATTAAGTAGCTGCTTAGTTGTTGAACACCTATGGGTTACACATTACAAAATGACATGCGGGTATTATTATATATTGTAATAAATAAATACATGCTCGATGACATTGTGTTATAACTGTGAATACAGCTGATAATTCTCAGCTTGGTATTTTTATATCAAAACCTAATTTTGGTATATTTCTTTTTTTCTCTTCTTTTTAATTATTTTTATACATGCCTACCGATTAATTCATTAATCAATTAAATGTAATAAGATAGAAAAATTTGGCACGATTACTGTGAGAAAATATCATTGTTTTGTTGTATTTTTCTTTTTCTTTTTTCTTTTTTACTCTAGCCTATATAAAAATACGGCGATTCGGTGAAAATTGTTATTCTCTCGATTTTTCTTATTTCCCACTTTCTGTTTACAATTTTTATCTTTCTTTTCTCTTTAGCCCATTATGAAAAGTCGTACTTAGTATTACAAGGTATTGTAGAAATTCTTATACTATTTTTCATTCAAGACCGCACTGTTTGTTTATCATAATCTATACAATTAGAAATCTGTTCTGCACTTTTATCACTCGTTTGAAAGAGCAAAAAATTGTACTACTTTTCGAAGCCTTTAGAAAAATACCATTAGGACAGGCAAAATATGAAATTACATTTAAGGAAAGAAAGAAAACGCAAATATAATAATAAAATTAAGTTTGGGTTTAACAGTAAAATTAAGCAGATGAATCGGGAAACGGGGAAAAAAAAAAAAAAAAAACAAAAAACAACAACATGAAACGGATAACTGAACGAGTGATAAACATTGCAAGATAGTTGACAAATTGTTTCTCTCTACTAATTATGATGGTTATTATTACTATCGTTATTACATATTTCATTATAAAATTGAAGGAAGTAGAATAAACTAATTCCCTGAGTAATATTTAATTTTAGTCTGTTAGATCAGTGTTTCGTTCTATTAGCAATTTATGTATGATATACAAGTTGTGTGTATGATTTTTATACATGTAGGTCTCTGATTATTTCTAATTTTCAAATGCCCATTTATGCTTGTTTATAAAAGGTTTGTATTTGCCTTTTTCTATCAATTTTTGACATTAAAAACTCAAAACTTGTATCCAATTTTTATCTTTCTTTTCACCTTTTCTTTTCCATTCATTCAATACCATTCAAAGGGTTTGAAAATTCATTTCTTTTCATCGATTTAGAAATATGTGGTGTTTTTTTTTTTTTTTGCGATTTAGATGAAATATCGAGGGCAAATGATATTTTTACACAGGTGCTTACACACATCCTGTTTTAGAGGCAAAAAATAATTCATGATAAAAACAGAAACGAGAAGGTGATAAATTTTCTCCACAAGCAATGTGTAAAGTTATTCTATCAGGCTGTCATTAATTCGCTAATGAAATTTGCATGTGTAATAAATAGAGGTCTACTCAATCAATTTGTTTCAATGACGAAGAAGAATCAAAGAATTTGTAGTTCTTAGCGGATCTTTTGTTAAGAGAAGAGTTTGCTTTTTCTCAAAAATTGAAATGAATTCTCTCTATTACTTTATTACGATCATTGTAATCTGTTGCTCTCGGCATTGATAATAATCGGAATAAAGAATGATATGCGAAAAAAAAAAGGTTTGACAAAAATAATAAATTCAAAGAGTTATTTCATGTGTATACAATAAACTGAATCATCTGTAAATATAAAATGAGCTCACAGCTTGTGGCTTAGGTATATATACATGCGATCATTTTATTTTTAATAGGAAAAAAATGAATTCTAATTCTACTTGTCAATTAATACATCATTCAACGGATTATACTCTCGGTGAAGATACGAACCATATCCCAATAGAATGTTCTTAGAAATGAATGGAATATTATTTTTGAAATTGTTGGTTATTGTGCTCTTTATTGAGAAGCGATTTGAAACAAAATAAATAACGCAAAACAAGATGAGATGATTCGCAATTTTGAAAATGAATTTTCTAAGGGTAGTCCCTGGGATACCCTGGCTGATCGGTCTTTTTACGGCAGTCTATGTCACAATTGATTTGTTTTTTATTCATTAAGTAATAATAGGTAGTCAATCAACTAATGATAATTATAAAATAAAACTAATTCATGCTCGCTATAAATTTCTACGCTCACAAGAGCGTTGACCTATTTCAAAATTGGCGTTAATGGAAGGCAGTGTTTGTCATTTACATTATACAACTAAATATTAATTTTTATGGTTCACAATTAATTTTCGATACTGGTTTTGAAATAAGATAAAAAAAATTCATTCCAAATTTACAATATTGGGTGCAGTTTGTATGCGAGTTAAATTTAGCAAACGAATCTATTATACATACGTGAACAATTTTTTATTATATATTTCCAATCGTTATGTGGATCTTATAAATTCGGTTACGTAGTAGCTAGACATATTAAAGATTTATATGCGGCGGTTGAAAACAAAACGAAACCAAGAGAAAAGCCGAAATAATATAATAATACTTAAATAACAAAATGAAAGCAACGTGGAAATTGATTATTTTCCAACAGCTGTACATTAAATTTCAAATATATTTGTCGTTTAAATAGTTCATCAGATAATTTTGCTTGATTCTTTTAAATTTGAAATCACATACCAATTTTCATTAACGGACATTCAATTGTACGTGTGTGTAATTTAAAATGATTTATTATACAATTACTATCATTATTGCTATTTTTTAATTCTATTCATTTCCCCTTCTCCCCTTCACGATAAGTAAACTTACTTACGTTTCTAATATTTGTACATCTGTGGGATTTTTATTCATATTTAGTGTCAACTGTCAATTTTTGACACAACGCTATTTTAAGATTGTTTTGACATGCGAGAAAACTTCTTATACCAGCTTATACTTAAAAATTCATTAGTTCATAAGTATTGAAGACCTGTTTTTAGTTGTCATCTTCGAAAATTTTCAAATCGACAGAAAATATAAACCCTCATGAATGAAAGGACCAAAAAATTTTTTACTTTCTTTATCCCTATACAAACAAAAAACAGATCTGAGCGCTGTTGTCAAATAAATTTCATTCGAATCCTTTTGTAGCAATTAAAACACCCTAAAAATTAAAAATGTTATACCCTAAAATCAGCCTCTGATCAATCATAATATAGTGAATGACCCTTAGTTTATGTAGAAAACAAAGATGCTGAAGGATGTGCCTCTTTGATTTTATATATCATACGTACAAGGGAAAAAAATCGTACAACACCAATGCGAAAAATTCCGTGTATGCTAATGACATACGCGTGATACATTGTATAGTTTGAGAATTTCCCCGTCACATTTTAATGACGTTTTTCTTCTAATTCTGGTTATTAATCGTGTTTTAACAATAACATAAGATAGACGTAATAATTACAACAATCATTAATAATAATAACACACCCAAAGATAAAATCAGTTTTACATTCGTCATTGTTTTATTTTGTACATAAACCAAGAACGAGACTTGAGTCTTATTACCGCTCATACCAAAAATAATGAAACGCTAACGATTCCATCAAATTGGTATGAAGAAAATTTAACATGTTGATTTTTTTTTTTTCCATTTTCAATATTTTACCATCCTAAACTGACCATTTTATTTCTTTATAATTGTTTTTCCTGCTGCGTAGCATATGAAGAACATATAAAATAGCTGGTGCACTGCTCGCAAAAATAGAATTAAAAGCTATTGCGACATTAAATTTTGCAAGTTTTTAATTCAATATCTTTATCTCGCATACTAAAAGTGTTACTTACGGATCATTCCCCGTAAATGGGAATTCGTTCGTCAAAAATACAGACGTACAGAAATTTTTTCTGTACTGCCAAATTGGATTTTAATATAAACATATTCCTGAAATACGTATATATATCCTGAATAACGTGATTCGGTTGAAACGACTGTGGGAGAGTAATCATTTTTTTTCCCACAATTAAAATACGCTGATAACTATTAATTCTATTCTGTCTGGATGTGCAGTCGATTCTTTATTACCCGCAAGAATTTTTTCGCTGAAACGCATCGTTCAAAGACAATAATTGCGTGCATACGATACGTATCAATATATGAAGAATGAATGGAATAAAAGGAAAATTAATGCAAATTAATACCCTCGAATAAAAAGTTCAATGAATGTAAATCCTCTTCTAATTGCAAGTAAAATTCTGTCACAGGACACAGTTAACTTCCATTGAAGATGATTTAACAAGGACAAGATAGATATTCTCTCGAGGCAACTAAATTTTCGTGTTGCCTCAACCTCACGACTTGATTATACTTACATTCATAAAATTCACCTCATTCTCTTCTTTCCCGTATCAATACGTATACTGCCGATCTGTATATTAGTATAACTCCGAGCAGTTTACCGCTTATGATGAAAACGCGGCTCGCTAGCGCAAGGTGTAGCTTGAGATCTAGTTGAAGATGCAATGTTGTGCCCGTTCTGGGCTCGCACCTACCTTCAGCTGGGTTTGCCCGGAGGTCCGTGGCTGGTAGGCGCAGGTCCGTGTGAATGTATGTTGTGTATGCTTCCCGCTTGACTGCTAGCCAAGTTGGACATTGTTTGCTGGTACAGTGTGGGCATATAGTTGCTCGATGAAGGTGCCACGGATCTGAAAAAGGGCGCAAAATAGCACATGTTGAATTGTAGTAAAATTTATGGAGTTACAAAATACGTGACATACTACTCGGGCAATTGAAAATCTTACCTAGGTACACCTCGCAGAGGATCTGGTGTCACCGATGAATTTCGAACGACACCCGAGCTGTTTGCACTTGCAGGCGAAACGATATTGCTAGGTTGAGCTTGATGGTAACCAGTTCCTGCTGGACCATGCCTTTCACGAAAGAAAGAAAAACAACTGTACGTTACAAAGTGTTTTAAAATATATATCAAACCATTCGATAACTGAGGGCGGCCCGATATTTGTGATCAATTAATGTACATATCTCAATCAATTGCAAAAATTTGAAAATATGATTACAAAAGAAGATGCATTGTACCTGTATATTAATTTGGACAATTTTTACTTTCACAGTGGAAGCATAATGTTAACGATTCATCAAGATTTCAAGTTATTGTTGTGGTGATGACATTGTGGTGAGGTAATGTTCACAATGATTGAGTGTCTTGAATGAAATTACCTGATCGTTGGACTTGGTTGGGGAGGAACAAGTGAGCCTCTGTGTTGGTATTGTGTCAAGGAAGCAGCTGCAGGTGGGGAAGGGTCGGGTGGTAATCCGTTTTCCATGACAGTGGAATGCGAACTGGAACTTGAATGAGGTAAGTAGCTATTATTCACTCTGGCTTCACGGTTGACCCGAGAAACTGGGGCGGGTCCTCCTGGCTGGATATCCGAATGCGGAATATTCGAATGCGTCGGATTCACCGAAGGATGTATGTTGTTCACTATATGAAAAAGAGAATCTACCATAGTGAAACGAATACGAATATGCATTTGAGATACACCAGTCGAAATAAAGCTACCGAATTCCTTGTGTCGTTTATTTACCTGTATGTGTGTTTGGTTGTGTGGTCAGTGGAATAGCTAGCCGAGCATTCACTGCTAGCAGGTGATCTCTTCTTTGCAGCAGACTGTTGACATGCTCTTCCAACCTCAGATTTTCCGCTCGCAATTGATGTAAGCACGATAAAAGAGAGGCAACTGTGATTGAAAAAATTAGTGGTGAATTTGTGTGACAAACACACAAACAAAATTTGAAGATCTAGTGTAGTCGATCAACACTGCTAATGATTTAAAATAATTTTTAAATGCAAAAATAATAATTCAATAATTCATGGAGAGATACAGCAATAAAACTACAAGCTTATGTGCTGTACAATTGCATAGGTTAGTGTTGAAAGCAGCATATTAAAGTTTTAATTTCGTGCACAGGATAAAAAAAATCAGCAGAATAAATCACTTAGCTCTGTACAGAGATGGTTAAAAGTTTACAATAGCAGATGGGTATTTTTTTTTTTTTTTTTAGTTGTTATTTGCATACAGTCACTTATTTTGCCCCATCAACCACGCATTTGCAAAAAAAAGCGAAGCTAATGTTTTCTTGCCGTACACTTACTGTCAAAGTGCTGGGCCTGTTCCATGAGGAATTGACTGCCCTGTTCCCACTGCCTTTCGAGTAGTTGATCCAATGTCTGAGGAATTGCACCTCCACCCAACACATTGCCACCAGAACCGCCAGTATTTGGACCAGTGTTAGTTGCGAAAACGGACGATAAAGACGTTGTCGCGGGTGCAGATTGGTTGGATCTTACCTATATGTCAAATATTGTTGGTAATGAAAATGCGAGTTCTTTTGACCGCGAGTAATAAATAATTGTTGATGATTACAGAAGAGGGGGAAAAAAAAATAAAAAATCAAAATCAAAAACTTTACGGATGAATGGATAAAGAAAAACGTTTTTAACACATATAATGAAACGAGCACTCACAGAGGCAATGACATGACTGTGTAACTGTGGTCCAACCAAGCTGCTCGTAGGATTATTAGCTTCGGTGAAAATCGAGTGAGCCTCTAGTTCTTGGGTGAGAGTGTCAGACATTTTTTGTGCCATTGTAGAAGTGGGATTCAATTGATTCCCAAGCATATGTGGTGCACTGATACCATTTTGGAACCTATTAATCAGAAGCAAATGTTCCAGAATTAGAAAAATGATCATGTAACTCAAATTTTTATGCTACGTTGTCTGGAAATTACGTAAAAATGATTATTGCTGGTTCTATAACATCTTTCAAATTATCAAAACCGAATGTATAAAAACTGAAATTTTACTCACAATTTTACATCTTTTTCATCCTTAGTACTGTTCGCCATGGCTGTCGGAGTGGAACTTGACGTGGAAGGTGTTGGTGTGGTAGAAGCTCCTCCAGCGCTTTTGCGCTTTCGTCGAACAGGTCCAGAGTTGCTCATGCTTTCCGAACCAGGGCTGCTAGGTGGTGAATCTTTGACAGTAGGTCCCATCCCTGAACCAGTTCCGACACTGCTGAAGTGACCGACTGCTTGGCTGGGCCCTTGAATTATGGATGGTACTGGGGCCACGGTTATCAGCGGTGGTGGCGTTGGATGATTACTTCGACTTCCGCGTTTAGTTGTGCTGACTATACTATTGGGAAGGGTTGTTGATATTGTCGTTGTTGTTAGTGGCGGTGGCGGAACCGGCTGACTGCTCGAAGTGCCGCCCCGTTTCGGCTTCCGCAGTTTATCCGGCTTGTCCGACGAGTGTGACCTGAAAAAACGAAACTTTGAATCATTATTATTGGATTTCCATACCCTGAGAGAACGCAACGCTTAATTGACAACTGGGAAATACTGAGGAATGTGCTTTCATCACAAGCTATGAAAAGGATAAGTAGATCTCTGATCTACTGGAAAAAAAATTTCTATTAATAAGGCCTCATCTTTTTACCACCGCCAATATGATTAAGAATGAAAAAAGATAGAAAAATAAAACGGACAAATATTTGATAATTTACGGAGTGTTGGTAAAGTGACATTTGCAGGTTGATTGTGGGATAGTAATTGTGGAGGGGTGTGTATTTACAGCCTAGTACGATCTCATTTGTAAATAATGATCGAACATAACCTTGAAAAGGGTGATATTTGATACACGATTAAAAGCGGAAATAGACGTTGAAGAGTAGTCAGCTAGCCGATCTGGTAATAATACGATTTTTCCAAATGTAGGGGGACTATCAGGGCGGTTTAATTTCTATTTTTATGAAAATCCATAGCAGTGGCATGACCTGAAGTGAACTACTGTGCCCGATATACGTACAAAGGCCGTACTACTGTTATAAACAGTTGATTTTTATGTCAGTAAAACTGATTTTTAACGTAAGTGTGAAAAGATATGGGTTCCGAAATATGACTCACACTTGCGGAATGAACTTCTTCATATGATATAACGTTTTATTTCACTATAAATCACCGATATTCTCAATCGAATCCAGATATTATTGCACTTAAATGAGGTTAGAACAACCTGCTTCTTGTTTACCCCTCACACCGGCCATTTTGAACGCGGCTATCGAACTCGAATAACGTCCATGACGTCGATATCATCCCTGTTTTGTTCAGCGGTTCGATCTTGCGCGAAAAAAATTCAAATAATGCATCATTCGCAAACGGATTGGCTGAAAATTCACAGATAAACAATGACCTACCAGTTTTCCATACTTTGCTGAAACTTCTAGGACGAATAAAAAAGCCTCCCGCATTGATCATGCACGCAATTTCTTTTATCTTACAATTGAAAAAAAGTTGAATTTTTTTTTTCAAATTTGTAAACATCTGGTCTGAGAACATCCATCGGAGTTATGAAAGATAATCTCAGCATCACAAAAAAGAGCGAATATTTCATATCTAATACTTTTGAATTTCTGTTGATTGATTATATTTTGGCTTGAAATAGAGCTCACGCTATATCATTGACAAATAATTTCCTGAATCGGCTGAGAATAACTGTAGTTACATTTACAGTGAAACTTTTATTAATAGACACCTCCCGACAACAGATTCCTCTTTACAACGGGCAACCTAAAAATCTCCAGAAGTATACAATGTACACCTTAATATTGTTCTGAATAGCGGACACTCCTTAATAACGGACAATATTTTCAGTCCCAAAGATATGTCCGCTATTGGGATGTTTCACTGTAACTGAAGTATAACACATTTTTTTGGGCTTAGGATGAGTGATGAAACTATGCTGGTTTCCTAGTTGCTGTTTTAAACAGCAGGTATCAGCTGCATCTTTCAACATGTTGATGGTCAATAAAAATGTACATTAATTGTTTTTGTATATGATTTTTTTGACCTCGACAATGACGAATAAATATTTGTTTCTTGGATTGAAGGTCAATGAAAACAAACGTCAATTTGTTAACGTTTCGTCCCAGGTGGGGGCCCTCCTCAGAACGAATTTTTTTTAATATGATAATCTCGTGCGAGCAATTTTTTGGATAATAAAGCATGATGTGGAACATGCCAATGACACAGAATTACAGAATACAATTTTAAAATACACTGTTACATTATACGGTGCAATACGGAACTCCCAAGCACACATCGTGGAACAAGATTACCGGCAAGGAAGGAAAGAGCTTTTCTTCTAGTCCGACCATTGTTGTGTCAACATCTCTAACGGTCATCTAATTTCAATTTCTTTCCTTCCTTGCCAGTAATCTTGTTCCACGATGTGTGTTTGGGAGTTCCGTATTACACCGTATAATGTAACAGTGTATTTTAAAATTGTATTCTGTAATTCTGTGTCATCGGCATGTTCCATATCATGCTTTATTATCCAAAAAATTCTCGCACCAGATTATCATATTAAAAAAAATTCGTTCTGAGGAGGGCCCCCACCCGGGCCGAAACGTTAACAAATTGACGTTTGTTTTCATTGACCTTCATATCCAAGAAACAAATATTTATTACTAATTGTTTTTCTCTGTAACGCCATGTAAAATATTGAATAAAATAATCGTGGTTAATCATGGAACCAGATAATTTCCGTTGAAAATATCGAACTTATAATACCCGGTATAATAGTACTTCAAAACTTGGAGGAAAACTTGAAATTTTTTTGATATGCAGTAAATATTAACGCTTTTTCATTCTAGACTCACCGTGATCTCTTGTTTGGCATGTCGTCAGCTGGAATTGGACTTCGTTTGGAATCATTGGTAGCAGCTGTAGTGACTACACTTTGCTGTATTTGCTGGTAGAGGGTGGGAGCGTTTGTAACAACACTCTGAACGGAGCTGGGAAGAGAAGTCGCCGTCAACGGCACAGAGACAACAATGCTGTTGGAAGTTGTGGTAGGTGACTGAGCAGGAACTGAAGGTTGAGCTTGAGTGATCAATGTTATAACTGGTGTTGTTGTTGTAGTCTCAGTTGTGATTGGAGGATGCAAGGATGATTGTGCCGGCGGACTCTCTATTTTCGACTGTAAAATATGACTCTGTCAGTGAATGGTATATATTCAACGCGAAATGCTATGGCTCCGTTATTTTGAGATAGAAATTTGTCATGCAAAATGCCCACTTTGAACGTGAAAAAAGGTAAGAGGAATTTACCTTTTTTGTTTTTTCAGGATCGGTGGTTGTACTCAGACTGGTAGCTTCGGTAACGGTTGGTAGAACAATGTTAGTGTTAATAGTTTGCTGAAGGACTGAACTAACAGCGACAACAACCGAACCACTTGCCTCGGAACTAACGGAATGATTTGAATTTTCATTTCCAATAACAGTCGGTGTTCGGGCGCCGGTTTTTCTCTTTTTGTTCACATGGCTAGAGGCCTTACCGGACGTGGAGGAACTGGATTTGGACAGGCTGCTGCTTTTGTGAATCACATTTGAATTAGATCCAGACTTTGCAGTAACGTTCTCGTGCCCAAAAACACTCTCCGACTGAGTGACAACGGTCTCTACGAAATTTGAGGTGGTGAATTTACTTGTGTTGGAAGAATTTTCTTTAGGCGTATTACGACCACTTCCACTTTTTTCGTCGGCATTTCCATTTATTTCTAAGCTAGGACTAGCGCTTGATTTACTCTTTGAACTAGACGACGACGACGACGCCGCGTTCATCTTTGAGTTTGAACTCTTGCGCTTACCGCTGCTCGACGTTTTTACAGGTGTTTCAGCCTCTTTTTCGGGCGACGAATCCGAAGAACCGTTGTCTGCTGGGATTGGTTTATATGGAGGAATTGTTTTAACGTTACCCCCTTTTTTCTGTAATTCGACAGTATGATTATTCAATTTATTTACTAAATCAATTACAGGACTCTAAAAAGCAGAAAAATACATTAATTACATTCAATAATCGTAATCACTTTTTCTCAATGATAATTAAAAATCATTTTCAACTGTGCCAATCATACTGTCAATGCAAAAATACTAACGAACTGAGTAACATATGAACACAAGCTATCGAAATTGATTGAAACAATTCGTACGGAATCATTTTGCTAAAATTGAATAATCTTCAATTCTATAACAGCACCGACAACATTCGGAATACTCACCAGTTTTGAATAATGATGCTGACAATAACCGCAGTATTTTACGTTGTCCAAATAATTACCAGCTTCTTCGCAAAGCAGTCCCAGAGCCTGAGCACAAGTAACATGAAATTGTTGTCTGCAACCTGCTTTGTTACATTGCATACAAGCTCCCACATTAGCCCTGCCGCCTCTGCCTTGTTCCTCACAGATGTAACATGTCTGAGGACATAGGATAAATTTGTAACATGGGCAACACCCTTATTCTTGAAAAACGAACATCGTGGATGTGATAGCGATAGTGAAATGAATACAGAAGAATTGAGAAAATAGGAAAATGATTGACAAAATAACATTTTGACACGATCAATCATTTTTAAATTAGTATTCGGATGACGCATGGTTTATTTACCTTACTGAATCGCTCCGATGGTATCAATTGCAGGATAATTGGCTCCATCGTTGTAACGTTGCCAAATCTGACCTCAGGTATGTAAAGAGCACACACAACGTGCGCCCAGCCCGCCTGATCCGTTCTCTTGAGAGCTCCATCCCTGCTTGGGCACAGCTCGCAGCGCTGCTCCAACATTTTGCATCACAACCACACAATTACTACAACCTACCTCTGCCTAGTCTACGTTTACCATTAAAAATAAGTCCCATCTAATGCACGGTTATAAGTCATTTTTTTAATTAGTATAGGCACATCGTTGGATTGAAAGGTGAAAAATACAAAGGTAATGAAAAACAGGGAACTTGAAGAACCTTTTTTCGTTGTACATATTGCTTAGAATTTATAATTACTGATTTTCTTGTTTGCCTATTTTTAGATGCTGCTTCATTTCCTTTCAACATTTACCTCAGCAAAGTTATATAACACAAAAGAAAATTACTATAGTCAAGCGTCTTTAGAACCTTGACACAAATTTACACATATGCAAGTTTCTTTCATGACTGCAAAAGGTTGAACAACTTATGCAACAACTGGTATTCGTTAAATGCATCATCTTCTGCTATCCTTAAAAATAATTTAAGTCAAAATGTTCATCGAATGAAGGAAGTTTCGATCAATGTGAGAACTCTTTTTAACGTATTAAAAATCTTGAATAATTCCAGTATCACTCACTGATGAAAGTAACTTACCACCCGTGCGCTACGTTCCTGCGATTCACATTTTCTGCAATACCATGGGCCAGTTGGTACCGTAACAATCCCATAACAAGCTGCAAAGCATTGATACAGATTTTAATTGTCTAATTCATGGTAAATGAAGATCATACATATTTCATCATACGTATTGTTAAGGAAAAATAATGACTGAATAATTTAATCTCAAAATGTTTAGATGAATAACAACGAAATATTCAATTTCTGCTTGCTTGTTGTTCTCAAAATGCACAGGTCACACAATGCTTCGTATCATATTCCTTTACAGCTATTTAGAGTGGAGAGAATGTAACGTGAACCTTTGATGTGGCGGTTAAATCACAGAGGAGGTCTTTTTAATGACTGTAGAACAAGGAGATGATACAGCAGATGGTGAGAATAAAACTCAAGTAATAATAATTGATATATAAAGCAAATGTGTTTTTCTACCGATACCGTTGTAACCTTTAACAACTTTTCGTATCATTTGAGGGCTGCTATTAAAGTTAAAGAGGCCATATTTTAAAAAGATATTGATCTAATTATACAGTTTACTGCAAGTGGGAACGAATATGAATCGCTGGTTTATTTTCTTGTCAACGTTTTAACGTTCATCGCGTACCATCGAAACAAAGAGTTTTAGGAAAGTACAAAATAGGTCTCATTGCGTGAGGGTTGATTAGAGTGGAAGGATCATTTCATCATTTCAGAACTTGATCTAACCTCTTCGATAAAACCAAGTTGCCTAAAGTTGTTTCGTTTCATTCTGACGTATCATAGAGTCGGCTGAAATTTTAATCATACAATAAGAGAAGAGCAGTCTCGAGACCTGCGGGGGGGAAGCAATTCCAAACTCCTGATTTCCACTAGGTTAAGAAACAGGGATTATGAGGAGTTGGACCAGGAGGTGGGCGGGTGGGGGAAGAGGAGGGGAGCTGAGGGGGCGATAATACAGATGCGTGTTATACCTTGATGTACGGCGACCGTGCACCCCTGGCCATCACAATAAACCAACGGATTCTCCGTCCAACCCCTCTCGTCCGAACATACGCAGCAACCTCCAAGCATCTCCTTCATGCTGCGGTACAGATCTCGTGAGCTACACCAGCCGAACTCGCCTTTTCGTATCGCTTCGTAAACGGAGCATCGTGTTTTGTGGTATCGGGAATTAACCGCATGCACACGATTGCACTATTTTTTTCTTATCACTCTATTGGGTATTGTTACCGAGCTGCGGGCCGATATTACCAGCGGCTATTCGGGGCTGGGATAATTGATTCTTTTCGATAACATTCGATCGTCCTGACGACCGTTTTAACAACCGAGCCACGCGAATTATTTATTTACTCTTCGTACTCTCTATTTATCTCACTATGCGGCCATTTTATTTTGTTGTTGCGCAGCAAGCGCATGCGCAATCCCGCGCGTAACAAAAATGCATCATGGGTCATGGACCATTGGGCAATGCTAGTGACTCTCTAATCAAAGAGACTGGCGAATAGGGGCTTAGGTTTTCATTGGTGTCGACATGTTTAATCACAACCAGCAAGGGGAAAGGCTTCGACAATTCTTAACCTTTTTAATTTAATACAGCAGCCAACAATGGCTACAGTCTCAAATCATGTCGAATAACGGTCGGAAAATAGGTATGCGTTCTTCGAAGTATACAAATAGTGCTATGTTATGATAGTCAACTTTGTCGGTCACATTGGGCGCTTCTTTTAACGTCAATTTTCTGACACAACACGACGCTAAGTGATTTCATTAGGTTATTGCGTTCGATCCGAATAATGAAATCACGTAGCGTCGATTTGTGTTAGAAAATTGACGTAAAATGAACGCGCGCGTTAAAAAATGTCAACTTAAGACATTATTTTTAAAGGTTAGAATTATTTCGAAATACATTTTCATCAGCCTGAATTTTTCAGTTGGTTCCAAAAAATCGAGAAACCGTGATGTCTTTCATTTGTGTGTGATGGAAGAATTCGAAAACGGTTACTTCTGGACAAATTTTGGTGACCATTACTCGGCGGGTAAGTAGGCTTCAGGTTTGTGGTATTCAAATTTACGCCTGACGTTGCGGGCGACAGCAATCCGTAAACACAGCCGACACTTGCTCGGCTCTGGTCCCAACCGTCTATCGAAACATGCAGCGGCGATCCGATTCTGCACGGCGCGGCGTCATTCGCATATAAGAACTGTTAACCCTGGATTATTTTTCGCAACAGTTTGTTGGATCTGGACAGATTTGGAGATATTAGCAGTTTTATGTGTTATTAACCAAGTGACTGGCCACGCAGGTAAGAAGAAGTTCTTCATAACCGTCAGTTATTGAGTGGCAGACGCTGGTAATATACCATCGTCACTTTTTGAACAACTTCAGGATTATCGATTGATAAAATACAATGACTCAAGATTTCAGAATATCCACGAAATTCTGAAACATTTTTCGCGTTACGGCAAGAACGTTAATACAGATATGGTAAAAGTGAAAGTAATTCTCTGGATTTTGTCCAAAATTTCGAAGAGGTAAGTGGATATGTATAATGTGGATAGACGTATAAAAACAATTTGTTTTCTCAATTTTCGAAATGCTAAATCTTAATTATTGTCAATTAGAAATTATTTAGTGTGTTAAAAATATTTTAAATTCTTCCGTCACTGGATCAATTTTTAAGTGTTCATAACATAAAGGACATTATATACGTACGACCGTTTTCAAACGATACTGATAGTTATTACGTGCAATTTTGCATCAAACGAAGGTGGAGCAAAATAATTACACCTTGCATTGTAGCACGTTTATTTAATATAAAGAAGTGAAAATATTGCGTATTGTTACGGGTCTGAAAGGTGGAGATGAATGAGTTGAAGAGGTTGTTTAAAGAGAGGTATATGGGTTGTGGCCACCTGAAATAAAAATAGTACTGAAAAGTGAAATTACAAATAGTTACAACAAAAAGAAAGCCCGAGAATTTATAGTTTATAATAAATTTATAGTGGTTTGCCCATTATATTAAACGCATATTACTCGTCTACTATGGATAGCAATCCTGTGAGGTTTTTGATCTTACAGATCGTTTTGTCACCACCAGACATGCATAGAACAAGACAAAGTTTTTTTTAAACAAATGCGTGTCTCAACTATGTATTGAGTGAGACTGCAATTTATTTATATGAAGTCCTCTTTTTCAAGCATCTGTTGAGCGAACAGCCAAGATGATGAAATTGTTCGATGATAATTGATACGTATTCTGAAGGTACTGATTGTATGGCTGGCTAGCTTCGATCAGGGTGCATGCTTGTAATTGGACGTGTTATACGCGAAAGTGTCGGTGACAGAATTGATTTTTCCTGACGTTGGCCCTTATTATACACAACTCCAGTTTTATATTTCAGTTACCTGACTCACATGAAAAAAACAGTGGTTCGTTAAAAAGCAACTCTATAGTAACACATCAATTAGCCTCAGCGTGGGATTCCTACACATTGAAAAATAATTCGCCGGACCAACAAATTTTAGTGTTAATATAGAGATGGCAAGAATTTTAGCTATTGAAGTTTAGCAACAATTTTCACTGAATTAGCAATAGTTTTCAAGCACAGTGACGCAAGCTTCCAGATGTAGCAAACCCGTTAATTGAACTTGCTTTCTACATATTTTTTTACTTTTTGTTCTCAGCGAAACGGCGCCCCTGCTCGGTGGATGAAGCAGAATTTTATAACGGATCTTCGTCGGATCTCATTGCAATACGTATAATAATTCACACACACACACACACTCACGGAATAAAACGTATGTAAGAATAATTAAAAACAATGATTATAGTACAATATTAGATTTATTAGATTGATAAGAGAAAAGTTTTGTCACGAACGAAGTAATCAATAAAAACGAGTAAAGTGCATAAGGTTTCTTAATTGTGCGATGAAAATTGTAGGTACATCAGCAATGCCTACAGATATATAAATTAACAATACATATACTGGCACGGAATGGATCGCTGAATACATTGGCTTCAATATTGCAGATATCATAGATTTGATATTGCGTAAACACGGAACAAGCAGAACAAGACGTGATGTTGGTCATGGTAAACATGGAACAGGTGATGTTGATATACTTCAACTGTACAAATAGCGCAAATATATTCAAAATTACGGGACTAATGAATGCAATGAAAGTGGCTGATGGGCTCAGTTAATGGCATCATCAAATTCCAATTCCAATAAAACGGGTACTTTAGGTAGATTATACATAACAATGTAAGAAAAAGATCCGGTATAGCTCTCGGGTGTACTGGTCGTGGATCACGTAATGTGACGTCCTTCACAATCAGACAGTATTGCAGTTGGATAGGAACATAGATTATTGAGATGTTTGATGCAACTTGATGAATCGGAAAAAAAACTATTAGAATATTGTCGGAATTACGAAAAACGACGTACACGTAACCATTTTGCGCTATCGTCGATCCTTTTCCGGTAATTGCTACGAAAAATCAGTTTGTTCGGTTTACTCTACTTTTTTAGTTAAATAAAGCTTTAACATCAATTTATTGTTGCACAAGTATTAAATTTCACAACGGTTACAAAAAAAATATATTAACAGTGATCGTAGTGAGAAAGAATAGTGAGTAACTTAGACTTTCTGGTAACGGCTACAAAACTAATCTTCATTTTGTAACTAGAACTACATTTTTATTATTTTATATTATATTTATTATTTACCATTAGCTTCAGTTGACCCCAGAAGCGGCTTTAAAGTAGAATTTTAAAGTCAGCGTGCTTGAATCAGGGTTGTTTGTGAAAGTAAAATGAAGAATGATTGGAAAAAACTTTGGGGTCTTAGAAAATTCAGTTACCACCTAAGTGTGCAATGGTCTTGCATGTTCACAAAGTATCATTCTCAGACCTCAGAAAAGCATTCTTGCAACTAACTTATATCTGGTCAGCACTGCACCGTTCGGTTTCTTTTAAAACTAATCGTGTTGCACTGACGTAGATAAAGACTAATTAAGAGTCTCTTCAAAACTCCCACTTTAAAACCAAACTAATGCAAGAGAGAATCACTTTAGACACCAAAGACCACAGAACAAATCAAGACTTTCAACCATTCGGAACGAACTTCAAAATAACGAGCAATCCAGATCATTCTAGATTACAAAACGCTCACACTTAGAACCATCGAACAATATTGTAAAACCAAACTTCGAAAATCAATTCAAAGAACATCTCATTGTTAGTAGATGCGTATTTTAAATTAAAGTGTTCTGTAAAACGAATTATTTCAATCTCGCGCAGTGATAATTGGCACGATCCACAAAAACATGGTTCTAAATTGAGACAAGCTGAACAAGGAATCCACACGACCAGGTCATCGAAGTTCGTGAACCTAAACACTACAAGGTTTGTAAATCGAGCTTGGAACGTAACATGGCTACGAGAATTCTGCGGGTCGGTTCGGGTTGGGTTGAGGAAAATATATCATGTATTATATTTTCGTATGGCATGATTATTATTGTACGCCCAGTGCAGTGCCGGCAATAACAAGTAACGGCAGACGGGAATAATTACGTGTTAGTAATAAGTATGTATATGTAACCTAAGAAGTCGCCGATTACATAATACTTACCTGAACAATTTTTTTGTAAAATTTTGGCAGTTAAATACATCGTCACAGTGTGTACGTATAATTTATATAGATAACGATAGTTATGTCAATATGATGAAAGACGATACATCTTTTACTGGAAATATTAATGTCTCATTATTTACTACTATTATTGACTATTAAGTATCTTTCCGATATTACAAATATTAGGTGAGTTGGGTTATCTACGATTCGGGTTTCTCAAAGATTTTCGGTCTTACGAAGATTCCAAGTTTCCCGAAGATTACGGCTTTTCAGGCCATTCTGGGATTGCCAAAAACCCGATCCGACATAAACCTATTAGGCAAAATGAGGCGAATAGCAAAATTAACCGGTAAAAAATTATAAATTGGTGGAGACCTTTATTTTGGCGTACTTTTGAAGATACTAAAAATCCTGACCTCCATCTCTAGGGTTTGATCCGTCATCTTGAAAAAAGTCGTTTCAATCCAGATTTTTCGGGTGGAGATCAAAACTTGGAAGGGTCAGTATTGCGAATGGTCGATATATCGAAATTTCAAACATGTCAAAATAGAACAACGAAAGATGAATAGTTCGAAATTTTTGGCCCCCACTCGTTTTTTCATCATATCTCGGTAATCGTCGATCCGATTGCGATAAATGTTATTATAAAAATTAAAGCTCATCAAATTTTCTATAAAAAACATAGAACTCATTTTATTCGTATCTACAATAGTATCTCTGATTAAATTTTCGTTGGTTGAAACAGCCAATGATGACAAGATGCAATTCATGGAATGATGCTTTTATTACGACGTTTCGGCAGGACCCCGCCTGCCATCATCAGGTTTCTTAAAAAAATATTATAGAGAAAATTACAATATTAACTAATTTAAATTAGACATATTTTACAATAAAAACTTTCAACTAAAATTTGTATACATAAATGCCGTTATTAGTTTTAGTTATTATGTTGTCATAAGATAATAAAATATCATACACCCACATTTCTAGACATTCCTTAGCTCAACAGTTGTTGCTTACATGGTGTTATAGAAGGAATTGACTATCCGTATGTCATTTTGACCTGCTTAATGTTAGTTATAATAACAATGATATAATGTCGTACATTTGCCCTTATGATTGTTGTTATACTGGCACTTTGCTTGCATGACCTTTAACACATATGTGTTTTGCGATATTATAAAATGTCCACGTAAAGGTGACTTAGATTATCGATATCTGTTCTTTTGTTTACAGTATCATTTGTTGATGCGCGTATCATTTCTTTTACAATTCTTTTATGCCACTTAATCTCTTTGTCTAATATTAGTACGTTTTCAAAACTGAACCTGTGTCCTTCAACTAATGCGTGATACGCTAA